>NW_027493405.1:0-386424 GCF_021521415.1 Bidens hawaiensis | reverse complement strand
GGAACCCCCCCTTCTCAGTGACAAGCTCACGGTGTCTGTTTTGCAGGTTATCAGAAGAACCATCTTTGCTGGGTCTACACCCTCGTGGGAAACATCTATTTAACCCCCAGGTTACTAGTAATCTGCTCCGGGTCACTTAGTGTTTCTTCATTGGCGCAATCCGTGCATAAAAGCTAGAACTACATTTTTCTTCAGTTTTTTCAAACTTTTGAAAAGATGGTTAAAGAAACTCCGGTAACCACAACCCCAGCTACTGGGAGGAATACCGGCGACTACAGAGTATTTACAAACACTACCCCGGTTACCCAAGCCGGGGCAAGTGAAGTAAACTTTACGAACACTGCATTTTGAATCTGTTATAATATTATTTTTACGTGTGGGATAATAGGATATCAATGGATTACTTTTGTGTTTTGATCATTTTGTTGGTTGCTAAGTGGCTTAGTGTTGTCACTTTAGTGTAAAACTGGAGCCGAGTTGAAATGTAAAAAGTACCAAAATAGGTTCTTATTCTTTGCAGCGTGGTTATTGTTTCAAGAAATTTGTTTTTGTGGAGCCGGAAATCATTTGTCGCATTTTCTAGAATTTTGTTCACGAATCCCCGACGTAATTTTACTAGGAATATTATCATGTGAAATGTTAAGATCACTTCTAAATTGACTTTTTAAATATGTTCAATCAAACCAAAATTGGAGGCAATAGAGGCTGTGAGTGCAGAATTAGGATTAAACGAATAAATGGATGGTTTTTTTACTGTTGTTGGAAGGTTGATAGTTAGTTAAAACCGCTTTTATAACCATATAAAATCATAATGGCAATTGTGTGTCCAAGAGAGAGAGATGTACAAATATACTATAGTTGAACACAAATATTCAAAGCCAGAAACGTGATGAAGTTGGGTCACCGGTGATATAGTTAGATGATGCCATTTGTTTAATATATTTATTAAACAATAGATGAGTTGTGTATGTAATTAGCATACTATTGTAGGTAACTTCACATTTATGTTCAAAAATACCAAGTTGAGGGACTTTAATGTGACTTTTATAAGAAGAAATACAAAGTGTGTTGGTTTTTTGTGATATTTCCCATATTTACATATATTAGTCTATTCAAAATACCGCTAAGTACATAAAATTAAAAACTATTTAGTTTGTATTGTTAATTTATTTTTAATATTTTATTTTAATATTATACATTTGGCTCCTTGGCACCGGAAGCTATCCGTTTTCTAACCAGGGTCCAACAGGTTGTGCAAAGCAATGTGTCGACTCCAAAGGGGCAGGGGTATGTCTTTAGCAGGTTAGGGTTTGCAATTCAGAAAGGGGTGGCGGCGCAGCTTGTTGCCCGCTCTACCTGCTATATTGATGTAATATCTATGTTTCTACATATTGGAACCCAATTTTTGACAAAAAAAATAGTACCAACATTCGTATAGTCACACACCATAAATAAATAAAAACAATTTAATATTAATTCCATCTACAGCTTCTTGTATAAACGACATGACAAATGAAACCTTCGAGTATTATCATATTGACGGAATATATTATGAATATTAATCTATTTTCTTGTCACATCGTTCACGTGTTCACATGATGAAAAACGAGAAACATTCAAAGTGGTGCAAGAACCAACAAGGATAGATGCAGATAAGGCATTTGGTTTTCTTAAATAACGTTGACTCGTAATATGCAATTTGGCACAAAGCATGGTCACCGAAAAGACTAAGAAACGTGATGTAGGCGAGCATCATATTAGAGGATTCCACTTGTGTTATGTGGCATAGGTGGTGCCTGACATCCCACATCGGTTGGGGAGGAGAACCAAGTCTTCTTTTTATGAAGGTGGATACCTTCTCATCATAACATGTTTTAGGCGCCTAATGGTAGTGGATGAGAGGATAATTTTACAGTTAGACGTGCTCAGGTGGGATTAGTATCATGATGGTTGTTGGGGATTCTAGTACTCGTGGTTCGGATAATATACAAGGTAAAGGTAATACCTTGCTTCTTTGTTTTGGATAATATACAATGATTTTAACTTTAAGCTTACACGAACACTTAATCAAACACATATTTATGTTCATGTTTGTTTATTTAACAAATGAACATTGATGACTCATCCAGGTAATATTTAATTATTTTCTATTAATACATAAATAAACAGCCATAAACAAACGAACGTTCATGAACATAAATGAACGAACGGAATATATAACTTTAACACATTCCAAACTCATTACGCCATTTATTCCATTACATTATGTGTAATATCAAAGAAAGAAACTCTGAGACTTTGAAAAGGAAACCCAAAAACAAGTGTTTTTGAGACCGAACCAGTTTGACTAGGGATCGTTAATCCGACCGTTCTGGTATTATGTAGTTCGCTCGTTCTTAAAAAACCGGTTGGTTTGGAACGGTTCACTGGCCCGATTGGAGAATCAGACCGGTTGAATCCGGTTTACTATGAAAAAAAATATTTTAAATTTAACATTTTTTTAACCTTAACTGTCATTTTTTTTTTCATGTTTGTTTGTTTATTAAATATACGAACTTAATTCCCACCGAATGGTTCATGAACGGTTCACCGAATGTTCAGTTCGTTTACAAGCCTAAATGCAAGAGAAGCTCAAGCAGGTTAATCGTGAGTGTCTTAATATGCAAGAGAAGCTCAAGCAAGTTAATCAGGAGTCTCTTAACATGTAAGAGAAGCTCGAGCAGGTTAATCGGGAGCTTGAGGCAGAAAGAGAAAATTGCGCATTGTTAGAGGAGTTTCCAGAGATGTCACTAGAGCGGATTCGAGTCTTGTTGAAGGTTAGGTAAATTGCAAAGATGAAGTTGACCTGAAAGAAAGCTAATGCAGTTTAAATCTGTTTTAATATTATCTTTGTTTTGTTGGTAGGCTGTGTATAATCCTCAGTGGGCTTGGTTTCAAGTCCGAGTGGCGAAGCTTGGGCTTAGTCGCGGAGGGTGACCGAAGTCACGGACTCAAAAAATTTCGGGTCGATGATTTGGTTCGGATCGGGTCGAATCAAACAATATGACATCTATATATCTAATGTTTCTTCATTTAGTCAAACAATTGTTCTTACAACAAAAAAACAAAATAATATTTTAACTAACAAAGACCTAAAATATTCATGATGATGCAAGAGGAAGGGTGAGTAGGGTTAAGCAAATTCGGTATCGATGCCGGTACCGAAATCGGTACAAATTTTGGTACCGTCGGTACTGAATGGATACCAAAGTTTTGAGTTTTGGTATCGGTATATCTCAAATTTTACCTTCAATACTGGTATCGAACCGAATATTTTGGTATCGGTACCGGCACCGGTACCGGTACGATACTGATCTCATCCCTAAGGGTGAATACCTAGAAGAAGAATTACAAAGACCTAAAATATTTATAAAAACAAATCTTTTACCATTCGAATACTATTTGTAACTTTTGTTTATAAATATTGCGAAGTTTTAGAAAAAAAAAACAAAAGATGGGGCATTATATTTAAAAACAAATCAGTAGTGACCGGTAGCATTTTGGAAAAATACATCGGGAGTGACCGCTATTAATACCTATAAATATTTTCGAGAAAAATTACAAAATTTACCATACTAACGGAGAAAACGGTAGTGGCCGGGCCACCCCTGGTCCCCAAATAACTTCGCCCATGTTCGAGTCAAAACTCAAAAGTGTAAATTGACTGTTGATAACTTGATTGATAAAGATGAAAGTTCAAGTAATCTTCTTTCTGCATCTGATAATTTCGGAGAGTACATGTCCTTCAACAAGTCCAAAACGGTTGTTTAGAAAATATATAAATGAAGCATTTTTTTTTTTCTAACGTTTTCTTTGGATTATTATATTTTTTCCTTTTTGCGCTTCTTTAAGATCGACACACATAGGGTTCCTGAAGTATGTCGTAGGGAATCTTATGGAAAGAGTGTTGATGTTTTCTCGTTCGCTTTGATCGTTCACGAAGCAAGTCACACTCACTTCTTCTTACTGCATGGTTTGACTTTTACTTTTTTGACTTTTAAAGTCAAAAGTATGCAAAGACTTGACCTTTGTGATTTTATCGGTATTTATGTTTGCATATTTAAATCTTGTGTCTATATGTGGCTTTAGATGTCTCTGGGTGGACCGTCTAATAGTGAAGAACCACCCGGACATGTGGCGGACCAACGCGCATATGAGGCCAACATTATCTTCGTACCTATACCGTGAACATGTCAGGCGCATACTGACACTCTCTCAATATCTCTCTAAATTCTAAAATGGTTACGCTTGTATTTAGTATTTAAAAGCGTTCGATGGTTATTAAATGTCTCTCTTAATATCCCTCTCAATAAAATGCCAATGGTGTAGATTTAGGATCTAATGGTTGAGATTAATAATTTTCAGGATATTAAATAGTTTTTTAGGTCTAGGATTTAGTCTAAGATAATTTCATAACTTCAAAGTTTATGTTCTTTTTCTTACCGTTCTTTAGAAACTATTTATTTTTATTTAAACCATTCTCTCTATATATATAATTTTAGAATTAGAAATGAAAGAATATATAACTTTAACACATTCCAAACTCATTACGCCATTTATTCCATTACATTATGTGTAATATCAAAGAAAGAAACTCATGAGACTTTGAAAAGTAAACCCAAAAACAAGTGTTTTTGAGACCGAACCAGTTTGACCAGGGATCGTTAATCCGACCGGTCTGGTATCATGTAGTTCGCTCGTTCTTAAAAAACCGGTTGGTTTGGAGCGGTTCACTGGCCCGATTGGAGAATCAGACCGGTTGAACCGGTTTACTATGAAAAAAAAAAAAATTTTAAATTTAACATTTTTTTAACCTCAACTGTCATTTTTTAGAAAAAAAAAGTTGCTCGGCCGGTTAAACCAGTGAACAGGTAGCCTGTACGGTTTGTTGTCTAATCCGGTTATAAAGACATCGCCAAAAACAGAGAGACATGGTCCATATGGATCATTTACAATCCAAGTTGTTGCATGTGGTTTTCTTGACCTCATGACTTTTAAAAGCTAGTAAAGCAAAAATAAATAGATAGGGCCTATTTAGATCCAAGTTGCTCCCTGGAGCTTTCTTAGAAATTATATTGCTATTTAATTTTGTCACTTGGATTGTTTGTACTTAATTAGTTGCGAGGAATTTAAATTTGTCACTTAAAAAAAGAGTTGATTACACGAAAGGTCTATATAGGTCCCTAGGTGTTATAAACATTTTTAACAATGTAATACAACTCTAAATATACAGATTAAATACATATATAAATGAATTTATGTTTAATATTTTTTATCATGTTACTGATTTTTAGGAAAATGGTAAAATACAAAGAGAGACAAAAATGAGAAGTGCGAAAAAAATTTATGACCTAAAAAACCTCTCAAAAAAATATAAAGAAAAAAAAATTATACGCAAACTATAAATAAAAAGTAAAAAACTAAAAAAATTAAAAGGTTTCACATGTATTTCTCGTTCAAAAAATAAAATAATAATAAAGAACAAAAAAGACCCAATGTTAAGGAATAAGAACACAATGATGAAAATAAACAAAAAAACACTATGATAAATAAAAAAGTACACAGTATATGGCAAAATATAACACAATGCTGAAAAAATATAACACAATATGAAGAAAAAAAAGACAAAATTAATGACGAAAATAATAAAAAAAAACTATATAATAAAAAAAAGGCACAATGTTATATATCTTTCTTCTCAATATTGTTTTTTTTAACCAGGAAGACGGAGAAAACATTTTGTTTTGCTTTTTATTTTTTTGTTTTCTTTTTTTTTATTTTGAGTTAGAATATTTTATTAATTTTTAAGGGAAATTTTTAGGTTACAGATATTTTTTTTCAGTCTTATTTCTATAATCATTTATAAAATAACTTGATTCTGATTTTTATCCTGCCTAAGGTGTTTTAAATTGGCGTATGAAATACAATGATTTTAACTTTAAGCTTACACGAACACTTAATCAAACACATATTTATGTTCATGTTTGTTTATTTAACAAATGAACATTGATGACTCATCCAGGTAATATTTAATTATTTTCTATTAATACATAAATAAACAGCCATAAACAAACGAACGTTCATGAACATAAATGAACGAACGGAATATATAACTTTAACACATTCCAAACTCATTACGCCATTTATTCCATTACATTATGTGTAATATCAAAGAAAGAAACTCATGAGACTTTGAAAAGGAAACCCAAAAACAAGTGTTTTTGAGACCGAACCAGTTTGACTAGGGATCGTTAATCCGACCGTTCTGGTATTATGTAGTTCGCTCGTTCTTAAAAAACCGGTTGGTTTGGAACGGTTCACTGGCCCGATTGGAGAATCAGACCGGTTGAACCGGTTTACTATGAAAAAAAATATTTTTAAATTTAACATTTTTTTAACCTTAACTGTCATTTTTTTTTTCATGTTTGTTTGTTTATTAAATATACGAACTTAATTCCCACCGAATGGTTCATGAACGGTTCACCGAATGTTCAGTTCGTTTACAAGCCTAAATGCAAGAGAAGCTCAAGCAGGTTAATCGTGAGTGTCTTAATATGCAAGAGAAGCTCAAGCAAGTTAATCAGGAGTCTCTTAACATGTAAGAGAAGCTCGAGCAGGTTAATCGGGAGCTTGAGGCAGAAAGAGAAAATTGCGCATTGTTAGAGGAGTTTCCAGAGATGTCACTAGAGCGGATTTCGAGTCTTGTTGAAGGTTAGGTAAATTGCAAAGATGAAGTTGACCTGAAAGAAAGCTAATGCAGTTTAAATCTGTTTTAATATTATCTTTGTTTTGTTGGTAGGCTGTGTATAATCCTCAGTGGGCTTGGTTTCAAGTCCAGTGGCGAAGCTTGGGCTTAGTCGCGGGGTGACCGAAGTCACGGACTCAAAAAATTTCGGGGTCGATGATTTGGTTCGGATCGGGTCGAATCAAACAATATGACATCTATATATCTAATGTTTCTTCATTTAGTCAAACAATTGTTCTTACAACAAAAAAAACAAAATAATATTTTAACTAACAAAGACCTAAAATATTCATGATGATGCAAGAGGAAGGGTGAGTAGGGTTAAGCAAATTCGGTATCGATGCCGGTACCGAAATCGGTACAAATTTGGTACCGTCGGTACTGAATGGATACCAAAGTTTTGAGTTTTGGTATCGGTATATCTCAAATTTTACCTTCAATACTGGTATCGAACCGAATATTTTGGTATCGGTACCGGCACCGGTACCGGTACGATACTGATCTCATCCCTAAGGGTGAATACCTAGAAGAAGAATTACAAAGACCTAAAATATTTATAAAAACAAATCTTTTACCATTCGAATACTATTTTGTAACTTTTGTTTATAAATATTGCGAAGTTTTAGAAAAAAAAAACAAAAGATGGGGCATTATATTTAAAAACAAATCAGTAGTGACCGGTAGCATTTTGGAAAAATACATCGGGAGTGACCGCTATTAATACCTATAAATATTTTCGAGAAAAATTACAAAATTTACCATACTAACGGAGAAAACGGTAGTGGCCGGGCCACCCCTGGTCCCCAAATAACTTCGCCCATGTTCGAGTCAAAACTCAAAAGTGTAAATTGACTGTTGATAACTTGATTGATAAAGATGAAAGTTCAAAGTAATCTTCTTTCTGCATCTGATAATTTCGGAGAGTACATGTCCTTCAACAAGTCCAAAACGGTTGTTTAGAAAATATATAAATGAAGCATTTTTTTTTTCTAACGTTTTCTTTGGATTATTATATTTTTTCCTTTTTGCGCTTCTTTAAGATCGACACACATAGGGTTCCTGAAGTATGTCGTAGGGAATCTTATGGAAAGAGTGTTGATGTTTTCTCGTTCGCTTTGATCGTTCACGAAGCAAGTCACACTCACTTCTTCTTACTGCATGGTTTGACTTTTACTTTTTGACTTTTAAAGTCAAAAGTATGCAAAGACTTGACCTTTGTGATTTTATCGGTATTTATGTTTGCATATTTAAATCTTGTGTCTATATGTGGCTTTAGATGTCTCTGGGTGGACCGTCTAATAGTGAAGAACCACCCGGACATGTGGCGGACCAACGCGCATATGAGGCCAACATTATCTTCGTACCTATACCGTGAACATGTCAGGCGCATACTGACACTCTCTCAATATCTCTCTAAATTCTAAAATGGTTACGCTTGTATTTAGTATTTAAAAGCGTTCGATGGTTATTAAATGTCTCTCTTAATATCCCTCTCAATAAAATGCCAATGGTGTAGATTTAGGATCTAATGGTTGAGATTAATAATTTTCAGGATATTAAATAGTTTTTTAGGTCTAGGATTTAGTCTAAGATAATTTCATAACTTCAAAGTTTATGTTCTTTTTCTTACCGTTCTTTAGAAACTATTTATTTTTATTTAAACCATTCTCTCTATATATATAATTTTAGAATTAGAAATGAAAGAATATATAACTTTAACACATTCCAAACTCATTACGCCATTTATTCCATTACATTATGTGTAATATCAAAGAAAGAAACTCATGAGACTTTGAAAAGTAAACCCAAAAACAAGTGTTTTTGAGACCGAACCAGTTTGACCAGGGATCGTTAATCCGACCGGTCTGGTATCATGTAGTTCGCTCGTTCTTAAAAAACCGGTTGGTTTGGAGCGGTTCACTGGCCCGATTGGAGAATCAGACCGGTTGAACCGGTTTACTATGAAAAAAAAAAAAAATTTAAATTTAACATTTTTTTAACCTCAACTGTCATTTTTTAGAAAAAAAAAGTTGCTCGGCCGGTTAAACCAGTGAACAGGTAGCCTGTACGGTTTGTTGTCTAATCCGGTTATAAAGACATCGCCAAAAACAGAGAGACATGGTCCATATGGATCATTTACAATCCAAGTTGTTGCATGTGGTTTTCTTGACCTCATGACTTTTAAAAGCTAGTAAAGCAAAAATAAATAGATAGGGCCTATTTAGATCCAAGTTGCTCCCTGGAGCTTTCTTAGAAATTATATTGCTATTTAATTTTGTCACTTGGATTGTTTGTACTTAATTAGTTGCGAGGAATTTAAATTTGTCACTTAAAAAAAGAGTTGATTACACGAAAGGTCTATATAGGTCCCTAGGTGTTATAAACATTTTTAACAATGTAATACAACTCTAAATATACAGATTATATACATATATAAATGAATTTATGTTTAATATTTTTTATCATGTTACTGATTTTTAGGAAAATGGTAAAATACAAAGAGAGACAAAAATGAGAAGTGCGAAAAAAATTTATGACCTAAAAAACCTCTCAAAAAAATATAAAGAAAAAAAAATTATAACGCAAACTATAAATAAAAAAGTAAAAAACTAAAAAAATTAAAAGGTTTCACATGTATTTCTCGTTCAAAAAATAAAATAATAATAAAGAACAAAAAAGACCCAATGTTAAGGAATAAGAACACAATGATGAAAATAAACAAAAAAACACTATGATAAATAAAAAAGTACACAGTATATGGCAAAATATAACACAATGCTGAAAAAATATAACACAATATGAAGAAAAAAAAGACAAAATTAATGACGAAAATAATAAAAAAAAACTATAATAATAAAAAAAGGCACAATGTTATATATCTTTCTTCTCAATATTGTTTTTTTAACCAGGAAGACGGAGAAAACATTTTGTTTTGCTTTTTATTTTTTTGTTTTCTTTTTTTTTATTTTGAGTTAGAATATTTTATTAATTTTTAAGGGAAATTTTTAGGTTACAGATATTTTTTTTCAGTCTTATTTCTATAATCATTTATAAAATAACTTGATTCTGATTTTTATCCTGCCTAAGGTGTTTTAAATTGGCGTATGAAATACAATGATTTTAACTTTAAGCTTACACGAACACTTAATCAAACACATATTTATGTTCATGTTTGTTTATTTAACAAATGAACATTGATGACTCATCCAGGTAATATTTAATTATTTTCTATTAATACATAAATAAACAGCCATAAACAAACGAACGTTCATGAACATAAATGAACGAACGGAATATATAACTTTAACACATTCCAAACTCATTACGCCATTTATTCCATTACATTATGTGTAATATCAAAGAAAGAAACTCATGAGACTTTGAAAAGTAAACCCAAAAACAAGTGTTTTTGAGACCGAACCAGTTTGACTAGGGATCGTTAATCCGACCGTTCTGGTATCATGTAGTTCGCTCGTTCTTAAAAAATCGGTTGGTTGTATAGTCACAGGGCACTCCAACAATTGTTTGCTACAGCTGAATCTTTCATATAACTTCTATATATCAGAAATACCCTCATCAATTGGAAATCTTCATAACCTTGTCTCTCTAGATCTCTTTTGTTGCATTGGACTTAAGAGTCTTCCAGGAAGCATTTGTAGTCTACAACATTTGACAACTCTTGACCTTTCTTACACTGGCATAGAGGAACTGCCAGAAGGGCCTTGGGCAATTGGAATGTTTAGAATACCTTGATTTAGAATGTACACATGTTAAACATCTCCCTAATAGCATTTGTATGTTGAAACGTCTGAAAACCCTAATCCTTAAATACTGTAATAGTTTTAAGAAATTATCTGAGGATGTTGGTGAATTAGAATCTTTGGAGATGATATTGGATCTGGAAAATTGCTCTAATTTAAGAGAAATTCCAAGCAGCATATGTAAATTGAAACGTCTCAGGAAGTTGAAACTTCAAGGTTGTAAGAATATTGAGAAATTGCCTGAGGAAATGGGTAATTTAGAATCTTTGGAGGACTTAGATATTGTAGGAGGATTAAGAAATTGCCTGAGGAAATGGGTAATTTAGAATGTTTAAAATCATTAGAGATCGGGGTTACACGCATAACTAATCTTCCACTGAGCATTTCTTTGTTGAAAGATCTGAAAATCGAGAGATCCAATTGATATGGTCTGCATCTCTTCACCTCCCGATCAAGTGCCTCCCAATCAACTCAACTGGTATGTTTCTTCACAAATTGCTCCAATACACACGCCAATTCATAATTACTCTGCCTCTTGTTTTTGGGTACGATTCCTAGGGTTTCATTTTTATGCAATGAGGGATGCAATTGGTTTCGGTCAGTTCGTTTTTAGTTTAATGAATTTTGGGCTAAAATATTTGGGTTAACTATATATTAAACTATTATAAATTACTTACATTTTAAAATAAAGTTTAAAAATCTATTAATTTGGTTACATTATGTTTTTCAGTTTTAGTTACACGCAAAACCGAAACCGAAATCGAGAGTTTGGTTTTTAAGAAAACATAAAACTAAATTGTCGGTTTTTGCTTTGTTTCGGTAATTTCGGTTTGGTCTTTTCGGTTATTTAGGTTTTGGATCGATTTTTTTCGGATTCAAACACACCCTTGTCGGATACAAGTACTCAAAGTTATCTTTGTTTACTTATTTTTAACTGGTAGGGACAGGCTGGTAAATAATTATGCAATCAATCTGAATGTGTAACATGCGACTTGCACGCTTCTGATGTTGCGGATCTTATAATGTTGATCAAAGGTCAACTGTCATATACTCTGAAAATTAAACCATCTCTATGTGTTTCTAAAGCTTGTTTGTCGTGCATATACTCTCTAAAATTCTCATAACAATCACCTTCTTTTATACATAATACTTCTCTTCTATTTAAACTTGTGAACAAAGTTTAACCATTTTGGAAAGTCAAACTATTGTGATTTTCTTTTAATTTAATCTAATGACAAAAATTATATTATTACTTATCCGTCTATGTTTTTCTTTTATGTTCTAGGAGCTGTTATCTACACCAATGCAAAGAAACAGTGGACAGTCCACGGAAATGAAGAAGGTGCTTGCTCATATGCTAAGAGACAATAGGTCTGCGGCTTACAAAACTTTCGTGTTATATAATTTTTGTTGAACATTAGTATTAATGAATCTTCTTGTAAGTTGATATATGTTTTGTATAGATGAACGAAACACTATGTTTTCTTTTTTGTTTTAACAAACAACTTAATGTACAATAATGTTTACTTATAAAGTTTTACACATTAGAATTAGTTGACTTTCATTAGTCAAACATTGCAAGTTTAATTGACTTTGACTACAGTTACCTCCGTCCTTACTATTTGCTTGTAGAAGCAACTTGACAATAAACAACCGCTTTGGGAATCATGCTCCTAAGTGAATTTTTTAGTTACTTTATTAAGATTGTGAATCAAATAATTAAACTTTTGTGTCGTCTCGACTCTTCATAGATTATCTATTTGTCTATAAATACACGAACAATTTAAGAAGATTGGTAATTATAATAGTTGTATTTATTATAATAGCTGTATTCATGAATTGATTAAATGTAAATGAATTTTATGTTTTAACATTTTCATTTATCATGACATTGATTTCTATCAGCTAGGCAGGGTGCAAACATGGTGGATGTATGAAATACAATGGATACAAAACTCATTACATCATAGAATTAGAAGACTTTGAAAAGTAAACACAAAATAACCAAAGAGATATGGCCCATTTAGGACCCAAGTTGTTGCTTGTCGGTTTCTTGTGTGGCTTTCAAAAGTAAACCTAAATTAAATAGATAGGTCCCATGTATTTATGATCCAAGTTGCTGCCTACGGCTTTCGTGGAAATTACATTGCTTGGATTATTGACTTTAATATCTCCTTGTGTTCACATCTTTGCTCAAGCTCATCATATTTTCTTTGCAATCAAAACATTCCTTACATCATATTTTCTTTTCAACCATCTGGAGAAAATTTCATCAAAACAGATTTGATCTTTTATAATCTCTCAAGCATTAGCATACTTTCAATGGCTTCTTCAAGTTCATACCTTCCAAACAAGAGCTACCAGTTCGACGTGTTTTTGAGCTTCCGTGGTGAAGACACTCGCAAGACCTTTGTCGGTCATCTTTATGCTGCTCTTGAGCACCAAGGTATTAACACGTTCAAAGACGACGAGAGACTCGAGAAAGGAAAAAAGATCAGTGATGAGCTTTTACAAGCAATTAGAGACTCGAGATTCTACATTATTGTTTTTTCCAAAAACTACGCAACTTCATCATGGTGCTTAAACGAGCTTCTGGAGATCATGGAGTGTCATAAGACGAACGAGCATACTGCTTTTCCCGTGTTCTACGATGTGGATCCCTCTGAAGTCCGAAAACAAACCGGATCAGTTGGAGAAGCCTTTGCCATGCATACGAACAAGAATGAGTCAGAGGTTAGAGAGTGGAGGGAGGCTCTTGAAGAAGCAGCCAATTTGTCTGGTTGGGATTTGAGGAAGACCGCTGATGGGTAAATTCCTTCAACGTCTCATGTTCTATTGTCAAATTATAAAAGTATAATTAAGTCTTGTTGCAAGATGAACATTAAAACATGAAATATGCACACTCGCTTTACAAATAGTGCAGTATAGACCTAAAAAAATATTTATTTGCATGGCTTCTTGTGCAACTTGATTAATTAAATTTTCTTCTGCGATCTACAGGGATGAAGCTAAAGTCATAAAAAAAATTGTTGAGAAGGTTTCACTTGAGTTAAATCTCAATGATATTACTGTTGATAAGAATTTGATAGGCATGGAACAAAGAATGCAAGCTCTGGATCAGTCTTTAGAGATTGGTTTAAGTGATGTTCGCATGATAGGCATCAAGGGCATGGGAGGTGCAGGGAAAACAACTTTGGCACGTGCTATATTTGATAAATTGTCCATTAATTTTGATGGCAAAAGCTTTGTTGAGAACGTGAGGGAAAAAGCCTCAAAGTTTGGATTGGAGAAGTTGCAAGAACAAGTCCTTAGTGATGTATTAAAGGATAAAGGCATTAGTGTTAGTGGTGTTCATGAAGGGAGAAACTTAATGAGAAAGAAGTTGTGTGGTAAAAAAGTTATGGTTGTTCTCGATGATGTGGATCATAAAGACCAGCTTGAGATGTTAGCCGGTGATACTTCTTGGTTCAAGCCAGGAAGTAGAATTATAATAACTACTAGAGATGGGCAAGTGCTCGTAGCACATAGAGTAAAATGGATACGTGATGTCACTCTTTTATCAAAGGAGGAAGCAATTCGCCTCTTCAACTGGCATGCATTTGGGAAAGATAAACCAACTAAAGAGTTTGAAAGGCATTCACTGAAAGTTTTAAGTTATGCTTCTGGTCTTCCTTTAATAATTAAAGTTTTGGGTTCACATTTGTGTGGTAAGGATGATAGCGAATGGGAAGATGCACTAGAGAGACTCAAAGAAATTCCGTTGCAGGAAACTCTTAGAATATTGGAGCTAAGTTATAAAAACCTAGAGGATGATTACAAGAAAATATTCCTAGATGTGGCATGCTTCCTCCGAGGTTGGGAGAAAGACAAAGTAATAAAAATACTTGAAAGCTCTGGATTTTTTGCTAAACCAGGTTTAAAAGTTCTCGAGCAAAAATCTCTAATAGCGACTTCAAAAGACGCTTTTGGTAGAAACATTATAAACATGCATGACCACTTAGTAGAAATGGCCAAGAATATTGTGCGTCGTGAACATCCGGATGAGCCCAACAAACACAGCCGCTTATGGGTTCAGGAGGAAATCGAACAAGTCATGGCTGATAACTTGGTAAGAATCCTTTTTATCTGAAGGTGGAGATGAACCACATAATTTATCATCTGTCATAACACAACTTTTATGATCATTGCTCTTGAATTACAGGTCAATGAAGCAACAAAATGTATAGCTCTAAGAACCACTCCTGGTATTTTTTTAGAAGGTCTTGGAAACATGAAGAAACTTAGATGCCTTATTGTGAACTACAACTCGTTCAAGAGTTATTATGATTACTGTGGGAAGATTGAAGAAGCTCGCCTACAGTTTCCAAATTCGTTACGATATCTGTATTGGTACAACTACCCCCACTGGTGTTTACCCAAAACGTTTGAAGCAAATAATCTTGTTGCACTTGAAATGCGTTATAGTAAAATCGAACATCTTTGGAAAGAGGGAAAGGTAATATGGTTGGTTGGTGATTCTTGAATGTTATACTACTGATATATGTTTACCTTATTTTGTTCTCTTTTCATCTTGTGATAGGTTATGGAGAAGCTCAAATTCCTTGACTTGAGTAATTCAAAGTTGAGGAGCCTTGACCTTGGGCTGACTCCCAAACTCGAGAGGTTAAATCTTGAACAATGTCGTGATTTGGTAAAACTTGACGTGGGCAGGGGATGTCTAAAAAGCCTAGTCTACCTAAACTTATATTTATGCAGAAATTTGAAGTCTGAAATTTTTAATGAGGAGTTGGAATCACTTGAGTTTCTTAATGTAAGTGGATTAGATCTAAGGGAATTCCCTGGTTGTATAGTCACAGGGCACTCCAACAATCGTTTGCTACAGCTGAATCTTTCATATAATGAAGATATATCAGAAATACCCTCATCAATTGGAAATCTTCATAACCTTGTCTCTCTATATCTCTCTTTTTGCAGAAGACTTAAGAGTCTTCCAGGAAGCATTTGTAGTCTACAACATTTGACAACTCTTTACCTTGGATTCAGTGGCATAGAGGAATTGCCAGAGGACCTTGGGCAATTGGAATGTTTAGGATTCCTTAATTTATCTGGTACAAAAGTTAAACATCTCCCTAATAGCATTTGTATGTTGAAACGTCTGAAAACCCTACGTCTTCTTGATTGTTATAGTCTTGAGAAATTACCAGAGGATGTTGGTGAATTAGAATCTTTGGAGGAATTATATCTGGAAAATTGCTCTAATTTAAGAGAAATTCCAAGCAGCATCTGTAAGTTGAAACGTCTCAGGAAGTTGGATCTTCAAGATTGTAAGAGGATTGAGAAATTGCCTGAGGAAATGGGTAATTTAGAATGTTTAAAATCATTATGTATTGGGGATACAGGCATAACTCATCTTCCACACAGCATTTCTTTGATAAAAGGTCTGGAAGTCGAGAGATCCAATTACGACGATGATAGCGAATCGGAATCGGAATCGAAATCAGAATCAGAATCCAGACGAACCAAATCACAGAGAACCATATAGTCTGCTTCTCTTCACCTCTTCATCGTGTGCCTACCCAATCAACTCAACTGGTATGTTTCTTCACAAATTACTCCAATACACACACCAGTTGATAATTACTCTGCTTCTTTTTGGCATTCATTCATGATATTTTATGAGTTTTTCAGAAGTTATTTTATTATTTTTTATTGCAGCTGTCTTGCTTTTTGGGTTTCATTTTTATGCATACAAACAAAGCAATGGGGGATGCAATTCATTAAATGAAACAATTAATTTATCTTTCGTTAGTAGTTGGGTATTATCATGTATTAGTTTTGAAGTTAGAAATCAAGATGCTTGACCTTATTAGTCAAGATTTTGTATTGAAATTAGCTCATTGGATACTAGAGGGTGTGTATGGGTCGGTTCGATTCATTTGGTTTCGGGCTAAACCGAAGATTTTCAAAAAACCAATTGGTTTCGGTTATTGGTTTGGGTTCAGTTCGGTTTTTGTTTAGTGAATTTGGTACTTAGTTTTTTTGTTATTTAAAAGTAAATTAGTTAATTTTTAATTAATTATTATACGTTAGGCTAAAATATTTGGGTTAAATATATATATTAAACTATTATAAATTACTTAAATTTTAAAATAAAAACTAAAAATCTATTAGTTCGGTTCGGTTCGATTATTTTGGTTTGGTCTTTTCGGTTATTTAGGTTTTGGAACGATTTCTTCGGATTCATGCAAGTACTGTACTAACCGATCAAAGTTATCTTTATTTACTTATTTTTAACATGTTACCTGTGCTTCTTCTGATGTTGCTGATCTCATAATTTTAACTAAAGGTCAACTGTCATATACTTAAAATTAAACCATCTCTACGTGTTTTCAAAGCTTGTTTGTCGTTTATACATAAAACTTCTGTTCTATTTAAACTTGTGAACACAGTTTGACCATTATGGAAAGTCAAACTTCCGTGGTTTTCTTTGAATTCAATCTAACTACAAACATTATATTGTTACTTATTTCTAGCTTGTGCTTGTTTAAACATTTCTGGAAGATATTTGTTTCTCTTATTCTAACTAAACTAAAAGAATAACTGTATGAATAACTTAAATGACTTAACCTTCGAATTTTTTTGCTGTAATCACTGATTTTATCAGTCTATGTTTTTCTTTTCTACTCTAGGATTTATTATCTACACCAATGCAATGAAACAGTGGACGGGTCCACGGTAATGAAGAAGGTATTTGCTCATATGCTAAGAGACAACAGGTCTACGGTTTTCAAAACTTTTCTGTTATATGATTGTTGTTGAACATTAGTATTAATTAATCTTCTTGCAAGTTGATATATGTTTTTTTGTATAGATGAATGAAACATTGTATTTTCTTTTTTGTTTGAATAAATAACTTATAATAATGTTTACTTATAAAGTTTTACACATTAGAATTAGTTGACTTCATTAGTCAAACATTGCAAGTTTAATTGACTTTGACTACAGTTACTTCCCTCCTTACTATTTGCGTGTAGAAGCAATTTAACAATAAACAACCGCTTTGGGAATCAAGCATTCATGCTCCTAAGTGTATCCGATACCATACAAAATATAAGATGACGTGTTTGACCCAATCCTTCTAAAATGTGCTTCTGCATATCGGTCAAATAACGGGTCTGGAGCAGGTGCTTATGCGGTCAACTAACAGGTGGGTTTCTGCGGTCTTGAGGTGAAGGAATGGGCCCCATTTTGTTCACTTCAGTTAACTAACAGGTCTGGACCACTTTAGGCCCACTTAGAATTGTAACTCCAAAGCATATCACATGAACTTCAAACATTTCCCAGTTGCAGTATCATGTACCAAGCAAATAGCAGTCCTGTTGACCAATTCCGATATGCACGTTCTGTTGACTTTCGTATTACCTTCAGAAGTCACAGTTCACCCCAAAAAGTCAAACCAAATAGGAGTGCCAGTTTTGACCAGCTTTCTTCTCTTTTTCATCTGATCCATAATGACCAAAATACCCTTTTTGACAAAAACCTTTCAGAGGCATCTGAACTTACCATAAACCATCCTATAATACAAAATAAAGTCAATAGAAGTTTGGAACTCCACCTAAATAGCTTTTGCCATCATAAATCACCTCATGATCTTGTAGATACTTCCATTAATGCAATGACTTCAATAAGGTGACTATGAGGATTAGTACCACTCAGCTACTCAACTGCAGTATCATGTATCAAGTAAATAGCAGTCCTAAGAGCATGGTGCTGCCAGCTGTATTTCCGGGCCAGAATGATAATGAAAAACAAGTTTTTCCTAAAGTCAAAGCTGATTCAGAATTGGTCAAATGTGGAAAAAAATAGTCAAATATTTTAAATACTCAGATCTGACCCTAAGAAAGTCAACTTTGACAAAAAATTCAAACTTGACTAAAAACTCAAAATTGGTCATGCACCAAAACTATGAAAAGCTAGTTTGAACATAATTGTTTTAACAAAATTTTAACTTTGACGGTCATCTAGTACTGAAATTAGCACACTGGATAGTAGTGGGGTGTGCATGGTTCGGTTCGGTTCGGTTCGGTTCGGTTTTGGATTAAAACCGAATTAAATTGGTTTCGGTTATTGGTTTGGGTTCGGTTTAGTTTTAGTTTTTTCCGGTTAGCCAAAAATAAAGAATCTAGGCCTTAAAGTTCTTTTGTTAGTTAATAATAAATACGATTATTATACATTTGGGTTAACTATATATTAAACTATTATAAATTACATATGTTTTAAAAGAAAAATAAAAAATCTATTAGTTTGGTTTGGTTCGGTTCAGTTCCTTTTTTTCGCTTTTACTTACACGCGAAACCGAATCTGAATCGGGCGTCGGTTTGCTTTAGTTCGGTTACTTCAGTTTTGGATCAATTTTTTTAACTGGTGCAAGGAGCAGGTTTGTAAATATTATGCAGTCGATCTGAATGTACGTGTAACATGTTACCTGTGCTTCTAATGTTGCTGATCGCATAATGTTTTTCATTAGCTCACATGATCTAATTTTGCTAAACTAATCACAGATCACATGCTTCTATGTTCAAAGCTTCTTTTATACACAAAATTCCTGTTCTATTTAAACTTGTGAACACAGTTTGACCATCATGGAAAGTCAAACTAATGTGTTTTTCTTTGAATTTTCTGCTATAATCACTGATTTTATCAGTCTACTTTTTAATTTTCTGTTCTAGGATCTATTATCTACACCAATGCAAAGAAACAGTGGACGGTCCTCGGAAATGAAGAAGGTACTTGCTCGTATTCTAAGAGACAACAGGTCTACGGCTTTCAACACTTTTCTGTTATGTAAATTTTGTTGAACATTGGTATTAATGAATCTTCTTGTAAGTTGATATATGTTTTGGATAAATACTATGTTTTTTTTCGTTTGAACATAATAATGTTTTCTTATAAAGTTTTACACATAAGAATAAGTTTGACTTTCATTAGTCAAACATTACAAGTTTGATTGACTTTGACTATAATTGCGTCCCTCCTTCCTATTTGCGTGTAGAAGTAACTTAATAGATTTCGATTAGCCTCTTTAACTTGACAACAAACAACCGCTTTGGAAATCTTGCTCCTGAGTATATCCGATACGGCGATACCATACCAATATAAGATGACATGTTTGACTCGGTCCTTCTTAAAGGTGCTTCTGCATATCGGTCAACTAATGGGTCTGGACCAGGTGGGTTTTTGCGGTCACCAGGTGAAGGAGTGGTCCTTTTCTACAAATCTAACAACTGTCTTTTTACTCTCGTCACAAAACTTTTGTTCCTTGAATAGTTTGTCAAAAGCATGACAAAGTTCCGAGATGGTGTAAAGTTGAGCTTGCAAGATGTAGAGTCAGGTAGAATAAAGACAGGGCACTCCAACAATAGTTTGCTGCAGCTGAATCTTTCATATATTGAAGATATATCAGAAATACCCTCATCAATTGGAAATCTTCATAACCTTGTCTCTCTACATCTCACTAACTGCGGGGGGTTTAAGAGTCTTCCAGGAAGCATTTGTAGTCTACAACATTTGACAACTCTTAACCTTAATTCCACATTAATAGATGAATTGCCAACGAATTTGGTAATTTAGGATGTTTACGATCATTGTATATTAGTTATACCTCCAGAAAGCATTTCTTTGATAAAAGGTCTGAAAATCTACAAAACTGAATCTGACGAAGATTATAATGCTTTGATGATAGACCCTTAATATATACTTCGAGCAGCAGTCCTATTAGAAGGTACTCTCTCTCTGATCAGATAAGTTTTAGTTGCCTTAATGTAAATGGATAAATACAAATAAAGCTAGCTAGTGTGAACATAATTGTTTATCAAAATTTTAACTTTGATCGTCATCTTGTACTGAAATTAGCACATTAGATAGTAGTAGAGTGTGCATGAGACAGTTCGGTTTGGGACTAAAATCGAATCAAATTGGTTTGAGTTCGGTTCGGTTTTAGTTTTCACGGTTTAGCCAAAAATAATGAATTTGGGCCTTAAGCTCTTTGGTTAGTTAATAATAAATATGATTATTTTAAATTTGGGCTAAAATATATGGGTTAACTATATATTAAACTATTATAAATTACTTACGTTTTAAAAGAAAAATAAAAATCTATTAGGTTGGTTTGGTTCGGTTCAGTTTTTTTTCGCTTTTACGTGCACGCAAAATCGAAACCGAATTGAGCGTCGGATTTTACTTCAGTTCGGTTATTTTCAGTTTGGATTTCGCGTCGGATTTCAGTTTGGTCTTTTCAATTTTTCAGTTTTGGATCGATTTTTTTAACTGGTGCAAGGAGCAGCTTCGTAAATATTATGCAATCGATCTTAATGTGTAACATGTTACCTGTGCTTCTAATGTTGCTGATCGCATAATGTTTTTAATTAGCTCAAATGATCAAATTTTGCTAAACACCTGCTTCTATGTTCAAAGCTTCTTTTATACATAAAATTTCTATTCTATTTAAACTTGTGAACACAGTTTGACCATCATGGAAAGTCAAACTAATGTGATTTCCTTTAAATTCAATCTAATTACAGACATTATGTTCTTACTTATATCTAGCGTGTGCTTGTTTAAACATTTCTGCAAGATATTTGTTTCTCTTATTCTAACTAAACTAGAAAAATAACTTAAATGACTTCACAATGATCTTGAGATTATTGATTTTAAGATAATCTTAACCTACAAAATTTTCTGCTATAATCAATGATTTTTATCAGTCTACTTTTTATTGTTCTAGGATCTATTATCTACACCAATGCAAAGAATCAGTGGATGGTCCTCGGAAATGAAGAAGGTACTTGCTCGTATTTAAGAGACAACAGGTCTACGGCTTTCAACACTTTTCTGTTATGTAAATTTTGTTGAACATTGGTATTAATGAATCTTCTTGTAAGTTGATTATATGTTTTGGATAAATAAACGTAACACCATGTTTTCTTTTTCGTTTGAACATAATAATGTTTTCTTATAAAGTTTTACAAATAATAATAAGTTTGACTTTCATTAGTCAAACATTACAAGTTTGATTTACTTTGACTATAATTGCGTCCCTCCTTCCTATTTGCGTGTAGAAGTAACTTAATAGATTTCGATTAGCCTCTTTAACTTGACAATAAACGACCGCTTTTTTCTATCAAGGTTTTTTCGGTTTTTTCTATCAAGGTTCTAGCCAAGATCAACGCTTTTCGGCAAAATTCCAGCCAATTTCATTTCAAAATTTGTTTGTATATATAAAATTGAAAATTATACATTAAAGTCCAATCCGAATAATCTCGATTAATTGTCGGTTCATATAGTTACAAACTAAAGCTCAAAACCAAAACACACACCAAAAACACATCATTTATTATGAGATTTTATTCATATAGTTACAAACTAAAGCTCAAAACCAAAACAAAAACCACACCACCCTATGCTGTATTCGCGATTTCTGATCATTAAAAACGTAACATTATCTATTATTTCAAGGCTATCTAACCTTAATCAGTCGATAAACTGAAAACTGCGTCGTCGACCATATCCTCAAATATCGATTCTTCCACACCCATAACTATTTCTCGAGCCTCCGAATGAAGATCCATCCATGTTCCAGAAGCTTTAAAGTCTTTCTTAATTAGTTGATCTAACGACCTCGGATAATGGCAGTAGAGACATGACTCGAGTCGTTCCCACACCTCGTTTATTAAGTCCATTCCTTTGGGGACCGGATGGATACTCGGTTTACATTGTGATAACCCGGGAAATAAATCTAATGAACAGTCACAAACCTCTTTGAGGATTTCGTTAGTGGCATCGAAGAGGAGCAGCTGGTCATGTGGGGCCCGGCTCGAGAAGATTTGTAGTTCGTTATATAAGGATGGGTCGAGTATTTCGGCTGAACAAAGCCACCTTTGTTCAAACTCATCCCAGTTGAGATCAGATGCTAGAAGCACGGCTTCAACATATTCGTATGCGGATTCCTCGTTCTCGGCATGGTTAAGGATATATGTTTCTTGGTTTTTTGTCAGGGTAGCAGTTCCTTCGAATCGGATACGTAGTGGTTGAATTGAAGATTCAGCTGAAAATATTGAAACAAATCGAGTTAGCAAGAACCATCACTAAAATACCATCTTTTGTCACGGTCTAGTCTGGCCCGACTGGTTTTGACGAAAAATTTGGACCAAACCACTAAATACAGTTTTGAGAAAAAAACCAAACCGGCCCAGTTGTACGGGTTGGTCGGTTTTGATGGTTCGGTGGCTTGAATTAATATTTTCTTTTACAAAATTTAAACTATTGTTTATATTTATAAGACATAATTAACTATATGTTTCAAAAATTATAAAATTATATATATAAATAATAAAGGTTAAACGGCCGCTTTGTTTTATACAGTCGATTCCAAGTTCGGAACCAGACCGAACCATTAAACCACCAAACCATGAAAACCGAACCATTTGTCACTCAAACCAACCGGCTGACTTGCTTTGATAAAGTTTAATGGTTTTTGAACACCCTACTAAAGATTACAAAGAAGCAAAATGAACCAAGAGCGCTTACAGGATCGGGAAATGGTTCTAGCCGGGCTAACATCATCATCCGAGAACAATGGCTCGAGAACTGATACAGGACTAGGCTTCCCGGTTTTATCGTCTGAGGTATTCTCAATTTCCTCATCCTTTGTATTACTTTCAAGTGTAGATTTCGTAGGGGACGCCGTTGGAGAACAAGATAACTCGTCTTCTAATTCCGTCAAATCCTACAAGCCAAGAAAATATCATCAAGTTACATTCTTGAAATTAAACTACTCGATCATAGAACGTTTTCATTACCGCGACATTAATAACTTCGACTTCTTTAGGTGAGAGCGATTCTAATATCTCTTCAACATCTGCATTCGTGTTCTCCGAAACAGTACCTTCATGTTGATGAACTTCATCTGAAACTTTCGGTTCTTGACGATCGTCATCTGTCACGCTCGGTTGACTTTCATTGACCACCGGCTCGGTTCTACGACCCAGTTCCGAAGAACGAGAGGTGTAACCTGGAAAAGATAGAAGATTTCCAAGAGTTCTGGACCGACTCATCATTACCAGTTCGGTATCCTCATCTTCATTTTTTAGAAGTTCATGTAAATGTTTCTTTGCCTCGATGTAGATATTAGATACCCGATCACTCATGTCCCCGAACTCCTCGTTTCCACTCAGTTTCCTTTCCGATCTGCAAAATATTGAGCCCGTGAACCCGGAAGGAATTCTAGTAAATCTTTCCGAGTAAAAATGATCTCGGTTTGGAGAATTCCACCCGCTGTTTCCATCAACAACGGGCATTTCCAGACAACCCGAATCCCGTTTTCCGATAGCATTCTTGAGCTTTTTCTTTATTTCCGTGAACGAAAACTGTGAAACGCTTCTTTCGTGGTGAACTTTAAACGTGTTGGCGGTATTTGAACGTAGAGGGGTATCGTTGTCATTTAACGATATGCATTCGTGTGACTTGCTTCTTCTTCTAAATAAGTTTCGGGGTTTACGGGTGACGGGTGATTCTGATATTTGATTGAACCGTTTATGATCTAACGAGTTTGATCTTTCGAATGGTGTCGGTTTTTGTTCTTGATTTTTTTTCTCGTCGATGAGGATAAGTTTGTTCATTAGATCTTCAATATTGATTTCCCGATTATCGAATAATGTATTTGATATTTTTTCAGTTTGATCATTTTGCATATCTTCCTCCATGAGTTCCTTCACTCGAGTGTGAAGCAAGTCACTGTTTACACTTTTTGGAGATTCGATCGGTGGATGCATAATATCTTCTGAATCCATAAGCGAGCTCACTTCGGATGTAGCGCACGAAGGACCTATGGGAACCAAGATCATGGTGAGCCATAGTATTCTTATAATGTAAGAGCAAAAGTTAATAGTTACAAATGTTTAAAATTATAATAGTTGATATCAATTTCTTTTTTAATTTTTAATTTGACATAAAATATACAACCATTTTAATTATTATGATATAAAAGAGCATTTAAATAAATATAAACAAGTCAACCAGAACCCCAACCCATTTAGCTAAACGTGTTTGTTTGTTCGGCCCAAACTTACTTAGATTAATCTTAACTCCGTAAAGTTCATCTTAGGTTCGTGTTTTGTCATGTCATAAAGTCACACCAATCTTGAAATTTAAATTCTATGGTGCCGGTCAAACCGGAGGGTTGATCTTTTTATACATTAATTGAAACTTTTATGATACTTTTTTGGTCTATTTCATTTATTTAAATAATTTTTATTTGGACATGACAGGTACAACACGCCAATATCAACATATTCATAAGTAAATGAGTTGAAAGTGACAAGAAACGTACCGGTGGTACTTTCAGTCATATTTGCTCCATGATCCGAAATCAATCTTCTAGTAACCCGCCCATGGCGGAAATCAAAGATGCTTACTATACCTGACATACAACCTAATCGATCTCTATTTTGTCTTTTTAATCTTCTCGCCATGAGAAAGTCGACGTTTTTTATCTTCATAATTATTGATGTCTCTTTCGTAAAGCAACACAATAAGCCTGATAAACAAACATGTATACAAAACCACAACAATTAAAATACGCGTTTTAGATGAACGCGTTGTTTTAAATGGGCAAAACGAATAATATTAATTGGTATTAGCGGCTAGATGTTACGATAAATATCGAATTTATTTTAATTCTTTAATAAAACATCTTTGGTGTGAATGTTCTTCATCTTCATTTACAAATTGCATGTACACTAAAATTCATAAAATATAATGAAACAAAAAACCATGCCCAGATGTAAGCACTTTGCTGAACCAGCACTTCACCTATAAAAAAACTATTTTATTTTTTAATTTGTTAATTAATATTATTTCGTTCCAATAAAATACAATATTTCTATTTTGAGTAAGTATATTACAAGAATACCACGACAATAATATTCTTTCTATGTTCAAATGCAGAGTCCTGTCCATTTCATATAAGACTTTTGCCAAACATTGAAATATATCTATAAAATACAATTTGCTTAGAAAATACATTTGAATATAAGAACGTGACATAGTTTACAAAAACACAAAAAACAAATAAATAAATAAATAAATAGCAGAAAAAAATATCTATAAAAAGGGTAAAATGTCCGTAAGGAATATATAAAGTAGATATAAAAATAATTGATCATATTTCCAAAAATAATTATGACACACAACAGTAACTTATACGTAAAAAATAAATAATTATTCTCGTTACACCCTGTAAGTCTGTAACATCATTACCTGAGTAATTTCTCTTTTTTCACAAGTTTTTATTTGTTATTACAATTTAGTCAGACAAACAGCTATATTATATCAATATGTGCAGAATTCTTCTACACATGGATTAATTCTGTACCATAATTTATTTATTTTTATTAACTTACTAATTTAATTTATTTATTTTTTTGAGTGAAATTATCCCGGATGTTGATCATGGTGAACCAAAACTCGAATTATAGAGTAAATTAAAAATTGTAGAAAATGAACAGAAAATCGAAAGATCAGGGAAAAAAAACAAGTCAAAATCGATTCAAATAACAAGTTAAAATTTTCATTAAATGCAATTCTATAATCGTAAACATGAAGAAAAATATATTTAAATAAACGAAATAGGTAAAAAAAACTCCCTCGATGGTCATACAAATTAATCAACGAGTTAGAACAATATTTTGAATTAAATTCACAAATTTCATCTCGACAAATAAAAAAATATTTAACATAAAGAGTTTAGATCAAATACAAAGTAAATTAACATACTAACGGTAAGAATCAAATAGTTTAATTATACGTAGTGTAGTAATTAAAATGTGTAATTACACTACTTGATTCTGTTAACACGTTAATTTAATTTATACGTTAACTTTCCCTTAACATAAATCAACAAACTGCTTAAAACTAATTAAAGTACCTGAAATAGTGAAATCAAAGCCTGTTGATGAAACCAAAATAAGCTCCAATTTTGACTTATCATCTCTCAATTTTGACTCATTTTTCTTTTGATCTAATGCAGCTTGTAACAATCAATAATCCAATTGCTTCAAGAACATGTTCATCAAGATTCAACACTTTTTGTAAAAATAAAATCTTGAACCAAACCCCCCAAAATTTACAAGAAAACTCAACATGCAAATACTCTTTACACCAAATTCTGGCAAAATTGAAGCTTAATTCAATGTGGGTATTGTAAAATTTCAATCTTTATGTGAAAAAACAGATACCCAGATGAAGTTTCTTTGCAAGATTGGTGTTATCATCTGTCAAAGATTACGGCTTTTAGAAAAAAAAAATGTGTTAAAAGTCAGAAGCTTTATGGAAGAAGAAAAAGAAAATCTTGAACCGACCAAAAAGAAAGATACCCAGATGGAATAAACACTACCCACTTAATAATAACAATAATATTAATATTTTTTTTTTAATTTTTTTTATTATTAAAAAGTAGTTAAAGTCATGGTGGAACTGGAGAAGATGAATATATAGATAGATATAGATGGTTATAAGATATAGAGAGAGTAATGACAGGGAGTAAAGGTGTGAATATGAGCTTTTTTATGTGTGTGTGTAAGAAGTTAGTATTATTATTAAGAATATAAAAGAAATGGGATGTGGTGAAAATGGTGTTGATGAGTGATGACACTTAGGTAAAGCACTCACTTTATAAGTGAGTGATTGGGGTTCAAATCTCACTGTCACCAATTTATATGGGAGATATGAGGGATGATCCTGGCTTGTCAGGGTTCGAGTCCTGATCTCACCCGGTTTTACCGGCTACTCGCTGTCGTGCCATTTGACGAGCGTGGGGGTCGGTTTTTTATCCGGTGAATCCCTCAATAGGTGAACCGCTATGGGCTCCGTTCGTCCGGACTAGTGGCCGGCTCGGGCTACCTTTAACCAATGGGGTCCACGTACGGAGTAACCGGGGTTACTTAGTTGGTTGTAAAAAAAGTGATGACTCTTGGGTGATGCTGAGGTGAGGCCCAGACAAACATGATATGATACATTACACACTGTGGAAAGCACACACAGACTAATGTTGTTGAAAAAGAGAAATCTTTCTTTGGAATAAAGTTTGCAATGTCTTCCAGCTGCTTGTTTTTGCAGGTTCCCATGTTCAATCATCATCAGTTTCACCACCACCACACTACACTATCTATCTTTCATCACACACACAAACTTTTTTTACTCTCACACTCATATGTTATTCTTTTTTTTAACGACCAAAGAGTAAAACTCGATTACTTGGAGTAAACCAATGGCAAAGGCGTTGGGTAACCTATGCCCGCCGTCTCCATTTTCGGGGGAAAACCGGCCTCCTAAACGTCCACTCTAGCACAAATTAATCGTTTTTCCCTATAAATATCAGTTGAGCTAAACTTCACTAGTAAAAAAGAACAAGAAGAAGTTATTATTATTAATTATCGGAAAAATTGTAAACATAGTTCAATATTATTCAACTGTCGTATATATTTCTAAGAATAAAACGTTTATTATTTAATTGTTATATCATGTTTTTTTTCTCATTCTATCATCTCTATACATTACCTCCATTAGTCATCTATTAGCTAGTTGCTTTTTTTCATAAAAATTATAAAGTTATGGTAATGGTTAAACTATATATTCGTTTGTGGTGTACCGTAATACAGAGTATTAGACGAAGCCGTATGAGGGGTTGAGGACCTAGTTGCTCAATGGCTAGATTTTTTCTTCCTCTTTTTTTAAAAGATTGGATAATTAGTAAAATTCTGATATAATAACTGATATGACGCGTTTATAAACGTTTAAAATTCTTGTTATTGAAAAACCGTTAAGCATTCAAGTGTCATTACCTATATCACCGCTATCACTATACTTTTTATGATCCTTTTTATTACAAACGTAGGAGATTTTTAGAAAAATCAAAATGAATTTAAATATGATTTTAGCTACATATGTGGGCAAGAAGAATTGGATATGAATGGTTTTATGATTCTTGTTTTTTATTTAATAGGTTTTATTTGTAAATTAATTTCTTTAATCATCGTAGTTTGCGTCTGAGTTTTGGTAAATTTTTTTATAAACCGCAATCGGCTATGAGGCTATCCTATAAAAAAATTACAAATAATAACAAGAAAACAATAACTATTAAAATGGATATATTTAATAACATTCATGAATGTTTGTAGTGTGTGGTTCGGAAGTTCAACGTGTGACGGAGGAAAGACAAAAATTTACATAATAAATAATAAATATTATATTATTCAAAAAGTATTAAATTTTCAAAATAATGGGAAAGAAATTTTATATATTATTAATTATGTATTGTTATAATGTAGCATATAAAAAAATTATGCTACCTTGTTGAATCTGGTGAAGTAAATGTTTAATTTGAATGAGGGGTTGGATATTATAAGGCTCTTAAGTATAACTATTTTTAAGAACAAAATTTCAACCTTATTGCATTACACTGTGAGCAAGGACATCATACCACTAGATCAATAAGTCATGGGTGGTTACTTGTCTTAACATCAGGGTATAAATATAATTAATAGTTTATTTGAAAAAGGATTATGGTACTAAGTTACACACATGCTTGTTGTAATTAGAACCAATTGATGATGTTAAAGTTATAAAAACTAAACACAATTTTTATGTGTAATGTTCATTATCAAAGATAAGGTGTTGATGCAATTTAAACCAATTGGCGATGTATGAGTATATGTTAGGGGAGGTGTAAAATGTTATCTGTGAGTTCATCATTTAGATCATTTAGGTAGCATATAGACAATAGTTGAGGCTTTCACATTTCACACCCGGGAGCATGTGTTATGGTAATATGAAATGTGAATTGTGTGGTATATTCGACCTGATCTATATGATGGGTTATCATCATCATCATCATCATCATCATCATCATGTAGTGGCGTTGATATTAGCCCTGCTTGCGGTGCGCACATATGATGTATATATGTGTGAACCCTCGGGTGGGCAAAAGTGAAATTGCACTAATTTTGACGTTATTTTACTAATCTCGTGAAAATAACGTTAAAAGTGACGGACAGTTAATCAGGCATCATGTAGTGGCGTTGATAGCCGAAAGACAAGGGTACATGCACCGATCAGCCCGTGTCCAGATGATTGAGTGCTATGTGCCTTATGTCCAATGCTTGATGCAAAACTACTATCGAGCCAGGGGTCTCACCGGAAGCAGCCTCTCTATCCTTATGGGATAGAGGTAAGGCTGTCTACATCTTATAGCTTTGCTATTGGTGGGATATACTGAGTACGATGATGATGATATGATGGGTTATATAATACTTAAAATATCTAACAAAATCATCACTCACGCCAGCAATCACCTTCATCTTTTATTTATGCTGTAGCGGCCTTTCATGCCCCCTACTGTAATGGTGTTCCACGCCCAAAAACGTTACATGGACAGGCTTGAATCTTAAAATGGGATGCATTTATTTATAAGTAAACAGAATTTAAACAAACAAATTGCACTTTGTGTGTTTCACTAGTGCATACATCATATTAGTTGTATTCAATAGTGAATGCCTAAGATTATTTTTAAAAAAAATCAATATGTGTGAATATATTAGTGGTATATATAAGAGACAGAATTCATTCTTTTAAAGTGGAGTTTTAAATGCAATTAAATTGTTACAGTACGTAATTATAGACCTTTTGAATATATGTATAAATAAAATGAAAAGGAAATATGCAGGCCAAATAGAGTAGAGAGTGAGACAGCCCCTACCAACATTTAATATAATTGCATTTCATTGATAGTGAGGTTTACTATTTGCAAAGGTGTTGTCTTAAAATGTAACTTGCCATCAGATATATTTTATTTTTAGTACTAGGTTAAATACTTGTGTATATACGGACTGGGTAAATTATATTAACAAAATAACAAAAAAATGTGAAATAGTTATACTAACTTAGTATTAGATGAATGAATATGTATTACAACGTTGAATAGAATAAAAAAAGAAAAAGAAAATTATATGGTAAATTTTTATTAATCTTTAAAAATTTCTTCATATACAACAATTGTAGTTACCATCTTTATCTAAAAAGTGCGACTGAAATCTCTAAAAACTTTCCTGGTATATAATGTTTAGATTTATTTAATTAACTTTTATTACAAATAACACACGATTGTTACTAAAAACATAAATCATTTAGTACTAATATTAATTTAGGGGGGGATTCCTTATTTTACCTCCTTGTAACTTATTTAAGGCATAAGTTATAAGTTATAAAGTTATAACTTATACCTTATACACTCACAATAAGTTATAACCCATAAGTTATAAGCTATAAGTAGTTAATGTAAGGAATCTCAAACACCCCCCTTAATATATGGATTTATATTTTTAAGAAGAATAATGACGTTTAATAATAATAATAATAATAAAAGGTTGATGCAACTCATACAAATACTTAAATAAACAATACACAAAGTTTAAATAAATATATTATAAAGCAATACCAATAATATATGGGTTTAACATTTAAAAAAATATATATAAGCATAACACGGGATACTAAAGGAGGTGTTTGGGTGAGCTTCTAAAACTTGCTTATTTGCTATTTGTTTCTCGAAAAGCAAAAAGTGTTTGGAAAAGCTCTTACAAAAACTTTAAAAATAGAGTTTTTCAAAAGTGACTTTTTGCTTTTTAAAAATCAAATAAGCAAAAAAAACAAATCTAAAAGCTTCCCCAAACACTCCCTAAAAGTTTAAAACAATGTTACTCCACAAAAACCGAAAAAGTACTTTAAAACATAAAAAATATAATCTTAAATATATAAAACAACTTCACATTTTTAAAGCAACAAAACATCCCAAACAATTGGAAACCATTATAGGTTTTTGGATAACAGCGACTATCAGATAATTTGGTCATATTCAAATGTATTTTTCCTGAAAGGTATTTATCTAGATGTGTTGCACATGAACATGTAATACCGCATAACCGACAATGAAAATTACCGTTGTTGGATGGTTGTCCAACACTTATAACATTTAAACATTTGTTTTTATGTATAAACCAATTTTAATAAAAAAAAACATATGATAGTAACAGTATATAAAAGTTAGTTTCTATGCTGTATAGCATGTCATTATTATTATTATTATTATTATGGGTTGAGTTATAATAAGAAGATTAGTTTTCCTAGAAAGGATAGGAAATAATCTTGTCCATTCATTTGAGAATTGAATTGTTGAGATTAGATTAGAGAGATCATCAAGTGTAAAACAAGAGTAAGGGCATAATAGGGATAACACATTTGTTGACTTTCTCTCTCCACATGCAATGCACATGTCAAATTACCCCATCATTTTAAAACGTTCATAACTTTTTTATACGACATTTTTTTTCAAAACAATTTCACCATAAAAACAAGTGTTTTTTTTATCTTTTATATGAGTACCATATTGCTTTATAAAAATAAAAAAAAAATCGTGGGTTTTTACAATGTGTGTTTTATCATAATTGTGTTTTACAAAATTGTGTTATACAATTGTGTTTTATTTTTTCATAGTGTTTTTTACATTGTGTTATTTAATTGTGTTTTCATTATGTTTTTGTCATTGTGTTTTTATTTTCATAGTGTTTTTTCCATTGTGTTTTTTACATTGTATCTTTTTCATTGTGTTTTTCATAGTGTTTTATTTTCCGGCGAAATTTCCGAAGACTTTTCCGGCAAGGTGGTGGTGGTGGGTGGCAGTGGGCGATGGTAGTTGCAGGAGATGAGTGAAAATTTAAGTGGGTTTTAATTAAGTGGGTTTTTTAAATTAAATTAAGTGGGTTTCAATATTAAGGTAGTAGACTAAAATACCATCCTTCCTAGCCTTCTTAAGAAAACCAAACTTCTTATTTGATCATTTCTATTATTATTATTATTATTATTTCATTTGAAATATAATATAAGCTATAGTTATAGTAAGAAAATGAGATTTTAGAAATCATGAATGGTTTTTAAGAATTAAAGTATTAAATGTAGTTTACAGTTTAAATTAAAAGTAATATTAAGTAGAAAATTGAAAGCATTCACTTTTTAATATAAGAATATTAAGATTATTATTTTGTATAAGTCACTAAACTTGAAAAAACAATGGAATGTTATTTTAAACTTTTACAACATATATTGTAAAAGGATATCATTAAGAAACATTTTTTTTTTTTGTTAAAAATAAATTTCATGATAAATCATGTTAGAATGATGGTGTTTTGATGTGATATAGATAAATGGATGAATTATGAAATGTTTTAAATGATTTATTTTAATAAAATAATTAAAAATTAAAGTTGAAAAGGTAGGGGTGCCACTTGGCATCATATTAGGCCAATTAGGAAATATGTTGTTAAACCATCATTTTTGTTTATTATATTAGTAGATTTACTTCAATATTCGATTTACAATAGATTGCAAATTTACTTTTACTTTAGCTGAATGTAGATCAAGATACAAAATTTTAGAAATCAATTAGAAGAGTGTTTATTATTCAACTCGTACTTGAAAAAGTCAAATTTCGATGAATTTGAATTACGAAGTCAGTATTGTTTTTGGATTTTCACATTAGGTTAGTGTTTGAACTGAATTCAAAATTCAGTTTTCACACCAAACCTATACCAATGTTCAAATTAAATATGTCAACTCAAATAAAACAAGTCAAGTAATCATGTTATGTTAACTCAACGGATAAGATAAACTCCTTAAATCATACTCTCTCGTGGGTGTGCCGGATAAGATAAACTCCTTAAATCATACTCTCTCGTGGGTGTGCCGCCGCATCCAAAGGCAATGCCCGACACCGTAATGGTGTTGGTATTTTTTCTAAACTTAGGTGACAAGGCAACGTCCCATTACGGATGCTCTTAATATGGAGTATTCGTGTAACAATACAATACCACATGACACGATACAACACTTAACTGACAATATTTTAAGCCAAACACAATCTTTTAGGCTATGCGTAGTGAAGGGGCTATAAATGGGGGCGAATTGTGACATTTTGTGCCCAGTCAGCAAAGAGTGAAAATTTATTTTTGGGGTGTAATGGTGTATGGGCTACAAACTGGGCCCAGAGTATCTTTTTTTATTATTTTCTTATTATAATTAAACTAACCAAATAAGAACCATTATTTAAATAATTAAATAAAAATGCATTAAAATTAAAAGGAAATACAAAAAAATACATAACTAAAAAAACATAACTAAAAAAATATACTAATATCCATAATATTCGCGCATTTTTTCGACTCGTCGTCGTTGCAACAATGCGGCCTCTTCGTGTGACCCGGCAGCTTTGAGGGATTCGTATTCTTTACTCATTTCCCGCAACTCCATCATAGCGGCAATCTTTTCGTGTTGTTTGTTGGTTTCTCTCATGGTATCGTTGAGTTCCTCGACAAACTTTTCGTGTTTTTTTTTTATTTCGGTCATGATAGCGGTGAGTTCCACGGGTTTCGGTTGGTTCGGGTTGTTTGTAGGATTCATTTTGCTAGATTTTTTGAAGAATTTGGGTATGAATTCTGTATGAAATGGAGAAAAAGGTGTATGTTTATATATATATATATATATATATATATATATATATATATATATATTGTTTTAATTAAATTTTTATTTTTATTTTTGACCGTTTGAAAACGGTCATAATAATAAAATAATATTATTTTTAAACAATTTGGGCGACAAGAACTCTCTGCCCCCGCCTCTTTTTGCCCACATATCGCGGGGAGGGGGGGGGGGGTGTTCGCGCCCCTTCTCGCCCAAACTCAAGCCCCATTATACATTGCCTTATAGTTTTATTACACGTGGCATCAGTTGCAATTAAGCATAGTGTTTTTATGACAAGTTTACTTAAACGAGTTAAAGATCATGAAAAAAGTATTACTTTTATTTGTGAATCATTGAGAATTTATGTAGCACGTTGTTAACTAGTTAAGTAAATGGGCATTTAGTTAGAATTTTTGACAAAAGTGTGAGATAGTTTCGAAACATTTAAAAGATGTACTGAACATTTGTGAAGAAACACTAAATGACTCCGGCAGATTATGGATAATCTTAGGGTTAAGTAGATGTTTCCCACGAGGGTTAGGTCCGGCAAAGATGGTTATTCTTCTCAACCTGTAAAACAGACACCGTGAGCTCGTCACTGAGAAGGGGGGGGGTTCCTCCTTGTGACCACCCTCCGGCGTGAGAATCAGACTAGATTGCTCTGAATATAAGTGTATATAGAGAGAAATAGCTAGAGAGAAGATGGTATATGATAACATATTATAAGATAATGATACCGTTCCAAGGTGTTTGAGTATTTATAGCCGAAGGTAGGTTTCCAAGCAGGTACGACCAGCTGTATATAATATTCCTTTTCCACCAACCATGGGCTATGTTCGTGCCACGATGGGAGTTGGTGGGTAGGCAGCGGCTGATAGCGACATTTTGTACTGGAGCGTGCTCCTCCTCGTACTATTGTCGGTGAGCTGTCCCCCTGTGATTGGTTCATGGGTCGCTTTTATCAGATCTTGTCTATTTGTCCATACCTTGGTAGGTATAGTACAAAAGATCTTCTGGAAGCGTACGGACTGGCTCTTTTGGGCGGGAATGTTCCCGCCCTGCTCATTCCTTCTTCAGGTGACATTACTGAAGTATAAGAGTTAGTGCCTTATGCGTGTAGCCTTACTGTTAGTGCGGGTAGCCTTCTTTCTTGACTTGTATCTGCAGCTGCGGGAACAGGCAGGGTACTTTACCAAGGGAGGCTTTCCTGCGGGAACAGCTGGCTTACTGCGTGTAAGGTCTTCATCTCTCTGAGCATGGTGGGTCATGCGGATCCAGTTGGTCTTTGCACAGACGTCCCTCTTCAAGGTGAGTCTTGCGGGTCCAACATGGCTTTGCTGGGACCTACCTCTTCAATTTGTTACGTACTTTATTTCCTAGCTAACATGATAGCGGCTTTTATAATATTTTAATGAAACTGTTATTCTAAGGCAACAGAAAGGTACAGCTTCTAATTTGTTTACGCCTTTTAGTCATTTATGTATGTGTTTGCATCACGAAAGTTAGCTTTTTATTGGCATGTTTTGGCTCATTTAATTAAATGACTTGTGTTTTAGTCGTATTAAATAGTGGCTTGACCCATCAATATTCTACCTAAACTTAGAAGATAGCATATCTACATTTAGTAAACTGTTACTATAATATAAATTGGTATATGTTTGAAAAGAAAATTAAAATAAAGAAAACATATGATTTATGGGTTAACACAAACTCTATTAAAACAAATATAAGGTTTTAATATCTATTATTTCACTAGCTTGTATCTCTCATATTATGGGTGTTGTTTTACTGACATTATTCGACTCTAATATTTTGTTTTGTTTTTTGAATTTTAATATACTTAGGGTTTGATAATAAAGGAGTTTCACAAATAAATAAGATGTTTAACTCGGTTTAAAAGCTATATGTTTGGTGAGACTCATGACCAGTTTATTTTTTTTAATTATAAAATTTTTCTTAATTATAAATAATTTTTTTTTTAAATCGGATATTATTTTTTAGTATATTTCTATTTTTCTATTATTTTCATATCAAATATTTGGTAAGATTAATTTTTAATTTAATGTCATATTATAACCCGTTTAAGTGCTATATGAGTTTGTTGAGACTCATACCCGTGAATTCGGGTCAAATGCATGAGAATCTTTTATTTACAAATAAAGCAATATGATAGTTTGAGAGGAGATGAGGAGTAACCAGAAAGAGCTTTTAAAAATTTCGTTTATATATACTTAAGATTAAGATTTAAAAACCCTCAACCAAAAAAACAGTACCATTGTTATTTTATTTCCCAAATTATAAAGACTAAAATGTAATACATCCATAACTATGGTTGTTGGTAATGGCACTTAAATATCCCTAGTTTTTGTTCTTATATCATAATCCATGATTGGTACGAACTAAATTAGAAAAGCCTACATTCATCTAATCTAAGTTTCACAATTAAACAATTAACAACTTAACAAAGTGTGTGGGTGTGGGGGGGGGGGGGGGGGGGGGGTTGGTTGTAATATGAAATATCATGGATATTGCATAATGTCTAATTTGTTACCATCAACTTTCTTTCAAAACACATTTACTTTTTAGTAGTTGAAATGATTTCTCTATTTAAAGTTATTCAAGTAAGAATTATGCAATTACCTATCATCATTATTACAAGTATATTGGACCAATATTATTGGTATTGGTACATTGAATTGAATAATTGCTTAGCATCACATTTTTTAAGTGCTAAGAGTATCAAATCTTTCCAAGTACAGTTTTAGATGAGTTTTAGGTGTAAAAAAATTAAAAGTTGATGTGTTTTACGTTTATTATGGAGAAAGGAAAAATAATGAAAAGGGTATATTGGTCATATTATGAATCTTATTTGATAAGATATACAAACAGCAAGTAAATATTAAATTTTAACTGTTTTGAATGAGCATATATGATATTATCAATTTTAGTCAAGTACATATGATATAAAAGTTTTAATGAACCACATGAAACCATATATGTTTATGTTATACTCAAAAGGTATGCCCAAGTGTTGGGTACTATCGTCAATTGCGGGAAGAACTATTTATTTTTAGTGTTAGCTAGTATTTGATTTTCGTTTTATGCTTAACATATGAGGAGTGACCTCAAGTCACCTCAAATATTCAAAAAAATAATAAATGTAAAAGAAAAGGTTAATTCCGTAACTGAGTATAATAATAATGATGATTCACGAAATAGAACCTCTTAGGTTTGACACAAGCTCCATTCTTATACTTCCTCTAAAAACATCATTTTTTGTGTTTGGAATTGTGAAAATGTTTTCAGAAAATGACACCTAAAGGCTAAAGTACTTATATATACCCATTTTGGTAGTTGATGGTTAGACAATGCCCCTTAAACGTTTCACCTACCAAAAAAATAAACTGTTAAAAACAGTTTTCCCACTAAAAGCAATACTAACAAACTGTTTTTGTTTTATTTTAGAAAAATGTTTGGTATTTAAGCATATGCTAGCTCTTCCACAGTTTCCTTCAAAAATGGCACTAAAATATTTAAAACACTTTGAATGCATCATCAACATATAAGCTTACGTTAGGTGACAGTCAATAGTCAATACCCCTCAAACGTATTACCTACCAAAAAATAAACAGTTAAAAAAACAGGTTTCCCACTAAAAGCAATACTTACACTGTTTTATTTTAGAAAAAAAAAAGTTTGGTATTTAAGCATATGTTAGCTCTTCCACAGTTTCCTTCAAAAATGGCACTAAATTATTTAAACACTTAAAATGCATCTTATCATATAAGCTTACTTTGGATGACAAGGACTCATGAAACCTTGTTAATAAACACAATATTCCACAAAACATCATAGGTTGATAATAAAAAATCGTAAAATTAAGTTAGCGATAGATTCGCTACAATACTCGCCACTTGGTAATCACTTTTCTTAAAATCTAGTACCGGTATTTCGGTACCAACACTACATAAAGATAAACATTATTTTGTAAAAAAGTACTTGTACCATTAGTGTTTAGAGAGACTCGGTATATTAATATTCACTGCTTACTTAAAATTTACATGCATCCCCCTAAACCACAATCAATCAGTTAATCTATCATAGAGCTATAATGATAACGATGCTGGAAAGAAAAAGAAAGAATAAAAAAAATGGGATGAAAAAGGAAAGATACTATTTGAGGTGACTTTGATGGAAGGTTGTGGGTTTCCTTGAAATATAAGGCATTCTTTTGACTCGTGTGTTGTTGGATAACAATTGCATACAAAAAGTCTCCACCACAATTCAGAGGATAACAAAAGTAAAACCCTCCATAACTTTACTAAAAATTCAATGATTCTTGTTTACTTTTCTAAACTTATTGGCCATTATTTCACAAACTTTAGTAATAGTTTTAGTTTCTATAACCATGTGTAACAAAGAAGATATCTAAACACTTTTTAAGTGTTTAGACAACTAAGTGTTGGTGATCTCGGTTTAATCGTGGCGGGTTAACAAGTCGATACATTTGAAGTTGGTGGATTGAATGGTTCAACCACACATGATCCGGATTCATAAATAACTCGTACACTTTTGTGTAACACAAACACAACTTGTTTAACTCATTTATCTAAACATGTAAAACAAGTTGAGTGTTGTAATCAAGTAGTAAACGTGTTAATCGGGTAAATAGATTAATGAGTAGCGGGTTGGTGTGTTTAAATATACTAGTTAGAGGGTTGGCATGTTTGATTAAAGAGGTAGGTGAGTCAACTTGCTTAATCAAATGAGTTAAACAAACCAATCTAAACGCGACATGCTTATTAAACGAGCTAGATGTTTTCATGTATTATATAGTGTCTGATACTCGTTTCTTATGTGTTATATGCGCATCCAAGTAAAACATCTTCTTCGGTGACGTTGTCTACAAGTAAAACGTCTTATTCGAATTGCTCCAATTAAGTACATAACACTTAAAAGACAATATCTAACTATAATCTTCTTTAATAATTCTGTAAATAATGATCATATTAGGGAAAAAATGAAAGTGAAAAGCAATGGAATGATGAGTTTAGCCTCATCAATAAGATCCAACAACCATCTTGATTCAAAACTACATTCCCTCCCACATTTGATGTAGTAGTTATAAAAAGAAATAGATAAAGTGTGTATATATGACTATATTAATATATTATTACATACTATTTTCTATCTTATAATGTTAATCCTTATGGGTCCAAGTCACCACCATATAGTCTTTTGTGGAGTGAAATAGGTAGAGTAAGATGAGCTCGTGGGAGTCTTTGATCCCGCTCCATATGGGTCCCGCGTCGGCGTTCTATGAAAAAAGTTTGTAGCATAGTGGTATTAAGGTATTTAGTAAAATTATTACTGTATATGATAGGAATGTTAATCATATTATAAGCACGCGGTATAAATATAACATAGATTTAGGGAATGCGTGAGTTAAAACCTACATTTAACGATATATAATAATAATGTTAACAAGATAACCAATTTTTATATATTCAAAATATTAGAGTTGTGAGAAATTATTATACGTAGCATTCATATCAAATATTTTTAAAACTTTAGTTCATTTAGCTTTTACATAAACTTTATAAAAACATAAATATAACTTATTTTATTTTCTAATGGATTCCTTGAATTTATCTTGACAAAGCAGTAAATTATAAAAATGTTGTAAACAACAATAACAGAGGACCACTACTGATACCTTTGACCAAAAAGCATTTATATTCATACCTTAGACCATCTTGTTGTACATGAGTTTATTTGTCTATCAAATGATCAAATTCAATTCCAAAGAGTTTTGTTATATGGAGGTCGGTTGCATTACAAATGAGATTGTATTTAAAACGCGTAGTCGCGTAGAAAATCATGAGAGTGCGTCATGTGTACGTTGGTGATTTCATGCGTGAATGGTATTTGCATATATTTTCGCACGCTAAATACAGTACAACTATATGGTATAATTGTGTTGATTTATCACTTATAAATATGTATTTATACCGTATTTTAATATTTTAATATTTTATCATATCAACTGTCGTTATAATGATATAACTACAAAGTTGTACTGGTTATATGATGAAGTTAGAAATAACCTGTTGGAAATCTTGTATTAATAATAACCAGAAAATAAAGAAATAAGAAATAATCGACACAGTAAACCGGGCTTGTGTTTAACACAATTCCCATAAACAGATTCTCGGTCTGTTCCCAGGGTACTTCGGTTCGAAACAGAATCGGTGCTCTGCCGGACTCGGACACTTGCCTGAAACGAAATCGTAAATAATTGTTGCAGCAAAGAGAGGAGGAAGATGAAGTGTATTTTGTGTGTTGTAAACTGAATGATAAGGTACTGGTTATATAGCCACAGGATTATAATCAACATGATAATGACCATTAAATAATAATATCACATAATGGCTCATTAGTGCAGATTACAAAACTGAAAGACAATAATCATTTTCTTAATGATTATTAATTGTATTGACCAGACCCGCTTTTGAATTTCAAAAAAAATTCAAAAAATCGCCTCACGCGGGCTCAGGTTTTTGGAGTTGCATTCGTGTCCGCAGGACGTGCGAGCACACATGAGTTCAATGAATTTCTAGTCCAGAAACCCAAACTTGCAACCCCCCGCCCCTGCGCGCGCGTAGGACTTGTGGTAAAACATGTCATAAAGAACTCAAATGGGTGTAAGGTCACTACCTTATAAACCATTCATTATTTTGTTCCCAATCCGATGCGGGACAAACATTTACCACTTCCTTCATTCACACACTTAAAACTTCCAACAATCCCTCACATGAATGGAGGTCGAAACAACAACATTATTTCGATTAGATTTAAGCAGTTGAATCTTGCATACAATAGGTAGGTGTTATCCTTTGAACCTTTGCTTATGAGGCATACTTAGCCCACTGGCTCTAAGTAGACTGTGATGTCTTTGAACTCGTCTGCCGTTTGTGTAGACGACAATACACTTCACACAAGACTCTCCCTGACAAAGTCAAGTCCTCATAGTTATGTTCGTTATGGTCATGAACATGCACCTGGTTCTGCAAGAGCTATTAAGTGTTGTACCCAACAACACCCTTCGAAGCGACCCAACTTCTTTCTCACATAGGTGATTGACCATGTATGACTACCTTGGTCGAATAATTAAAAGCCATATGCTTAGCCTCACACTTGTCACTTTTAGGAATGGACTAAGAATGTTACCTTGCTACGTGGTAAACTCCCTGTTAAAATTGTAGGGTTATCCCCCCCCCCCCCCACAGTGATCGCACTAATTCATACAATTAGGTTTTCCTATTGAACTCAACTCTTGGGATCTCCAGTCTGTTGAGTTAGGTTTCCTTTGCATGAACTTTAATTTTTCAAGGGCTTCAGTCCCATTCCCATGGACGACTTCTGAACTAACTCTCTACTTAGGCCTTTTGTTAGCGGATCCGCAATATTATCCTTTGACTTCACATAGTCAACAATGATAATTCCAGTAGATATTAGTTGTCGTACCGTATTATGTCTACGTCTAATATGTCTATTCTTACCATTATACATTGTGCTATGAGCTCTTCCAATTGCCGATTGGCTATCACAATGTATACAGATGGCCGATGCCGGCTTAGGCCATCTTGGTATATCCTCAACAAATTGACGTAACCATTCTGCCTCTTCGCCCGCTTTATCTAGGGCGATGAATTCTGATTCCATCGTGGATCCAGCTATAACCGTTTGTTTAGACGATTTCCACGATATAGCAGCACCTCCAAGTGTGAATACATACCCACTTGTTGCTCTGGAATCATTCGTGTCAGATATCCAATTTGCATCACAATGTCCTTCGAAAATTGCAGGATATCTGTTATAATGTAACCCGTATTCTCTAGTGTATCTTAGGTACCGAAGCAACCGAATCACACAGTTCCAATGACTTGAACTTGGGTTGCTTGTGTATCTACTTAGCTTGCTTACAGCATATGCTAAGTCGGGTCTAGTGCAACTCATAAGATACATCAAACTGCCAATAATTCTTGAGTATTCCAACTGGTTAACGGGTTCACCTCTATTCTTAGCTAGATGTTGACTCGTGTCAATGGGAGTTCTAGCTACATTAGAGTCATTCGCATTAAATTTCTCAAGAATTTTGCTCACGTAATGGGATTGACTTAAAACAAGTCCATTTTGGGTTCGTGTGATTTTAACTCCCAAAATCACATCCGCAAGACCCATGTCCTTCATGTCAAATCTTGCTTTTAACATGTTCTTAGTGGACGTTATGATTTTGTCATCACTACCAGCAATGAGCATATCATCTACGTATAGACACAAAATGACATATCCATCGGATGTGTCCTTCACGTATACACATTTGTCACATTCATTGATTTTGAACCCAGCATCAAGCATGACATGATCAAACTTTGGTGCCATTGTTTAGAAGTTTGTTTCAATCCATACAAGGATTTCACAAGTTTACATACTTTCTTTTCTTGCCCAACGGCAATGAAGCCTTCGGGTTGTTCCATGTAAATCTCTTCCTCTATATTTACATTCAAGAAAGCCGTTTTTACATCCATTTGGTGAACTTCCAAGTTTCTAATGGCGGCAATGGCAAGCACCAACCTTATAGATGTTATTCGCGTAACCGGCGAATATGTATCAAAGTAATCTAAACCTTCTCGTTGTTTATATCCTTTGATCACAAACCTTGCCTTATACTTATCGATGGCGCCATCAAGTTTCATCTTCTTCTTGAAGATCCATCGATATCCTAGTGGTTTACACCCTTGAGAAAGATCCACTAGTTCCCACGTATGATTTTGTAAGATAGAATCTATCTCACATTTGATGGCCTCCCTCCACTGAGGTCCTTCAGCAGAGTTCACCGCTTGTTGATATGTTTGAGGTTCTTCTTCTACCACGTAGGTAAGAAAGTCAGGGCCGAAGGATTTTTCAGTCCTTTGCCGTTTACTTTTTCTGATTTCAACCTCCTCTGTCTCAGATTGTTCCCGAGGTTCATCTCCAGTACTCTCGTTTTGAATACTTTCCTCAACCGGTCTAGAATAGCTCGGTTTTCCTTTATCCAAACATGGGAACTTATATTCAAACCATGATGCATCCTTTGCTTCTATTATGGTGTCATTGTTTATTCCGGGATTCTTGGAATCATGCACAAGAAATCGATATGCACCACCGGGAAGGGTATATCCTATAAACACACAATCCATGGTTTTGGGTCCTATTAGTAGGCGTTTTGGTGGAGTCACCACTACCTTGGCTAGGCATCCCCACACTCGCAAGTATTTATAAGGTGGTTTAATTTTCGTCCATAACTCATATGGAGTTAGATCTTTCTTCTTATTCGGTATCATGTTTAAGACATAATTAGCCGATAAGATTGCTTCCCCCCACATGTCCGGGCTTACCCCAGAACTTATCATCATGGCATTCATCATTTCTTTCAAGGTTCGGTTCTTACGTTCCGCTATGCCATTTGATTGAGGGGAGTAAGGAGGCGTGACTTCATGTATGATTCCTTCTTTTTCACACAAATCAATGAAAGGTGAAACATATTCACCTCCTCGGTCACTCCTTACTCTTTTAATTTTCCAATTTAGTTGATTCTCAACTTCGGCTTTAAATAAGATAAACTTATCAATAGCCTCGTCCTTACTTTTAAGTAAGTAAACATAGCAATATCTTGTACTATCATCAATGAACGTGATGAAGTACTTGTTCCCACCACGAGTAGGAATTGCTTTTAGATTACACACATCGGTGTGAATCATCTCGAGGGGTTCGGTAAATCGTTCAATCTTTTTGAATGACGATCTCGTTTGTTTTGCTTCGACGCAAGTTTCACATTTATTATTTGAGTCGATGTCGAATGTTGGTATGCATTTAAGTTTAATCAAACGTCGAATGGAATTAAAATTAACATGACCTAGTCTACCATGCCAAACATTAGAAGACTCAAGCATATAAGCAGAACTAGTAGCATTCTCATTCATTTTGTTAAACATGGTTACATTCAACTTGAACATACCATTAAGGGCATAGCCCTTACCAACATACACACCATTTTTGGTCAACACGACCTTATCAGACTCAATCACCATTTTGAACCCAAACTTGTTCAACTGCCACCCCGACACAAGATTCTTACGAATTTCGGGAACATACAACACATTTGACAAAGTAAGATCCTTTCCCGAAGTCATCTTCAACACCACATTCCCCTCACCATTGACTTCGGCCGTAGCGTAGTTTCCCATAAACATCTTTTCTCCATTAGTCACCTCTTTGAAAGTGCTAAAGAGACTTTTGTCAAAGCACACATGACGGGTAGCCCCCGTATAGACCCACCAATCTTTGTTATTTTGCCCAACCAAGTTAACTTCGGTGACCATAATCGAGAGGCCCGTGACCACCGCAACAAGGTTCTCAACCTCATGAACCATGTTAACTTGTCGAGCATTTTCTTTCTTTGGAAGCTTGCACTCATTGGCCCTATGGCCTTGCTTTCCACAATTATAACAAGTTCCTTGGAACTTCTTTTTCTTCCCAACTCCACCCTTAGGACCAAGGTTGAAGCCTTTCCCATGATTTTTCTTTCCACCATTTTTACCCTTTGAAGATTGGCCATGTTCAACAACATTGGCCTTTGTTGTTCCGGGATCGTCAATTCTTTTTAGTGCAATTTTGTTATCTTCTTCAATACGAAGACAAACAACAAGATCTTTAATGGTCATCTCCTTTCGCTTATGCTTGAGATAGTTCTTGAAATCGACCCAACTTGGTGGTAGCTTTTCCATAATGAAAGCAACTTGGAATGTCTCACTAAGCGACATCCGTTCCGCATGATATCATGAAGAATAACTTGCAAATCTTGGACGACTCATAACAGTTTTTGAGTCTATCATTTTAAAGTTCAAGAATTTAGCCACCACGAATTTTTTAGTACCGACATCTTCGGTTTTGTATTTGCGGTCCAATGACTCCCATAATTCTTTGGCAGTCTTGGCCTTACAATACACGTTATAAAGTGCATTAACCATGCAATTCAAGACATAGTTCCGGCACAAGAAATCCGAATGATTCCAAGCGTGAACCGCGCTCACCGACAGCGTATCCGTTGTCCCTTCATCAACTTGGGGAACGGTTTCAGTCAAGAACCTCGGAAGGTTTAAAGTGGTCAAATAAAAGAACATCTTTTGTTGCCACTGTTTGAAATTCACACCGGTGAACTTTTCCGGTTTCTCAGCATAAGACGTGACAGAAGCAGGTAGCGGAGCAACCAAACCGGTTGTGACAGCAACAGCGGTAGTCACAGTAAACCGGGCTTGTGTGTTCTCGGTCTGTTCCCAGGGTACTCCGGTTCGAAACAGAATCGGTGCTCTGCCGGACTCGGACACTTTCCTGAAACGAAATCGTATATAACCATTAAATAATAATAGGGCTCGGGTTTTCGGAGTTGCATTCGTGTCCGCAGGACGTGCGGGCACGCACGGGTTCGACGAATTTCTAGTCCAGAAACCCAAATTTGCACCCCCCCTGTGCGCGCGTAGGACTTGTGGTAAAACATGCATAAAGAACTCAAATGGGTGTAAGGTCACTACCTTATAAACCATTCATTATTTTGTTCCCTATCCGATGTGGGATAATCATTTACCACTTTCTTCATTCACACACTTAAAACTTCCAACATAACCATCACATATTGGTAACACAATTGAAATGACAAACCAACACACTTTTAGTATTGTATAATAGTAACCCAATACAATCTTCGGACAATAAATTATACTTTTTTATAAATGTCATTTTAGTAATATATACCAATCAGAGGATAAAAATCCTGAACAAAACTTTCTTAGATCTTCACCGACTTTTCTTTTTCTTTTTTTCCTTTTCTATGCTACCAAATAACCTAATCAAATAAGTTTCAAGCTAAGTAGCTAACATCAGATGAGACTCGGAGACTGCGAGCCGCACCACCGGCCGGGACACATAAGGTTCGACGACACAAACTTTTTTATACATATTACATTTAATAGGTTATTGACCCGCGTGACACGCGGGTGGAATAACATGTCACTACAAAAATCAATTTAACCATACGGTTAAATTAACATAATATATGTTCATAGTTTGTTACCAAACTATTATAACACTACCTTGTAAATAGATTCAAACTTAAAAATTACAATAATAACTTAAACTAAACCAAACCACCAAAAGACATTAACAAAAACACTAACCATGTTGTTTGATATTAAAACATCATCAAAGTCTTCAAAAAGTTATACCAACACCAACTGCCCTTTCCTAAATACCTGAAAATTTTTAATATCAACACAATTAAACTAAACTTTAAATAACAACATTTTAATAAATACTAAAATCTAAAAATTACAAAGTTGTTATCTACAACTTACAAATCTAAAGTTCATAAATTTAGTTACTAGTAAGTCTATAAAGATGTTTGAAATAAACTTCTTTCATTAAATATATAAACAATATCTAAAGCATTAATATATTACCTTCTAATTCATCATCGGAGAACAAACTTTCGAGATAACCATCATAATCACTTTCAAGGTTTTCACATTCCTCTAACCATTTCATCTTCAAACTCACCTCCCGTTCCAACTCAAAATGTGCAATTTGTTTTCAATGATTAGATAACTTCAACATATCTAACTCTCTCAAAAGGAACAAATCATCACATGACAATACTTGTTTAGGATTCAGATTTTTATGTTTCCCAATCTAAAAGTTGATAACAACTTTGTTTTGATTTGGATAAAAAAAACCAATCCCTAACATGTTCAAACGGTAAAACATCTTGGTGGAGATCATCTAGGTAACACGTAACAGATTTATGAGATTGGTTTCTTGTATACATGGAGAAACTTTCCGAACACCAATCTCATTAATCTGATGCTTAAGGAGGTTATTAAACATCATCACAGATTCGATATTATCTTTGTGTATCATGAGGAAATCACTAAAGAGGAATTCATACCTACGTGAAACCGTAGAAAACTTCCAATTGACAATGGTCGACATTTTTTAGCAATATACTCCTAGTTTGTTATGTAAATCTTTAGATTGTAAAAGAAGAAGATGATGATTAATTAAATTAATAATTATAAAATATAGAAAAGAAGTGACGGTTTATTTTTCTAATGATGTACATGATTATATCTATCTAATTATCATGTATAGTTACTCTATATTTGTAATATTTTATTAGATATTATTATTATAACTATTTTAACTTAAAATTGAAATATAAAAAATGGTATCCTATAAAACATTTAAATCCGAAAATTGTAATATTTATTTATAATTTTAATAACAATTTTTAAGTTAGGATAACAAACAAATATAAAAAAATGTTTTACAACTACATAACAAAAGTATATAACAAAATAAGTTACATGATAACACTTAGAGTTGAATAGAACAATTTCAAATAAAGGACAAATATAATATTTATCATTCTACGTTTCCAAAAATCTCCTTGTACACAACATTTGTTGTTTTATTTGTAAGCTTTGAGTCTTTGTCGAGTATCGATAACTTAATACCATCTCGACTCTTCACTCTTGACAAAGCCACATGAGGTTGACCTTTATTTAAAAAAATATAGAATAAATTAAGAAAATGTAAAATAAAATTTTAATATTACAAAACAAACAAATTCAACTTGATTAAAATTATGATTCAAATGTTGACTCTTCTTTCTGAAAATTACCGTATGGATTGTAATGATACATTGGAGATGAGTAACATTTGAATATTAATAAAGTTGTTATTATTAAATTTTTGTTTTTATTAAAACAAAATAACATACAACAACAAACAAAGTAAAATGACAACATAAAATATCTTTTTAACTTAAACCATTAAACCAAAAAGATATATCAATAAAAACCTTTTTTGGCCGTCATTTTATACCTAACAAATTTGATACTCTTCTAAAACAACCTGTTTTGAAATATTTTCAAAATAGTTACAAAATATAAAAAAACTGGAATTAGTCAACTTTAAAATATTATGAATTTTTTTTTTATTTTTGACCAATCTTACAACAAACTTTTAAATCACTGACATTATTATTTTGTTAAACTTGGAAAACTTTAAAACGTTTTAAAATAAATGAATTTTCAAATACTTTGGAAAGATTAAAAAATTTTATGTTGACTTTGAAATAGTTAAAGGTGAAAAAATATGATGCAAAATCAATGAAAACAAAATATAAACGTATAAGAAATAAATTATCAAATATTTTTAATATTTTTTGAAAACATTATTAACACTTAGACTATCAAATTGTTTGGATGTTATAATTAAAATATTTATATTACGTTTAAAAAACTTTTCAGTTAAAATGGATAAAAATATAATACGTGTTTATTATATATTATTGAGAAATTTAGTGACATTAATATTTTGTGAACACAAATTCAAAAAAAAATTGAACATACATAACTAAATTTAAAACGGTGAATATAAAGAGAAACTTATGTTTCGGGTGTGGAATCTCATAATCAATTGAATCTACTATAAATAATAACAATAAGAAATTAATATGTGATTAATTTAATTTTTGGAATAGAAAGTGACATTAATATTTTATGAAAAGTTGTCATGTTTAAAAATATTCACTAAATCATATGTGCCGAATAATATTTATAAATGATGATAAAACGATTATTTAATTTATGATATATTAAGTATTGATTATTAGAAATTATGTTAATTTGAATATTGTGTTCTAAAATAATGCGGTTATTATTTTAGTTTTAGTTAATAATTAATATTCACGTAAATTAAAGTAACATTACATTACAATTATGGTAAGTATTTTTAGTTTGACAATCAGTTTTTTAAATATTAAAATGATAACTTATTCTAGTTAATGTTAAATCACAAAAATTAAAATCAAATTGGTTTTAATTTACTAATATGACTAATTAATTTAGAAATAATTACAAAAATGAAAATTAAATCGGTTAATTTGAAAACTTCAAAAAGTGATGGAAAGATTTTGAAATGAGTTTAAAATTATGGAGAGTATTGCCGAATAATATTTATAAATGATGATTAAACGGTTATTTAATTTATGATATATTAAGTATTGATTATTAGAAATTATGTCAATTTGAATATTGTGTTCTAAAATAATGCGGTTATTATTTATTATTAGTTAATAATTAATATTCACGTAAATTAAAGTAACATTACATTACAATTATGGTAAGTATTTTTAGTTTGACAACCAGTTTTTTGAATATTAAAATGATAACTTATTCTAGTTAATGTCAAATCACAAAAATTAAAATCAAATCGGTTTTAATTTTACTAATATGACTAATTAATTTAGAAATAATTAAAAATGAATATTAAATCGGTTAATTTGAAAACTTCAAAAAGTTATGGAAAGATTTTGAAATGAGTTTAAAATTATGGAGAGTATTAAAACCTTTAAAATTTTGTTGAAAAATTGGTCAATTTTCGAATTTAAAAGGATTTTAAATATGTTAATTAAAAATGAGTTTAAATTTTGTAGTTTTAAGTTTGAATTTGGTCTTCTATGTAAAGATAGAAATAATCTGAAATATCTTGATTGATGAGAATAATAATATTAATAAATTATGAAAAGTTGTCATGTTTAATAATATTCACTAAATCATATGTGACGAATAATATCTATAAATGATGATAAAACGGTTATTTAATTTATGATATATTAAGTATTGATTATTAGAAATTATGTCAATTTGAATACTGTGTTCTAAAATAACACGGTTATTATGTTAGTATTAATTAATAATTAATATTCACGTAAATTAAAGTAAGATTACATTACAATTATGGCAAGTATTTTTAGTTTGACAATCAGTTTTTTGAATATTAAAATGATAACTTATTCTGGTTAATGCCAAATCACAAAAATTAAAATCAAATATGTTCTAATTTTACTAATATGACTAATTAATTTAGAAACAACTACAAATATGAAGATCAAATCAGTTACTTTGAAAACCTAAAAAAATTATGAAAAGATTTTGAAATGAGTTTAAAATTATGGAGAGTATTAAAACCTTTAAAAATTTGTTGAAAGATTGGTCAATTTCCGAATTTAAAAGAAGTTTAAATATCTTGTAATTAAAATCATAAAAACTTTATAACTTATTTACTAGGTTTTCCATATACAACGTAATTGGTTATATATAGAAAATATAATGTATCTTACAATATAATAACATAATAATGTTTCAAGTCAAATATATTGAAATATAAAAATGGTAAGGTGTAAATTTTATTATTTCTATCAAAATAAGATGTAACAACTAATTAGAAAAGGTAATGAATTAATAATAACAAAATTACTAAAATTATAATAATTATTATAAATTATAGAGATTATGAATGTGTGTTTAATCAGTCATTTAAAAAGTTCAACTTAAAGTTAAAATCAACTTTAATGTTTGACCAGACAATTCATCATAACCTTCATCTGTTGATCACTAGCCCCTTGCATATCTTTCATTGCCGCCGCCATGCGGGCAATCTCCTCCTTATTCTCGGTTTCGCCTTTTAACAACCTGGAAACGTTTTCTCTCGTGTAGCGCATGTAACCCACATCACGTTCCAAACAAGAAACGACAGCTGCGAGAACTCGCTCCACAGGTTCGGTTATGGGTGGTAAAGTGTTAGGGTAACCAGGGTGGTTCGGGTGAGGCAATGGGGGAACTTGTTCACGGTAGACCATACGTCTGATCATGTTGGGGTACCATTCCCAGCTAACGTTGTTGTCATACAAGCCTCCGGATAGGCGGTACCTCTTCGGTGCAGGAGCTTCGAGTTCCGGGACTACGCGGGGTGGCGAGGCAGGAGGTAACTGCGGTTCCTTCCCGTGAGCATGCGTCATCGAATCGGATGATGATGAGGGTGGCGTCGACATTCCTACAGGTAAGTCGTGTATATGCGCGCGTATGAGTGAAGGAGGTAAAGAAATAAGATTTAAAGACTACACAAGCCTATGTAGTGCGTAACTCTATAACTAATGGGTCGTCGCGGTTATAGTCTAGTATGCATGCAGCTTCTAGTTCGCTATAACCAATGGCTCTGATACCAATCTGTCACACCCTCAAAATCCACTAACGGAGTTTTACCGTCAGAGGGTGTGAACTGGCAGGATCGGAATCATTAGTTATAACCAAACCAAAGAAAACGTTTAAATGAAAGTAAATGCGGAAGCGTAAAACCTTAATTCAAAAGTTGCGTCACGCAGGACGACTTAAAAACCAAAAGTAACTGTTAAAGTTTAAATTTGCAGAATAAAAGTGTTTTCAATAATTAATGCATGCTCCTAAACCGCACGCCCGCCTCGGCTACCTGAGAATAACATACTAAAAGTGTCAACACAAGGTTGGTGAGTTCACAAGTAAAAATAAGATAAATCGTTTAGCGTTTTGCGTAACCTCGTTACGACGTTTAAATGTTGCGTAACCTCGTTACGGCGTTTGAGTGTGTAACCACGTTACAACGTTTAAGTAGTGCGTAACCTCGTTACGACGTTTGAGCGTGTAACCATGTTACAACGTTTAAGTATTGCGTTTACCAGATAGTGTTATGTTAAATTATATATCGATAGGTAGCTAATCTATACAACAAGTATTGCTAAGTGGTTCGCGACCGAAGCTGACTGTTTATCAAGTGCCCGTCACCAGGTCCTCCAAACCATGGTATGTGTTAGCCCAAATTTACACCCACTCAACCTCCAGTTGAGCTATAACGTCGGGTGGGGTTTGTCAAACCCAGTAGTACTACCCAAAAGTGACTCGCTATTCCAAATATTAACCGGTCCGATGTGTGGGACTTCAAGTTGTTACAAATGCCGCTTAGCCTTTACAAGTGATATATAATTTATAACAAAATCTTTCATATGCGTTTATCTCAGAAAATATGTTTATCGGAGTATGTTATCTCCCCCAAGTGAAAAACGTTTGAAAGCAGTTTAAGAGTGGGGTAAGTGAACTCACTGTTTGCGAAGAATATCCGATCTAGATCACCGAGTGATGCGCGTCATAGAAAACTCTCTAGCGTTCTAAAACAACAAGGAGATTTTCTAAGTATCGGAACGTTTAACGAGTCTCTAGACTCGGCACATAATACCTATGCACGTAACATGTTTCGTGTTTCGTTTGTGTATTGTGTGTGACCTAAACAAGTACAATCGTGATACGACACATGAGTGAGCAATTACTTCCGTGTCACGTGTTAATAACCTACTTACTAGCAATTATTCCCGTAAGGGCAATTTGGTCAACAAACAAAGACTAACTAACCAATATTTCCCGCAAGGGTAATTTGGTCAATTCATGGCAATCAACTAGCAACTATTTCCCCGCAAGGGTATTTTGGTCAAAATTACAACAATTATATAGAAACTATCATATTTCATGCATTCCTATACAACTCAGCAGCTAGTTTCGTTATGACAGAATTTCTACTTGAAAGATTGTACTAGTTCACCGATTATAACGTCTAAATTAATTCACCAAAAATTACCACAGAAACATACATGTCTTAGGTTTCCAGAACATATTTTATCTTATTTTTATTCCATATAGATTGCTCACAATGATCAAAACATTACAGCTAACTTATATCAGCCAGATTCATGCACGTCAGAATGTTATTTGCAATTCCCGTTAAACGAAAAATCCAATAAATGCAAGACCACTTGGGTTTGGTTCCTAACTCAGTGAGTCAACTTCCAGAAGTGGAACCAACCCAATTGGTCTCGTGGTTCATGAGATATAACATTTACAACATAGCCTAACAGCAGGTCTAACAGTTCAGCTTTGCATCACGTTTTTGTAAAATCATAAAAGTATACTTCCACTTATCCAAAAATTACGAATTTATACTTCATAGAAACTAGACTCAACCTAGTTTACTGCAGTACTCACAATCTCAATCAATTTTCACGTTTACACTTCGTTACAGTCAGTTAAACATCGTATATACATTCTATCCAGAATCTGTTCACATCAAAACTCAACATAATCACAACCTATGAGCTATCATGCATCCATACAACCCTCTAGATACTATAATTACTATCCATGCATATCAATCCCACATACATACAAGCTTAGGGTTTTATTTACACTCCCAATCAAGGACACAACAATTAACATGCAATACTATCAAACTAGTTATCAATCTATCATCCAATTAACAAGAATCATAATAATCATGTACATGCAAGAATCGGCTGACTTAGGGTTTTCACATAACCCATCAAACATCAAATTAAACAATCAAAGAGGTAAGAGATGATCAGTATACCTTCCTAGCACCTAGTTCTTGGATCAAGGACTTGAATTGGTGGTGGTTGTGTGTATGAAGGTGGACGGCAGCCGTGGATAGGGAAGGAGCAAGGGCCGATCGGGTTTTGATAATAATAATAATTAGGGTTTAGAGTTTAAGTTATATTTATAAGCAAACAAGTTACATTCTAGTCCCTAAACTTCCAATTGTTGTTTTTCTCTAGAATATTCCATCATACTTGAACAATAAGTTAACATGACCATACTATTATCACATAGCACATAATCCTAACACATAATAATCATATAATTAGTGTCTTGACGTTTGTCGTTTATTTGTCAATCGTTTGCGTTAACTCGTTTGCGTTTCGGTGCAAATCCCGAAAGACTACACATGTAGTAAGTGTTAAGCGTCATTTAAACCCTAGTTTAAATGTAATGAAGTGTGCGTTAAAGATTCAACAATCTTAAAGTTTGAATTGACGGAGTTGAGTTAACGAGGTTAACCTGAAATTGACGATTGTCACATCATTCCCATGTTAAAGAATTTTCGTCCCGAAAATTTGAGTCAAGTCGTGATGAGAGCTTGAAAAAGTAAGAAAAATTTTCAGTTTGTCATATCATCCCCTAGTAGAAAGAAATTTCGTCCCGAAATTTAGTTCATACCTCCGGTGATGTTTGACGGTTTGCCGGGTTTCGCGGTTTCCGGTGTTTGGTTAGCCCTTCAAAAAGGTGAGGATACTTTTTCATCATTTGATCCTCGCGTTCCCACGTGAACTCCGGTCCACGTCTCGAGTTCCAACGAACCTTAACGATTGGAATTTTGCTGTGTTTGAGCGTTTTGGTTTCCCAATCCAAAACCTCGACTGGTTCCTCAATGAACCGTAACTGTTCATCAACTTGTAGTTCCTCCAAAGGGACTACTTGGGTTTCATCAGATAGGCATTTCTTCAAGTTTGATACGTGGAATACATCGTGTACGCCACTGAGTTCTGTTGGTAGATCCAGTCGGTACGCTACCGGACCAATGCGCTCAGTTATCCGATACGGACCAACATATCGTGGGTTGAGTTTGTTTCGCTTACCAAAGCGAACCACACATTTCCAAGGTGAGACTTTGAGTAACACTCGATCGTTTACTTGAAATTCGAGAGGTTTTCGGCGCTTGTCGGCGTAACTCTTTTGTCGATCTCGTGCTGCTGCCATGCGATTTCGGATTTGAACAATCTTTTCCGAAGTTTCGAGTACCAGTTCCGGACCAGTGATTTGGCTATCACCCACCTCTGCCCAGCAGAGTGGTGATCGACACTTCCGTCCGTACAGCGCTTCAAACGGCGCTGCCTTAATGCTTGCGTGGTAGCTGTTATTATACGAAAACTCTACCAAGGGTAAATGGGGTTCCCAACTTTTTCCGAAATCTAAGACGCATGCACGCAACATATCCTCCAGGGTCTGAATAGTCCGTTCACTTTGCCCATCCGTCTGAGGATGGTATGCGGTACTCATATCGAGACGTGTGCCCAGTGCGCTTTGCAGCGACTTCCAAAAGTGGGAGGTAAAACGAGAATCTCGATCGGAAATGATCGAGACAGGCACTCCGTGTCTCGACACTACTTCCTTCATGTAGACACGAGTCAGTCTTTCCATTTTGTCCGTTTCCTTAATCGCTAGGAAGTGCGCCGATTTAGTTAACCGGTCAACGATCACCCAGATGGTATCGCATCCCGTCGGTGTTTTAGGCAAACCCGTAATAAAGTCCATTGAGATTTGTTCCCATTTCCACATCGGGAGTTCCGGTTGTTGTAGTAGACCAGATGGTTTCTGGTATTCTATCTTGACTCTGGCACAAGTCAAGCATTTGCTCACGTAGGTTGCAATGTCGGCTTTCATATTCGGCCACCAGTAAAGTTCCTTTAAATCATGGTACATTTTATCTGAGCCAGGGTGGATAGAATATCGGGACTTGTGAGCTTCGTCCATCACTAGAGTTCTCAACTCTTCGTATCGTGGAACCCAAATCCGGTTCTCAAAATATCGGACCCCGTCCGACCTGGTTTCAAGTTGCTTGCTCATGCCCCGCATGAGTTCCGATGGAAGATTATCATCTTTCAAAGCTTCCAGTTGCGCATCGCGAATCTGATCGGGTAAGCTGGCATGAATCGTGAATTGCAATGCTCTCACCCGTCTGGGTTTATCCGTTTCTTTTCTGCTAAGGGCGTCGGCCACCACATTGGCCTTGCCAGGGTGGTACTTGATGGCACAATCATAGTCTTTAAGCAGCTCGATCCAACGACGCTGTCGCATGTTCAGCTCTTTCTGATCGTAGATATGTTGGAGACTCTTGTGGTCGGTGTAAATGGTAAACTTGGTACCGTACAAGTAATGCCTCCATATCTTAAGAGCAAACACTACAGCTCCGAGTTCCAAATCATGGGTCGTGTAGTTCTTCTCGTGAACCCTTAGTTGTCTAGAGGCGTAGGCTATAACTTTCTCGAGTTGCATCAGCACACAACCGAGACCTTGTATAGATGCGTCACAGTGTACCTCAAAATTTTCCGTTCCCTCGGGGAGGGCCAAAATAGGGGCGCTACAAAGCTTGGTTTTCAACAATTGAAAAGCGGATTCTTGCGCGTCACCCCAGTTGTACTTAGTGCCCTTGTGAGTCAAAGCGGTTAGGGGTTGAGCAATCTTTGAAAATCCCTCGATGAAACGCCGGTAGTAGCCGGCCAGTCCTAGGAATTGTCGCACCTCAGTCGGAGTCTTAGGTGCTTCCCAGTTTTTGATGGCCTCTACCTTACCGGAATCGACATGGATACCATTCTCGTTTATCACATGTCCTAAAAAGTGAACCTCGCGAAGCCAAAATTCACATTTCGAGAGTTTAGCATACAGTTGCTCTTTCTTCAGCAGTTCCAGAATTATCCTTAAGTGCTCTTCGTGGTCAGTCTCGTTCTTAGAGTAGACGAGAATATCATCGATGAAAACAATCACGAACTTGTCGAGGTACGCCTTGCATACTCGATTCATGAGATCCATAAATACGGCTGGTGCGTTGGTTAGGCCAAAAGGCATAACCGAAAACTCGTAGTGACCATACCGTGTTCTGAAAGCCGTCTTTGAAATATCTTCTTCGCGCACTCTCAGCTGGTGATAACCGGATCGTAAATCGATCTTCGAGTAGTAACTCGATCCCTGAAGCTGGTCGAACAAATCATCAATTCGGGGTAAAGGATAACGGTTCTTGACCGTCACCTTGTTCAATTCCCGGTAGTCGATGCACATCCGGAAAGTCCCGTCTTTCTTTCGGACAAACAAGACAGGAGCTCCCCATGGCGATGAGCTAGGTCGGATAAAACCCTTATCTAACAAATCTTGCAACTGAGTGGACAACTCCTGAAGTTCCGCCGGTGCGAGCCGATACGGGGCTCGTGCTATGGGTGCTGCACCGGGTGTCAACTCGATTTGAAATTCGACTTGACGAATAGGAGGGAGTCCGGGCAAATCCTCCGGGAAGACTTCTGGAAAATCTCGCACAACCGGAATGTCTTCAATTCGTTTCTCCTCCACAGGTTTCTCAACAATCTGCGCCAGAATTGCCGGATGACCCTTTCTTAAATACTTCTGTGCCTTCATAATGGTAATGATGCTGGTGGTCATGCCGCTTCTCTCGCCTCGGACCGAAATGATCTCGCCTGAAGGGGTGGTAATATGGACGATCTTATCATGACATATAATCTCCGCTCGGTTCTCAGATAACCAGTCCATGCCGACAATGACATCGAAACTACTAAGCGTAAAAGGAATAAGGTCGATGTCAAAGACATGACCTGACAATTTTAACTTACATCCCGCAAGTATATGAGTTGTTATTACAGTTTTACCGTTAGCTAATTCAACAGGAAACTTAGCGTCTAACGGGGTTGGAGTAAGGTTTAAAAGTTGGCTAAAGGCCTTTGACACAAAACTCCTATCAGCTCCAGTGTCAAACAAAACAGAAGCAAAACAATCGTTTACAGGGAACTTACCAGACACCACATGCGGATCTCTGCGGGCTTGACCTGATCCAATCACAAACGCTCTTCCTTGGCCATTTCCTCCACCGTTACTGCCACTTCCATTACCCCCGTTATTGTCGTTCTGTTTCAGCTTGGGGCAATCCTTCCGGAAATGACCTTCCTGTCCACATTCATAACATCCTTTAGCCATCATCGGTGGCTTAGGAGCACCCTTCGCCACAAGGTCAACTCTACAATCCTTCGCTTGGTGACCTATCTTTCCACATCTTTGACACTTGACACGGTCACACTGACCAACATGGTGAAAGTTGCACCTGTTGCACTTTGGATGTTTCCCCGCATACCCGCTCGAAACCTGCCCGTTACCGTTGTTGTTGTTGTTGTTGTGATTCTGAGTGTTGAAACTCCGAGTAAATTCGGGCTTCCGGTAGTGTTGCGGTGGGAGGTTTGAGGATGAAGATCTGGTGTTATCAAACTTTCTTTTCCCGCTGTTCGGGTTGCTGTTGTTGCTGTTGCTGACATGGTCATTATTCGGGTTGTCACGGGCTTTTACAGTCGAACCCCTTGGTGGTAACGCACCCTGGGTCACAGCCTGATCCGTTAGTTTGTGAGCCAAACGGATCGCTTGTTGGATCGTGGCTGGTCTGGAAGACGTCACCATACCCTGAATCTGTGGTGCCAACCCATCAATGTACATCTCTATTCTTTTGCTCGGCGGATCCACCATCCGCGGACACATCACTGCCAACTCGTGCGAACGAGTGGTGTAGGCTTCAATCTCTGAACCCACCATTTTCAATGACCAAAACTCCGACTCTAACTTCGAAATTTCTTCCCTCGGACAGTATTCCTCTCGCATCATGCTTTTGAACTCCTCCCAGTTCATCGCGTTTGCCAGTTCCAAGCCAAGGATCTGGACGTTCGAATTCCACCAAGTGAGGGCGGAATCCTCGAGTGTCCCAGCAGCAAACTTGACCCTATTGGCATGGGGATAGTTACACATCTCAAAGGCCGACTCGGCCTTCTCAGCCCAACGCAGGAAGCCTATAGCTCCCTCAGTGCCCTTAAACGTACTGGGCTTGCAGTCTAAGTAGTTCTTGAAGGTACACGTTCCATTTGGACCTCCTGTTTGATTCTGATTGTGTGCAGCTAAAGCGGCAGCAACATGGTCATTCAGCAGGGTTTGGAGTTCAGCTGCAGTCATGCTGATGTTACCACGTCCTCGTCCAGCGTTTCTTCCGGCCATTTCCTAGAATCACAGTATAAAATGTTAAACATGAATTTTTCTTTCATATACAACACACCATACATGTAATAAAAGGTAGGTAAGAAGAAAAAAAAATATAAGAAACAACATCACATCACAACCACATATTAGTCTAAATAAAAATTCATGATTTAAACCATTGTATTCGCTACAAAGTATTTCCAATCAATCCTTAAAGTCATAGAAAAATAATAGTTCGGATGGAGACAACCCCTCCATCTAAGTGTCATCATCACTAGATGTCGTCATCTGAGGACACCTCTGAATGTGCCTCTTCCTCAGCCGGTTCCTCCTCCGGTTCTTCTTCGGGTTCCTCCTCGGGCTCCTCTTCGGGATCTTCCTCGGGATCCTCCTCAGGCTCCTCTTCGGGATCTTCTTCAGGTTCTATATCAGGCTCTGCCTCGGGCTCTGCCTCAGGTTCTGCTACGTTCTGGGCAAGTTGCATTTGTAGGATATCGCAACGTTCTAATGCTATTTCGGTTCGGTTCCTTGCTTCTTGGAGTTGCTCTTGCAAGTCTATCATTTCGGCTTGCATCTTCATCATAACCTTCATCTGTTGATCACTAGCCCCTTGCATATCTTTCATTGCCGCCGCCATGCGGGCAATCTCCTCCTTATTCTCGGTTTCGCCTTTTAACAACCTGGAAACGTTTTCTCTCGTGTAGCGCATGTAACCCACATCACGTTCCAAACAAGAAACGACAGCTGCGAGAACTCGCTCCACAGGTTCGGTTATGGGTGGTAAAGTGTTAGGGTAACCAGGGTGGTTCGGGTGAGGCAATGGGGGAACTTGTTCACGGTAGACCATACGTCTGATCATGTTGGGGTACCATTCCCAGCTAACGTTGTTGTCATACAAGCCTCCGGATAGGCGGTACCTCTTCGGTGCAGGAGCTTCGAGTTCCGGGACTACGCGGGGTGGCGAGGCAGGAGGTAACTGCGGTTCCTTCCCGTGAGCATGCGTCATCGAATCGGATGATGATGAGGGTGGCGTCGACATTCCTACAGGTAAGCCGTGTATATGCGCGCGTATGAGTGAAGGAGGTAAAGAAATAAGATTTAAAGACTACACAAGCCTATGTAGTGCGTAACTCTATAACTAATGGGTCGTCGCGGTTATAGTCTAGTATGCATGCAGCTTCTAGTTCGCTATAACCAATGGCTCTGATACCAATCTGTCACACCCTCAAAATCCACTAACGGAGTTTTACCGTCAGAGGGTGTGAACTGGCAGGATCGGAATCATTAGTTATAACCAAACCAAAGAAAACGTTTAAATGAAAGTAAATGCGGAAGCGTAAAACCTTAATTCAAAAGTTGCGTCACGCAGGACGACTTAAAAACCAAAAGTAACTGTTAAAGTTTAAATTTGCAGAATAAAAGTGTTTTCAATAATTAATGCATGCTCCTAAACCGCACGCCCGCCTCGGCTACCTGAGAATAACATACTAAAAGTGTCAACACAAGGTTGGTGAGTTCACAAGTAAAAATAAGATAAATCGTTTAGCGTTTTGCGTAACCTCGTTACGACGTTTAAATGTTGCGTAACCTCGTTACGGCGTTTGAGTGTGTAACCACGTTACAACGTTTAAGTAGTGCGTAACCTCGTTACGACGTTTGAGCGTGTAACCATGTTACAACGTTTAAGTATTGCGTTTACCAGATAGTGTTATGTTAAATTATATATCGATAGGTAGCTAATCTATACAACAAGTATTGCTAAGTGGTTCGCGACCGAAGCTGACTGTTTATCAAGTGCCCGTCACCAGGTCCTCCAAACCATGGTATGTGTTAGCCCAAATTTACACCCACTCAACCTCCAGTTGAGCTATAACGTCGGGTGGGGTTTGTCAAACCCAGTAGTACTACCCAAAAGTGACTCGCTATTCCAAATATTAACCGGTCCGATGTGTGGGACTTCAAGTTGTTACAAATGCCGCTTAGCCTTTACAAGTGATATATAATTTATAACAAAATCTTTCATATGCGTTTATCTCAGAAAATATGTTTATCGGAGTATGTTATCTCCCCCAAGTGAAAAACGTTTGAAAGCAGTTTAAGAGTGGGGTAAGTGAACTCACTGTTTGCGAAGAATATCCGATCTAGATCACCGAGTGATGCGCGTCGTAGAAAACTCTCTAGCGTTCTAAAACAACAAGGAGATTTTCTAAGTATCGGAACGTTTAACGAGTCTCTAGACTCGGCACATAATACCTATGCACGTAACATGTTTCGTGTTTCGTTTGTGTATTGTGTGTGACCTAAACAAGTACAATCGTGATACGACACATGAGTGAGCAATTACTTCCGTGTCACGTGTTAATAACCTACTTACTAGCAATTATTCCCGTAAGGGCAATTTGGTCAACAAACAAAGACTAACTAACCAATATTTCCCGCAAGGGTAATTTGGTCAATTCATGGCAATCAACTAGCAACTATTTCCCCGCAAGGGTATTTTGGTCAAAATTACAACAATTATATAGAAACTATCATATTTCATGCATTCCTATACAACTCAGCAGCTAGTTTCGTTATGACAGAATTTCTACTTGAAAGATTGTACTAGTTCACCGATTATAACGTCTAAATTAATTCACCAAAAATTACCACAGAAACATACATGTCTTAGGTTTCCAGAACATATTTTATCTTATTTTTATTCCATATAGATTGCTCACAATGATCAAAACATTACAGCTAACTTATATCAGCCAGATTCATGCACGTCAGAATGTTATTTGCAATTCCCGTTAAACGAAAAATCCAATAAATGCAAGACCACTTGGGTTTGGTTCCTAACTCAGTGAGTCAACTTCCAGAAGTGGAACCAACCCAATTGGTCTCGTGGTTCATGAGATATAACATTTACAACATAGCCTAACAGCAGGTCTAACAGTTCAGCTTTGCATCACGTTTTTGTAAAATCATAAAAGTATACTTCCACTTATCCAAAAATTACGAATTTATACTTCATAGAAACTAGACTCAACCTAGTTTACTGCAGTACTCACAATCTCAATCAATTTTCACGTTTACACTTCGTTACAGTCAGTTAAACATCGTATATACATTCTGTCCAGAATCTGTTCACATCAAAACTCAACATAATCACAACCTATGAGCTATCATGCATCCATACAACCCTCTAGATACTATAATTACTATCCATGCATATCAATCCCACATACATACAAGCTTAGGGTTTTATTTACACTCCCAATCAAGGACACAACAATTAACATGCAATACTATCAAACTAGTTATCAATCTATCATCCAATTAACAAGAATCATAATAATCATGTACATGCAAGAATCGGCTGACTTAGGGTTTTCACATAACCCATCAAACATCAAATTAAACAATCAAAGAGGTAAGAGATGATCAGTATACCTTCCTAGCACCTAGTTCTTGGATCAAGGACTTGAATTGGTGGTGGTTGTGTGTATGAAGGTGGACGGCAGCCGTGGATAGGGAAGGAGCAAGGGCCGATCGGGTTTTGATAATAATAATAATTAGGGTTTAGAGTTTAAGTTATATTTATAAGCAAACAAGTTACATTCTAGTCCCTAAACTTCCAATTGTTGTTTTTCTCTAGAATATTCCATCATACTTGAACAATAAGTTAACATGACCATACTATTATCACATAGCACATAATCCTAACACATAATAATCATATAATTAGTGTCTTGACGTTTGTCGTTTATTTGTCAATCGTTTGCGTTAACTCGTTTGCGTTTCGGTGCAAATCCCGAAAGACTACACATGTAGTAAGTGTTAAGCATCATTTAAACCCTAGTTTAAATGTAATGAAGTGTGCGTTAAAGATTCAACAATCTTAAAGTTTGAATTGACGGAGTTGAGTTAACGAGGTTAACCTGAAATTGACGATTGTCACACATCACATGACAATACTTGTTTAGGATTCAGATTTTTATGTTTCCCAATCTAAAAGTTGATAACAACTTTGTTTTGATTTGGATAAAAAAAACCAATCCCTAACATGTTCAAACGGTAAAACATCTTGGTGGAGATCATCTAGGTAACACGTAACAGATTTATGAGATTGGTTTCTTGTATACATGGAGAAACTTTCCGAACACCAATCTCATTAATCTGATGCTTAAGGAGGTTATTAAACATCATCACAGATTCGATATTATCTTTGTGTATCATGAGGAAATCACTAAAGAGGAATTCATACCTACGTGAAACCGTAGAAAACTTCCAATTGACAATGGTCGACATTTTTTAGCAATATACTCCTAGTTTGTTATGTAAATCTTTAGATTGTAAAAGAAGAAGATGATGATTAATTAAATTAATAATTATAAAATATAGAAAAGAAGTGACGGTTTATTTTTCTAATGATGTACATGATTATATCTATCTAATTATCATGTATAGTTACTCTATATTTGTAATATTTTATTAGATATTATTATTATAACTATTTTAACTTAAAATTGAAATATAAAAAATGGTATCCTATAAAACATTTAAATCCGAAAATTGTAATATTTATTTATAATTTTAATAACAATTTTTAAGTTAGGATAACAAACAAATATAAAAAAAATGTTTTACAACTACATAACAAAAGTATATAACAAAATAAGTTACATGATAACACTTAGAGTTGAATAGAACAATTTCAAATAAAGGACAAATATAATATTTATCATTCTACGTTTCCAAAAATCTCCTTGTACACAACATTTGTTGTTTTATTTGTAAGCTTTGAGTCTTTGTCGAGTATCGATAACTTAATACCATCTCGACTCTTCACTCTTGACAAAGCCACATGAGGTTGACCTTTATTTAAAAAAATATAGAATAAATTAAGAAAATGTAAAATAAAATTTTAATATTACAAAACAAACAAATTCAACTTGATTAAAATTATGATTCAAATGTTGACTCTTCTTTCTGAAAATTACCGTATGGATTGTAATGATACATTGGAGATGAGTAACATTTGAATATTAATAAAGTTGTTATTATTAAATTTTTGTTTTTATTAAAACAAAATAACATACAACAACAAACAAAGTAAAATGACAACATAAAATATCTTTTTAACTTAAACCATTAAACCAAAAAGATATATCAATAAAAACCTTTTTTGGCCATCATTTTATACCTAACAAATTTGATACTCTTCTAAAACAACCTGTTTTGAAATATTTTCAAAATAGTTACAAAATATAAAAAAACTGGAATTAGTCAACTTTAAAATATTATGAATTTTTTTTTTATTTTTGACCAATCTTACAACAAACTTTTAAATCACTGACATTATTATTTTGTTAAACTTGGAAAACTTTAAAACGTTTTAAAATAAATGAATTTTCAAATACTTTGGAAAGATTAAAAAATTTTATGTTGACTTTGAAATAGTTAAATGTGAAAAAATATGATGCAAAATCAATGAAAACAAAATATAAACGTATAAGAAATAAATTATCAAATATTTTTAATATTTTTTGAAAACATTATTAAGACTTAGACTATCAAATTGTTTGGATGTTATAATTAAAATATTTATATTACGTTTAAAAAACTTTTCAGTTAAAATGGATAAAAATATAATACGTGTTTATTATATATTATTGAGAAATTTAGTGACATTAATATTTTGTGAACACAAATTCAAAAAAAAATTGAACATACATAACTAAATTTAAAACGGTGAATATAAAGAGAAACTTATGTTTCGGGTGTGGAATCTCATAATCAATTGAATCTACTATAAATAATAACAATAAGAAATTAATATGTGATTAATTTAATTTTTGGAATAGAAAGTGACATTAATATTTTATGAAAAGTTGTCATGTTTAAAAATATTCACTAAATCATATGTGCCGAATAATATTTATAGATGATGATAAAACGATTATTTAATTTATGATATATTAAGTATTGATTATTAGAAATTATGTTAATTTGAATATTGTGTTCTAAAATAATGCGGTTATTATTTTAGTTTTAGTTAATAATTAATATTCACGTAAATTAAAGTAACATTACATTACAATTATGGTAAGTATTTTTAGTTTGACAATCAGTTTTTTAAATATTAAAATGATAACTTATTCTAGTTAATGTTAAATCACAAAAATTAAAATCAAATTGGTTTTAATTTACTAATATGACTAATTAATTTAGAAATAATTACAAAAATGAAAATTAAATCGGTTAATTTGAAAACTTCAAAAAGTGATGGAAAGATTTTGAAATGAGTTTAAAATTATGGAGAGTATTGCCGAATAATATTTATAAATGATGATTAAACGGTTATTTAATTTATGATATATTAAGTATTGATTATTAGAAATTATGTCAATTTGAATATTGTGTTCTAAAATAATGCGGTTATTATTTATTATTAGTTAATAATTAATATTCACGTAAATTAAAGTAACATTACATTACAATTATGGTAAGTATTTTTAGTTTGACAACCAGTTTTTTGAATATTAAAATGATAACTTATTCTAGTTAATGTCAAATCACAAAAATTAAAATCAAATCGGTTTTAATTTTACTAATATGACTAATTAATTTAGAAATAATTAAAAATGAATATTAAATCGGTTAATTTGAAAACTTCAAAAAGTTATGGAAAGATTTTGAAATGAGTTTAAAATTATGGAGAGTATTAAAACCTTTAAAATTTTGTTGAAAAATTGGTCAATTTTCGAATTTAAAAGGATTTTAAATATGTTAATTAAAAATGAGTTTAAATTTTGTAGTTTTAAGTTTGAATTTGGTCTTCTATGTAAAGATAGAAATAATCTGAAATATCTTGATTGATGAGAATAATAATATTAATAAATTATGAAAAGTTGTCATGTTTAATAATATTCACTAAATCATATGTGACGAATAATATCTATAAATGATGATAAAACGGTTATTTAATTTATGATATATTAAGTATTGATTATTAGAAATTATGTCAATTTGAATACTGTGTTCTAAAATAACACGGTTATTATGTTAGTATTAATTAATAATTAATATTCACGTAAATTAAAGTAAGATTACATTACAATTATGGCAAGTATTTTTAGTTTGACAATCAGTTTTTTGAATATTAAAATGATAACTTATTCTGGTTAATGCCAAATCACAAAAATTAAAATCAAATATGTTCTAATTTTACTAATATGACTAATTAATTTAGAAACAACTACAAATATGAAGATCAAATCAGTTACTTTGAAAACCTAAAAAAATTATGAAAAGATTTTGAAATGAGTTTAAAATTATGGAGAGTATTAAAACCTTTAAAAATTTGTTGAAAGATTGGTCAATTTCCGAATTTAAAAGAAGTTTAAATATCTTGTAATTAAAATCATAAAAACTTTATAACTTATTTACTAGGTTTTCCATATACAACGTAATTGGTTATATATAGAAAATATAATGTATCTTACAATATAATAACATAATAATGTTTCAAGTCAAATATATTGAAATATAAAAATGGTAAGGTGTAAATTTTATTATTTCTATCAAAATAAGATGTAACAACTAATTAGAAAAGGTAATGAATTAATAATAACAAAATTACTAAAATTATAATAATTATTATAAATTATAGAGATTATGAATGTGTGTTTAATCAGTCATTTAAAAAGTTCAACTTAAAGTTAAAATCAACTTTAATGTTTGACCAGACAATTTAAAAATGTTTGACCAACTTAAACGTTTGACCAGCAATTAAATAAAAAAATCAACTTTAATTTAAATTTGGAAATTTAAACTTTTTAAATCAAATAGTTTTAGAAAATAATAAATTGTAATGATGGTAAGTTTAGATGTTATGGAATATTGACCAACCATTTACAACTTTAAACTTTAACTTAAATTTGGAATTTAAAATTCGAAATTGTAATCGTTTTAGAAATAAAAATTAGTCGCGGTAATGCTACATGTTATGGAATGTTAAACCACTGATTTACAATTTATTATTGGCCTTACCGGAAAAAGAATAATGATAATGTCCATGGATGAAACTTTTTATTTAGAACCTAGAAGAACAACATGTGAAAGAAAAAAACAGAAAAAATATAAAACTTCAAATAAATATAAAACAATCATTGTTATAGGTATAACACATGAACGGAAAAAACTTACCGGAAAAACGCAAAAAACATAGAAATATTAGCTTCATCGTCGTTTTTTATTTAGAACCTAAACTGCTTTTAAAAAAATCAGTTAATAATGAAAACAAAGATAAAAATGTTAGATCTACAATAACCGGAAGAAAATATGATGTTGCCGGAAAAAAATATAACCTTGCCGGAAAATCATATAACATTGTTGGCCATTAGAGTATAATATATAACCTTACCGAAAAACGATTAATCTCGATCTACATTACCGGAATATAGAAGATGGTGGATGGTGGAGTTAGTAAGCTGAGAGAGATAGGGAGAGAGAGATAGAGATTAAATACAAACAAAAACGGAAAACAAAAATCTTACCGGAAAACCGTAATAACTTCAAAATATCAATTCAATTTTGGATTTTGATATACAACCTAAAGAGATTATTACAAAATCATATAACAATTAAAATAAATATAAAACCATGTCGGAAAACCTTGCCGGAAAAAGATATTACCTTGCCGGAAATTCAAATAACATTGTTGGCCATTAGAGTATAATATATAACCTTACCGGAATTCGAATAATCAGAGAGGGAGAGAGAGATTAAAATGATTTTGGCGGAAAATATTAAGGTTTAAATAAGTTTTTTGGTGTTTGGTCAACATGACACATGGCAGAATATGAGAGCACATGAGAATGAAAATATGATGACTGGATTGCACATGTGGACAGCCTAGAAGAAGGCCATGTGTCCACATTTTATTGCTTTAATAGTATTTAAAGATATGTTTTTTGGTGTTAAAAATAATGTTTATTACTTTATTTGTTGTGGTTTATGAGATAAGTACATGCTCAGAATGGTTTCTGCTTATGATAAACCGGTCGACAAAAGTTTTATTCATGTACGCTTGCGAATAAAAAATTTCCGTTAAGGCATACGGGCCTTTTCATTTTTGCCCGGCCGAGGTATTTAAATTCTCGAAGACGACCATTGCTAACATAATAAAATCAACAAATAATTATCTAAACTAAAGTAGGCTAAATCAAACAAGTAAATGAATACTCAAATAATTTAATCACTAAAAATAAATCTTAGCAGTCAATTAATTTCAAAGAAAATCAAAGTAACAAACCTTAAAATTCAATTATCTTAAAAGCTTAGAAGGCCAGTAGGCTACCCATGTGACCACCTCAAGAAGATTAAAATAAATAAAAAAAAAACTCCCAAGTTAAAATCAATTCCACAGGGGCATTCTATGCACGGTAGAGCCGCTAGCCAGCCAGTTGTCCAGTCAATTGCAAACATTTGGTGTTGTCGATCTCAATTATTTTTCAATTTTAATGCCTATGTCGCTCACCATTTGTCTTTTGATTTGAATACATATAGGATATGCACACCAACTGTTCGACCTTTTGCCTCAACCAAACTTCTTGATTTTTCACTCTTGTTCTTTCTATTTTCCTTTTGGGTGCTTAAGGGGGTATTGTGAGTTGGAGTTCTACCCATTTTGATTTGTTTTGGAGTTATACCTTCCTCCTCTTATGCCTTAGCGGTTGTTGTGGGGTGCTAGATGGGGGTGAGCAACCCGTAGTTGCTCCCCTCCTTCGAGTGTGAGGGGTTTGGTCTCTGTTTCTTGCTCTAACTCATCTCGAGTCGGGGTCTTTAGGGGTCCGGTGTCTTTTGTGATTTGTTTGTTTCTGTTCTCGTGTGTACATGGCTACCATAAAAAGAATTCGAAACGTAAATACAGGAGGGCTTGGTCTTAGCTCCACTTACGGTTTAAGGCCATGCCCCTTTAATCATTTCCACGAGTGTAAGGATGGTAGACCTGGGTCCTCGGGGTTTTTCCGCCTAATTGAGCACATGCAAAGTACCCATTTCAAAACGGATACTCGGAAGAACCTTTTAAAAGACGCTATCTCTAAGGATTTGGACCTGTTTATAGATGTTGGGGAAGCCCTTCGGGAGGGGGATAAATGGTTATGTGGGAGGTGCATGACGTTGCATGCCCTTAGCAGGGGGTGCAAGCATGCTGATGGTGTCTATTCTTTTTCTGTGGATTCTGGAGATGCTGGAGAATTCATTGTTGGGATCCAGAAACCTAATCGTGTGTCTGTGGATAGGGACCCAAGTCCATCTGTAGGAGTGGTTGGGGATGTATCCCTTTTGGAACGGGTTTTCTCCCTTCCCATTCAAACGGTTAAGAGCATCCCCCCAAGTTGTCGTTTGGCGTTTGCTCAGACTTTGGCATGCGCTTTACGCAAGGTAGTGGTTTCACCAGGCTCGATTGAGAATTGGGTCAAATTACTTTTGTTGCCGCGTTGTACTTTAAGGGTGGTGAAACCTTCCACTAGGCAGGAACGCAGGTCAGGGAATCAAAAGTCTTTGCAATGTAGTAGTATTCAGCAAGCACTTGCGGTGTGGAAAGATGGATCTGGTTTTGCTGATTTGGTTCTTTCTCTCTTTGATAACGTGGGGGGGAGCATTTTTTCTAAAAGAGAGGTCGGAGGGGAGGAGGGTTCTGAAAACAGCCCTAATATTAAACAATGTCTCAGGAAAGTCAGGGATGGTCATTTCACAGCTGCAGTCAAGGTATTATGCTCAAGTGGGGTTGCCCCTCTCGGAGATTCAACCATGAAAGCCCTCATTGATAAACACCCAGTGGTGCCGCCTCCGTCCTTGCCTTCTAGCTCTGTCGTCCTGCCTACTCTCTCTGTGGATGGGGACTGTGTGCTTAGATGTATCCGATCATTTCCTAAAGGGACCTCATGCGGGAGAGACGGGTTGCGGGCGCAACACTTGTTGGACGCTCTTAGTGGTGAGGGATCAGTGACTTCCATGGGTCTGCTCTCAGCCATCACTGAAGTCGTCAACTTATGGCTAGGGGGTCTGTGCCCCAAGGTGCTCGCTGAGTTTATTGCTTCGGCCCCCCTTACCCCTTTATTAAAGCCGGATAATGGAATTCGGCCCATTGCTGTGGGGGCTATCTGGCGTAGGTTGGTCTCTAAAGTGGCTATGAAGATGGTTGGGAAGGAAATGACTCAGTATTTAGGGGACTTTCAGTTTGGGGTGGGGACCCCTAATGGGGCAGAGGCGGTGCTTCACAGCGCGAACCGGTTTCTTAACTCCTTTCACGCGGACGGCTCTTTAGCTATGCTTACCGTGGACTTCTCCAACGCCTTCAATATGGTCGACCGCACAGCCCTTCTCCGAGAGGTTCATCATCATTGCCCGTCTATCTATCTATGGGTCCAGTTCCTTTATGCCCAGCCGGCTAGGTTGTACGTTGATGATAACTGTATAGGGGCTACTACTGGGGTTCAGCAGGGAGACCCCCTTGGGCCCCTCCTCTTTGCCTTAGCATTACACCCTCTTGTTCTCCGGGTACAAAATGACTGTAACCTCCCATTTCATGCTTGGTACTTGGATGATGGGACTATTATTGGTGGTGCCAACGAAGTCGCTAAAGCCCTAGACATTATCAACTCGGAATGGCCATCATTGGGGCTGCAACTTAATATTAAGAAAACCGAGGTTTTTTGGCCAACGTGTAACGGGGTGAAAGTCAAAGATGGGCTCTTCCCTAGTGGGATTGGTAGACCAGAGAGAGGGGTAAAGCTCCTTGGAGGGGCTGTTAGTCGAGATCCCTACTTTATTAAGGAGTTGGCGAGGCGGAGAGCATCTCGTGCGGTTGATCTTATGAAACTCTTACCTTGCCTTAGGGATCCCCAGAGCGAACTCCTCCTGCTTAGGTCTTGCATGGGGGTTGCTAAGTTGCTTTTTGGGTTACGAACATGCCACCCCCATATGATGGATGATGCGGTATCCTGTTTTGATAAGGGGCTACGAGAAGCCATCGAAGACATAGTTGTATGTGGAGGCCCGTTCTTTGGTGATCTTCAGTGGCGACTTGCATCTTTACCGATGCGCTTAGGGGGTTTAGGCCTTCTTTCGGCTTATGATGTCGGGGTTTACGCTTTTGTAGCGTCGAGGGCTCAGTCTTGGAAGCTACAGAATCACATCTTAAGGAATAGCGGAGTTGTCGACCTGGACCCAGACTACGTGCAGGCCCTGGAACGCCTAAATGGCGCTCTCCCAGACTTTGACATTGGCGGTTTCTCTAATATGGACACCGCCCCACCAAAGCCTCAAAAAACTTTGGCGAATGCCCTTTTTGGAAAAATCGCTCAGAGCCTGGGAGAAGTTTTTGGATTGTCCCCCCGACAGAAGGCGGTTTTTGAATGCTTACAAGGTCCTCATGCCCAAGATTTTCTGACCGTTATCCCGATTGATGGCTTGGGCCAAAGCATGTCTGCGGTCGAGTATAGGGCCATTCTTAAGTACCGTTTGATGGTCCCAATGTACCCCGAAGACGAAACATGTCCGATCTGCCGTAAGGCCTGCCTGGATAAATTTGGAGAGCATGCGGTTCATTGCAAGGAGATGCCTGGGTTCAAATACCGACATGATTGGGTGCGGGACGTTCTTTGGGACATCTTAAGGCGAGCTGGGATATCAGCTAAAAAGGAAGCCCCCGTAAACTTCCTTACAGACCCCACGGAAGGGAGATCCACTCTACGACCGGCAGATTTGCTCGTCTTTGGTTGGGCCGGGGGAAAACACGCTTGTGTTGACCTCACAGGGGTATCTCCCTTAGCTGGTTTGAGGGATAATGGGTTTGTAGCTGGGCAAGCAATAAAAAGGGCTGAAACGAAGAAGGTGGAGAAACATGCTAAAGCCTGCGAAGAGAACCAACATGTTTTTGTCCCTCTGGCTTTTGATACATTTGGCTCCTTGGCACCGGAAGCTATCCGTTTTCTAACCAGGGTCCAACAGGTTGTGCATAGCAATGTGTCGACTCCAAAGGGGCAGGGGTATGTCTTTAGCAGGTTAGGGTTTGCAATTCAGAAAGGGGTGGCGGCGCAACTTGTTGCCCGCCTACCTGCTATATTGATGTAATATCTATGTTTCATCAGTAGAAATAAAGGTTACAAAAACAAAAACATCATTTAAGCAAAAAATTAAAGTTAAAAGACATCCAAGTTCTACTTTTGATCAATATATATATATATATATATTTTCTAGTAGGTTTTCAAATAATATTTGTCTAGTCGTTAAGTTACACCAACGTGACATAAAGTTGTCACATGCACATCACTATCATTTATATATAACTTTAATGAACATTACATAAAAGGGTTAAAATCTTATGTCTATTTTTTTTAGGTCCAAGCCCTATTCTTTTTATTAGTTTGTAGGTTTTAAGATGAGAAAGATATAATCCATTAGTATAACAATACCCATTTTTTATATTCAAGTTATAAAGTCACATAACCTTAAAAAAGATTGTTGCCTCAAATAAAATTCAAGTAATGATAACTTAGTTATTTCAGCTTTATAAACTTTATAGAAAAAAACATGATTATAAGGCTATGTGTAGTGGAGGGGCTACAAATAAGGGCGAATTGTGTGACGCCCAGTCAGCAAGGAGTGGAAATTTGTTTTTGGGGTGTAATGGTGCAGGGGCTTTTCGTGTTTTTTGTTGGTTTCTTTTTTGTTGGTGTAGGGGGCAACTCCATCATAGCGGCAATCTTTTCGTGTTGTTTATTGGTTTCTCTCATGGTATCGTTGAGTTCATTGACAAACTTTTCGTGTTTTTTGATCATTTCTGTCATGATAGCGGTGAGTTCCACGGGTTTCGGTTGGTTCGGGTTGTTTGTAGGATTAATTTTGCTAGATTTTTTGAAGAATTTGGGTATGAATTGTGTATAAAATGGATATGAAATGGAGAAGAAGGTGTATATTTATATAGATAATATATTGTTTTAATTAAATTTTTTTTTTTACATTTGACTGTTTACAACGGTCATTATAATATTATTATTCAAACCATCCAGGCGACAAAAGAACACCACCCCCCACCCCTTTTCGCCCAAAAATCGCGGGGGGGGGGGGGGGGGGGGGTTGTTTGCGCCCCTTCTCACCATTTATCGCTCAAATTGTAGCCCCGTTACATATGGCCTAACTGATTGTATGTTATCAATCTGTGAGCTTTCCATTTCAATCACACCCTAGATTGTTTAGATGTTAATTGTAATTCATATATATATATATATATATATATCATATAGGTGTGAAACATCAAGTTTATGGTTTTTTTCTCTTTTTTTTAATGGCTAACTCACTCACCCTCTAAATCTAAATCGTAAAATCGTTGTCCATTATGTGGCTAGATTCCTCAATCATTTGGGAAGGACCATCATAATGCACACACTTTGATATCGCTTTAGGCTAGCTACCCTTTGATCGAGACATCGAGTCTATGTAGCTTCCATATTTGATTCACAAACCAACGAAAAAAAATATTACTAAAAATATATCCATTTTTATGAAGATTAAGCTAAATAATAAATATCCATTAAAGATAAGGCCCATAATATGTGGGAGACGCTCTTGTGGGCCACATGAATTACAAGGCCCAGTAGACCCAAAGAGACAGCTGAAAGGCCCAACCACACAAAATAGACCAAACAGACAACAGGAATAATAAATAGGTATATATAGGATTGTTTTTGTAACTTGATTGTTTTTATTTGCATTTCCATTATTATTTAAACAATTAAACTTGCATTTTTATGAATTTTAAAAAGCATGTTTTCAATTTGCCAGTGTGTATTACTTGTCTCAATTTAACAAGCCTTGACGACTTTATACAAAAATTAACAGGAAATACAAAAACTAAAACGACATAAACAATTATTTCCTATGATAATAAGTCCGAGGAAGTCGATGTATAGGTATTCACAGTTATTTATAATATCCCTTACATACCTATTGAAATGTGCATTGGTGAATCCCAGTCCTACCTGCAACAATATTGACGAAATTAGAACGATGCCAATGGGCAAATTGGTAATTTCAACTTTCAAGGTAGATAGTAACCAAAGCATTGATTGTACTCACCATCTTCAGTTTATAATTATAGTATTGCAGTGTTTTCTCTTTCTTCTCCTTGCTTTCCTTAAAATACGCGCGGTTTCTTCCTTTGCCTTCTCAATTGAATACCTTCCTAAATCTTTACCAGAAAATCCATGTCATGAGAATGCATTAAACATCACATAATCCATTAATAATTCCATCTATACTAATATTATTTTACTTGAACCAAACCTCACCTCCTAATTAAATTTAACTACGGGAGATAGATCGAGTTTTGATGCTTAAAAGTCAACATTTTTGGAAGGAAGGGTTATTATTATACTTGTGGTATGTAACAAGCTAAGCAAATACAAGAACGAGAACTAATACGTGTACTTACCTGTTTCCTTTTCCCCGGAAAAGAAATCGAAACCTCCCTCAATATCCTCATCAGATTCAATGACAATCCTTGTTTCTCTTTCCTGCATCACATACACCGCATTTCTTTGATTAACCATTTGTGCAGTATATAGTAAATATACATCTGTGTGTACACATACGTATCTAAGCATATACATATGTGTGTGTATGTGTGTGAATGAGCATGCATGTATATTATGATTTTCGTAGTATGTCATATTTGCAGCAGGACGGTCTCGTACTCTCATGCAAGACACACGATTTTACTATCTAAATATGCCAATTGTGCTAAAAGCATACTCCTCAGACACTCCCATAACTTATGCAACTTATCATGATGACAATGTTAAAAAAACAAAACAAAATCAAATCAAATGACCATGAATCAGAAATTGAGGTGGCATTGTTATTAGATGGATATTCAAGTTCAAACATGGAGAAATATAATGAAACAAACTCTGTTTCTAAGAAACTAACTTTAGTATTTTTAGCTCTAACTGTCCTAGTTAAATATGGATGATTTCCCCTAACTAACATACAGAAAGAAACAGTAAATAGTAAATACCAGTTGAGTATGAAATACACTGTTTTGTTTGTGTCCCCTGCTGTGATCTGTATTTGCAAAAGTAGCCTTTTCACGTTTTACCGAGTTCCAGGTTCCCATTTCCACCTTGGGAATCTGAGTTCCCAATTGGACCTTAGGAGGCGCTTGTGGACTGTAATCAGTAACAACTTGTTAGTTCAATGATAATCAACAATCGGGAAAGCAAAAAAATGTGATCATTTCCTTTTGACTAATAAATGGACATACTTCTTTTGTGGGGTTATTCCTTGAGGGTTGGCACCAAAGCTGACAGCCTGCATTGCACAAAACATGTGTTATAACGAAGATTATGTTATCACCTAAAAGGCTAAAACACCTAAAGCTAAATATTGACAATTATATACTATTGGTGGGAGAATGGTGGGTGGTGGATTCTTTTGTTCCAATGCTTTAAGCTTACATCCCAATGCCTGCAAGTATTCAGATAATCATTAGAGATTGTATTCATATATTATTGTAAACTATCTCCAGTCACAAATTACACAAAATTTGCATATAAGAAATGCAAACCTGCATTTCGTTAGTGAAGGATGTGGAGAGATCGTTGCGTAAGTTTGATACAAAAGCTCCAATGTTTTCTTGTAGACTGGAAAGCAAGATGGAAATGTCTTGTGAGTTCTGGTTACAAATATTTTGATTGACTTGATCAGAAATCAGCTTCAGTTCTCCTTGTAAGCTAGATTTAACCTCTTCTTGCCCCTTGTTCTGTTTATGTTAACTCACTTGAGTTAGAAAAATGAATCACATTTGAAAAAAAAAACAAAAATTATGAGGAGAATTTAAGGTATTCTAACAATTGTCTGCAGGGAGTTGTCTTGTGCATTCAACTTTTGGCGTATGCTTTCCACTGGATGTCAACAATAATAGTATGTTATCAGGGATCAGAACATATTGGTTATTATTGAGGTAAACAAGTTTTAATATTTTTCCAAGCATTATATTTATTTAGCAAACTATGAGATTGATGTACATACTATCCATAGTTAATTCTTTTGTTCCTTTATTGACTTGCATTATATCCGTTTGAAGAGATTCCATCATCAATCCAAACCTGCTTAATGAACTTTCTATTGCTCCTATCCTGCGCTCAAATTCTTCACTCATTTGACCTGCGAATGAATTTCAAAGTATTTTTAAAACCATGCATGTTGTGTAAGCCAAATTGTACATTGCACCAAAAACTTACTTCTTTGCTCCGTAACACCAGATCCCCATTTGCGGATTGGAGCTGTGGAAGATCTTGATATTGCCATTTGACTTTCTTCTCGTGTGTGGTTGACTGGAGGTAAGCCTGAAAATCGTCTCACGGGATTCTCTCTCTCTTGAGAAACAATAAGCTGCAAAGACTTTCAGTGAAGAAAGTAAATATGTATTACTATGATGCTTCTGTCAGCCATAGTCCATACTCCATATACATCAACCTTAGTTCTTGTATTATTTGTAAAGATAAACTAACTATACACAACGATTCAAGCTATTAGCACCTATTATTGAATTTCCCCATGGTGCATTGAAGAGCTAAACTACATATTTTTCAGTAGTCAAAATGTCACTCATGTGTCACGTTATATTATAACAATTACTTTGTTTGCTAGTTTACCGGTATGAAAGCAAATTACTAATAAAGATATGAGAATCATAACTGATATGTTATGGTTTTTAGACTAGTTAACACCAAAAGCAGAATGAGGCACGCATAAACTATATATTTCTGAAGCTAACTTAGATGCATTTCTGACAGAGTGCATAAGAAAATATTTCATACAATAAAACAAGTGAAAGTAGTTTAGGACATATATTATAAACATAATTATATAGCTTAAATTCAGTTAAACCTGATCGTTTGTCAGCGTGTCATCTTGAGAATTCTGTGAGAACTGAGAGAAAGGAGTGTTTTGCTGAGATGACATCCCCTGAGAAAACGATTGCTGTGACCGCTGCTGCTGCTGTGATGGTACTTGGCTGAGTTTCAAAGTTGAAGACATATCTGGCAGGCTACACGAGACACCTCTCCTTCTATATTTCATAGCACTGCCATATTAAACATAACGATTAAGCACACGAGCACACACGAGAAACAGTCATCTCAAAGCCAAGTTAAAATCCTTCACACAGCACAAGGATAAAATAAACTAATCCTCCTAATATCACACACTTACATAATGGAAATTCAAATTGATAATCAAGAATGTTTGTGATATCGCAGTGTGTGATAACAATGAAATAAGAACAGCAATTGATGGTATTAGAAAATACTTGGTAGCGATTACATACATAGAACAATCCTGATAAGTCTTAATGTTACGATACTAATAATAATATATGTTGCTAAGTTTAAATCATCATGTTAACACCACACAGTACACGTAGACTCAATTTTACTTCAAAATATCAGTTCTACACTCAAATACGCACGCGCGCAGCTGAAACGGCACACAGAAAACTAACTGCATCTAAAAACAGCAACAATCATACACAAGTCAATCCATAATATGAACTGAACGAACATGAGTTGCAAATTTTTTTCTACACTGACTTCATTCTTCACTAAAACACAGTATTAAGCTATTTAAAGGTCCATGTCAGTTTATCACAATCGAGATTGTAGTTTCACACAGGAATCCTATCAATGTCAGCCACACTCTAAACATAATCAATTTGTTTTCTAAACACGCACGGTTTTCATCACAGAATCGTCTAAATTTCAAAAATAGATGCAGCCGCTAACATTCTATTTTATTCAAATTAACATATCACCATAAGCATAAAAAATCAACTAAACGAAGACGACGATTAACACGTCAAGTTCCACGTCATCACAAAACACAGTAATAAGCTATTCAAAGGTCCATTTCATCTAGACTTCAAACCTAAATACAGCAGCTAACATTATACATTATTCAGACTCAACTTCTCACCATAAGCATACAAAATCAGCTAAACGAAGACGACGATTAACACGTCACGTTCCACGTCATCACAAAACACAGTAATAAGCTATTCAAAGTCCGTTTCTGTTTATGCACAATTTTCACCGCTTATACATCTGTTAATAACTATATGTTAATTTAATTCAATATTTCACTATAAGCATACTAAATCAGCTAAACGAAGACAATAATTAACACGTCATCTCAAAACACGCAGTTATATCAAATAAACTCAATCGATTCCACTCAAACGCACAGTTCTGCTAAAACGTAAGCGTATAATTAATATTATTCGTCCGATTACAAGTACGTCACTGTGACGCGCACAAATTATAGGTCGAATAACAGATGAATTGACGAAATGTATGCGAATTAATGGAGATTTTGAGGTTTAAAAGTGAAATTGAACCTTGATTGAGGAGGAAGAACGGAAATTGAGCTGAGATCACAGGCTTTGTTGATCTTCATCTTGTTGATTTCAAATCAGTTAGCTCTAACGGTTTTGTAATTGTAACCTGATGATATTGAGAGTGTGACCTTTTATACTCGCAAGTCGCACCCCTTTTTAATTAAAAGCTAGTTTTTTAGCTGACGCGTGGCGTCGGGCAGCTGGGATTTGCTTATTTACTCGTGAATTTGGTCGGTATTGGTTATGTTTATTACTTAATCGAAATAAAAAAGACGTATAGCTTATGATACACAAAATAGCATGTTTAAAATGATGTTTATACGGTCGTTACGCGGACGTTGGGGTAGCGACTCGACACGAATTCAGTCAGTCTCGATTACGACACATTTCAAACGGAGTTTATTCGGTTGGTAAAACCTGAGTGTTGCAGCGCAGTGGCAGCTCGGCATGAATTTGGTCGGTTTTAGTTACCGCACATTTCAAACTACGTTTATTCAGTCAGTAAAACATGGGCATCACGAATTCAATCAATTTTGGTTACATTGGTTACAGTACCCGAACTAAAAAAACTATAAAAAAAATTATACATATTAAAAGCAAAAAAAATAAGAGAAATAAAACTCATTGCAATATTAAAAAAAAATCTTGTGAACGGCCTAATATTGGACCCACACAAGTGAAACAAAAACAAATAAAAAAATACATATCGCTAGAAAGGATTTGAACATGCACACAAAAGACAGGATTAAATTAAGGAAATACAACATCAACCAATCAAGGTAAACATAAATCTTTAGTGTGGACATCAACTAAATTATTTAACTACCCAATTTCATTTTGGCTTTCAAGATTTTATGACACCAACATACAATATTTATCTTATATATATATATATATATATATATATATATAATTATTTACAAACCTTTTATGTAATTGATATCACTTTTAATAACTTCTTTTATAGAATGGCTAGTAAACTAATCATGTTAACCACATGTACTTACATATTACAGAATTTGAACTATTAACCTCTTAGATAAAGAGGAGACACCTTACTATACCACTCTATTATGATATCTCTTGCAAAGTTAAGGACACTTATAATAACTATTTATTAGGCATCGGATACTATATAACATAAAAAAACAAAAAATTAATAGGGTCACGTAGCACTAGTTTGTGTATGTAGTTTCTCATGTATTTGTATTGCATGTTTAATGCAAAAGGTGAACTTCTCGACTTAATCTCTGGTTAGAGACACATCTATAGGACTGTTAAGGAACCAAACATTCAGTGATGAAAAGTTTGTTCATGTTTATTTATTTAACTAAATGCGATTATGTACAAAACTTTTTGGTCATTTTATTAAATGAACGAATGTGCGTATATGTCACGGCTGTTTCGTTTGTGTTAGTTAAATAATATTCATTTTTTTGTTGCTAATATTACTTTTAAACCTATTTGCTTTTATACGTTATAAATTTGTTTAGCCTGCTTTTGTAGTTTGTGCACTTGAACTTTGTTTAGCCAAGTCATTAATAAGTTCAAACTAACTACCGGGCTTAAGAAAAATGGGCAATTTCATGTATACCTTTACAAATAGTGAAAATATCATATATACCCATGCAAAACTAAAAATATTGTATATGCCCTTACAAAGTTATTAATATATATCATATATACCTAATTCATCAAAAAAAAAATGACCATATTACTCTAGTTTGATTAGATGCGAAAAAGGTTTTACAGTGTAGACCATTTGTTGCGACAAATCTTCGAATGGTTTGCAATTTTGAAGAAGTGACTAGAGACGATTTGGTTGTCGTTAAATGTGAGAAATGTCAATTAAAATTAAAATAATAACATAGGGTATAAGCACATTATGTAATATAAAGGGGTAAAATAGTCTATTCGTTAAACTGAACATATATAAAAGTTAACTTTTTTGAAAAATAACGGTAAAATGGTTATTTATTAAATTATTATTAATTAATATGGGTATATATGATACTTTGATTGTGTTTATAAGGGCGTATATAATATTTGCTTTTGTAATTTATAAATTTGTTTAGCCTGCTTTTGTAGTTTGTACATTTGAACTTTGTTTAGCCAAGTCATTAATAAGTTCAAACAAATTGTCGGGCTTAAGAAAAAGAAGGGTTTTCCCATTTGAGAGAAAGAATATTAGGGAGCCGCAGCCAACAGGCCTAACACCAACACAGGCAAACATCATGATCAACCGGTTGAGTTTCCATTAATTTATATCCAGTTACGTTCATTAATTTATTTATGTTTATTTACGTTTGTAAAACATTCGTTTGTATTATTAATGAACGGACACGAACATGCTTTGTTTGATGTCTGTGTTCGATCATTTATTCGATTAAAATTAAACATTAAACAAACAAACAAACAAACATGAATAAGACTCGTTTGATTCATTTATATGCATATTGATTGCATACTAAAAATTACTTAATGGGGGTTAGTATACAAAACCACCATCAATTAGTGTACACTGATATATATATAATACCGTACAAGTCTTAGATATCAAGTCTGCACACCGGAGTCTATCTCGTTATATGTTATATGGGTTTATTTTATCATTAAAAATGGTCATACGAGTTATATGATGTTGCTAGTAGTCATATAAGTAATGTTTTTGTCAGTCAAACAAATCATATAGGACATATAAGTAGCCTCTTATATGACCATTTTTCACATGTCATACGACCAAGATGGTATTTATTTCTTTGTTATAAGTCTCTTATGATATGTCACTGGTGTATGGGTGGTGTGATTGTGGTATTCCTTCGGAGGCAATTATCCAATACCCAAGAATATGGCACAACCATAATACAAATTATTTTAGTGACATGTTTATTTTTTAGATGTTTTTTTTTTCATTTTTGGTCATTTAAGCTTGCTATTTACTTTATTAGCATTGTTCTCATCACGTCCTAACTCACCTAAAATAGCTATGAACATAACATGCCTTTAAACCTAAACTAGACCCTCTCTACCAAACATAACAGTAATGGAACGTGTTAATTTAAACGATGCTATAGCTTATAAGTCATAATCTATTCGTGAGTTACTCGAGAACGTAAAACTTTTTAAAAAACTTTGTTCATAGTCAAATGTGAACGAGCTCGAGCCTGGGCTTAAGCTTATATTAGGCTCTTTTAATTAACGTGTCCAAACTAGAGCTTCAAATATCAAGTTTGACAAGGATTAAAAGCCTAAACGAACTTATAATTTGTATAATTTTTATGTTTCATTGGAGAACCACGAAAAAAGGGAATCGGAAAACTTTGAGTTTTACATGTAAAAAACACATATTTACATGTAAAAAGTTCTTTTTTGCATAATTTTTTTAGAGATTTTGTATAGAAACACATGTACAGTATATTCAAAAATAAAAACTCATTTCTGTAACAAAAAAAGTATTATTAAAATAAACTTTATAAAAAATATATTTTTAATAAAACAGATTCTACTTTCTGTGTGTATTTATATGTGAAACCTCTAAAAATATGCAATAATGAGTTTTTACATATAAAACATAAGGTTCTTCAGTTTCCCACTTTTTTATGGTTTCTCCAATTAACCCATCCCTATATGTATAATAATCAAATGAGCTCGAACTTGAATATTGACTCACGACCAAACTCAAAATTTATGAATAAAACTGTAAACATGTAGGCGATTCCAGGGTTCGCTTGACTTGTTTGTGCCCCTCATGTAGTCATGTTATCTTTTATAAATTATATTGGGTGCAATCTATCAGTTAATTATAACTTATAAATCATATTATCTATTATATAATATAACTTTGACATGCTACTTCAGTACTTCGAATATGTCTAAATGTCACATAACTTGGCATAACTACGATTCTACGAAATTTAACAATATTTCTTAGCATAACGATCACATATACCTTACTGTTCAAACTAATATAATATCAAGTTAATAAATTTGTATATAAGATTAAAATTTAAAACACTACATCCCAAAAGATCAGACAACCCGAGTGACTCGACTTGTTTACGCCCTATTAAATTTGTCTAATTAATTTTGATTATAAGTCATATTTTCTGGTAATCTATCAGTTATAATATATAAGTTATCTTACCTAATATAAACTTAACAAGTTACTTTGAGTACTAGTTGTAACGGAAAAAAAGTAAAAAAATGCACAAGTATAATTAACTTAAACAAGTATATAATGATTAATGACTGTGACATTTAATGAAAAAACTTAACATTTTATGTTTTCTTTATCAGATCATGTGTTTAGTCAGATTTTAATACAACTTATAATTATGGATGATATAGGCCGAGTTCAAGTTAAGTATTGGTGATCTCAGTCTAAAACTGATTGTAAAAATCATATTACATAATTAATTCAATACCTGTCGGGCATCGGATATGCTCTTTAGTTAGTTAAATAATACCGTTGAGATTTTCATGTAAATTGCATTTCCATTATAATTATTTTTGAAGTGTCATGATAAATTAATAATAATATCATTATAATTTTATTTATATACTTCACAGTAAACAAAACACAAATAAATATGCCAAAAGAAAAATTAGTTCTCTACATAATTAACCTACTAAATTGAATCATAAGAAGTCTAATATACTTCTATTGACCACCTATACTTTCAAACTTAAATCCATCCAACTTTTTAGATAGAGGCTATACTCATATACATTATACCAAGTGTAGTGGCAACGTTGCCAGTCATGTTATGGATCAAAACATGGGGGTACACTGCCCTCCCCCTGCGTTATGCGTTTTTTTTGCAAGCGTTTTATACAAAACGCGCATACATGGCACACAAATCAGAAAAATGAGCCGTTGGGGTCTTGGAGCCGTTGGTTTTTTTTTTTAAAAAAAAATTATATTAATTATATTTATACTATATAAACAAACCAAACTCATTTTTTTAACACATTCCTTCCACTTCTATACCAATTTATATCTTTTACACAAATATTTATACCATCATGTTTCCGAATAACAACCAAAATATTCTCGGTTTCGGTCAATATGCCCGTCAAGGTAACCAAGATCCACAACCGAAATCTACCGTCCCGACGCCAACCGTACCCGTTCCTCATATGTATGACCCGCAAATGGTCGCGTACATTTCATATCTACAAAACTCTATGCCAAATGTGTTGCCCGGTTTCCAAAACCCGACGGCAAACATTTTTGCCGTTTCGGGTTCCCAACCCGTCCCGGAGACCGAACCCGAGGTCGAGTTCGTGCCGGATACACAACCCGTCCCGGATACCGTTGGCGGTTCGAGCCAACGCGGACGTTCGATAAAACACGCAAAGAAGCCCGCCGGCGAAACTCGGGTTAAAAAGACGGTGATAGCATGGAGTACCGACGAGTGCATACTATGTGCTCGTGCTTGGTGCGCGATATCGGAATATGCCAAATGCGGTAGGTTTTTAAAATACATATATATTTTTTTAAATTTCTTATAACAAACATTAAACTTGTAATGTTTTTATTTTTTTAGCGAACTATCGAAAAATGGGGTATTTTGACACAAAATTAAAGAGTTGTTCCACGAGCTTGGCGGGGACTCACGGCGAGAAAAAGATTCGTTACTGTCGAAATGGGGCAACATAAACACCAAATGTTTGGCTTTCCATACGGTTTTCTCTCGAATGAATCGAACTAGGAGTAGCGGTGTCTCGGACGCGGATGTCATGGAAAACGCGTTGATAGAGTATCAACATAAGGTCGGAGGGACCTTCAACTACTTTGGCATTTGGAAAGACCACTTGAGGTTTCACCCAAAATGGGGCATGGTGTTGGATGCCGAAGCCGAAGCCGAAGGTGGTCCGCGTAAAAAAAAGTCTAAAACATCGTCTTCGGTTGATCCAGACACGCCCCGTTCCGACGCTCAAAACTTCAACTTAAGCGATAACGATGCCGTGAATACTACCGAGATGCCTCGGCCGGGGGGTAGAAGAACCAAGGGCAAAGGAAAGGGGAAAGGGGTCGCTTCGTCGTCGGCAACGGGTTCGAATCCCGAAGTGGAAAGTCAATTCAAAGAAATGAACTCTCGACTCCAAGCTTTACACGACCTTGGAACCCAACGACTTCAAGTAAATTTGGACGCCGTAGAACTACTTAGAAGGAATGAAATAGACAAAGATATCGAGGTTTTATCAAATGAGCTATCCGAAGACGACCCGATAGTCCAATCTCTAAAAGCCACTCGACGAGCGAAAATTTTAGAAAAATATAAATAAGTTTTAGTTTTATTAGTTTTTTTTTTAATTTAGTTTTTATTTGGAAGTTTAATGTATTTTTTTTAATTTAGTTTTTATTTGAAAATTTAATGTATTTTTTAGTTTTATGTTAATTTATTTAAATGATTTAGTATTTAAAAAAAACAAATAAAATTAATAGTGACTGGGCGCCACGTGGCGCATAATGCCTGGGGTGGAGAGTTATGACTACAACCTGTTTTTTGTAAAAAACCATAACTTTGACTGGACGCCACGTGACACATAATGTCTGGTAGTAGAGCTTTATAACTACACGTGGTCTTATTACGATGATGTTCCTTTGAGACATGTGTTTGAATAGATATACTTTTAAGTTGATTTTAAATCCTCCATATACATGGTCCATGGATCAATGTTTGATTCCACCAAAAGAGCTGTGTGACAATATCCCGGTGTTATTAGAAGTCAATGGCTTTTTCTTGTTAAACACCCAAGCGTCCCTCGTTTTTTCATACACGTCAAAAAAAATGTAGATCGACGATCGCAGACAATAAGCTTCTCCCGCACCAATGGAGTTGAAGATGACTTCTTAAAGCATTCACATTGGAACCTCTATATCCATACTTGATCCTTTATATATATTGCAATGGAGAAATTACTAATTAGAGGCAACAACCAAATCACCACTACTTTGGATTCCCTATAATAGGTAACAACTTATGAGATACTGAATAAACACTAGTTCAACCAAATATAGAAAGTTGGATATGGGAAGTTTTCGCAAACTAAACAAAAAACCTTTTTGAAAAAAATATATTTTAGTTAATTATAAAGATAAAGATGGGTGTTTCAATATGAATGCTCTTAATGGTAAGCTAGTGTTGTAAATTTGAAATCCAAAATAAAGTTTTTTCAAATCTATGTGGTAACGGGGCACACGAGCACACCACAAATACTTGTTTGACTTAATAATGATGTAAACATGATATTTAAGTCAATTAGTTTATAATCTTAACATGGTTCACACTTAACTTAACATTATGTGACACGATTAACCGAAATAAACTTAGCTTTATTTTTTATTCCAAGTCAATCTAACTGGCACCGTTTTATAAATTATAAATTTACATTTGTACATCATTTGTATTGCACGGTTGCACCACCTTGCTGTGCTTTTTTATTAATATAATTGCTGCTAAAATAAAAACTAAAATATAAAAAATTGTCATTTCGAATAATATTGCCACAGGAATAATGCTGGCCAAATGCAATAATATTATATTTTTTCTTTGTCATACAAAAATATCTTTTTATAATTAAATCCCTTTAGACAATTTTCCAATAATATATGTTAATGATTGAAGCTATAATATTATAGGTAAACCGTACCGTCCAACTCGATAAATGCGCCGTCTCATCAGTACGGCAGTGTACGGACAGATCTGTTTACCGGTCCAGCCGGTTTCCGGTTAAGGCAATTGGTACAATCTCCACGCGTACCCCGGTCTTCGCCTATACACTCACCATCTCTCGTTTTTAACAAACTTTCAAGTGGGCCCCTCTTGAAAAATATTTGTATCTTGAAAAATATTTTTTATACTATACAAATATCTTTCAAATGTTTCTTAATCTTAACTTTATGTTAACATGAATTTTTTATATATAATCTCGTATTAGAAACCTAACTTAAGAGGATTTTTATACAGTGATGAATTTTTTTATTGATTACGTTTCTAGATGAGTCAAATATGAAACGTCAAAACTAATATAGATGGTTGTCATCTTGTCTTAGAAGACTCACTCAGGTATTATGGTTAGTTCCTAACGTTGTTCAAAAAATAAATATGCTTGGTTTCTTTAATTGCAGCAAAAGAGATTTTAGTTAATAAAAAAACACAAGCCGTGTAAAAACAACAAAAGTGACTAAAGTTGGAGATCTAGATTACAAAAAGATAAAAAGACACACATACAAAGAACATTGAACAATATTAACTAAATCATTCGCGTAATGTATGAACTTTAAAAGGTCTAAAGCATTTTCACTATGCGCTATATAAGCTTTTGAGGAGCCAATGTTATTTTATGTAAAAGTGATTTACGCGTTTTCTCATACGTAATATACAACGTCAAAAGTTGATGAATCCTGAAATTTTTTTCAAACACTTACTAGTTACTCCATATAATTCTCACTTGTGTATGAAGTAGTGGAAGAGGAAATTGTTATGAATAGTCAGTTTAATTGTGGTATTACATTGTTATTGTACCGTAAATTAACTGCTTGTTTGGTATGCAAAAATTATTGAAATTGTAATTAGTTTCATTAAACTAAGTGCTAGTTAGTTGAAGAAAAACACTTCAATTAATTTCCTAACTCATTGAACTTCAACTTTCATTCATTTTCTATATAAAAAGTTAAAACTATAAAGAGAACTATTTATAACACCTGTCTTCGAGATTCAAAGTCATGTAATTAATATTCAAACTAAGGCGGAATAAATTGTTTTTGAGCCAAGAATTAATGTTTTCGTTCATTAAGAGAGAAACAACATAGAAATTATGTGATTCAACAAAGTTTTTAGGGCTTGACCAGAAAACTTAGCGCCTTGTCACGGAGCTATCTCTTTGACTCTGTGTAGCGCCCGAAGGCCAGCCAATTGGTCCGCTCATGACCAGGGCTTGCTGGTTTCGTCCTGCCTTAGACTCATCAGGCGAGCGGCAACAGCTCGCAACCAGCGATGTGTTCGTCGTGCAAGCACGACTAGGCATGTACGCCTTCCTTCCCGCTGAGGCCGTGCCCAATGAAATCCGGGACGAGCCAACAAACCCAAGCATTGCAACACAAATTAAACATCTCGATCTTCAAATATTTGGTCTGTGACAGCCTGGTTGGATACTTGTGAGCCAACTATGTGATGCCGGTTGGGGTCTGTCAATAGGTTGGATTGATTAATGGCAAAAGTTAATTTTTTGGGTCTCAACATTTGAACCATAATCAATTGATAAGAGTGGCATTTAATTAGTTAGCCTACCAATTTAATTATTTAACTATATAGCTAAAATATTACTAATAATATAGAAAGTTATGTAATTCACGGGTTAAATAAATGAAAATATTAATAGTTAATAATGAATATTTGAGAACTATAAAACAGAATTTTGAGAAATACGATCGACCATTATTTTTCTTAGAACTGGGTAATCGCATGTCGATTTGCGGTCGACCCTATTTTTGAACACAGAGGGTTTCTCCGAAGGACATAACCCCTGGTTCTCGGGTCCTCCTCACGTCCTCGAAGGAATTTTCTTCCTCGATGCCAGTTGACACCAGTGAAATACATAGGTTGCTTCATCTTTGTCCTCAATAAAGATTAGAAATACACAGGCTTCTAATGCTAGTAATATCTTAGCTACATTATTAAAAAATTAAATTGGTAGGTCTGTTTTGTTTTGGTCTGAATTCGAACCGATAACCTTCTTAAAGAATTCTAGCCTTTATCTTTATTGTTATACTTTTTTCTTTCTCTCTCACTTTTTTATATTGATAAATACAATACAAAACGAAACGATGAAACAAAAAATTGTGAGAAAAAGAATAATGGACTCACAAATTTATGGCACATAACACAACCACCAATTTATCTATCAGATATGGATTATATACGAATGTATAAAAAAAAACACTTTACTATGCTTTCTCTATTTAGTCACAAAATTAAAATAAGTATTATATTCCATATACCTTTTATTTTGTTAGATAAAGTTATTTTATAACAACTTAATACCAAATGGTCTTTGGTTTAGTGGTATCATCAGGTAGAGATAAGATCGGTATCCTACCATTATCGAATATCAACAAATCTGAGTACCGAAATTAGTGGTACGTGTACTGATATCAATAAGGGTATCAGTACGAGTAACAAATAAGCTAAATCGGTATGAATACCAGTACGAACATATACAAATTGGCTAAATTAATACATGTATCAAATTGGAATCGTTCCGATAGACTGATGCTAGGGATTAGATTTGAAAAATTAAATAGTAGTGATCTATTCGATATAAGTCCGATTATATATAGAAAGTTTAAACATAGGACGCAACAAGTGTTCGGTGGGGAAATAGTAGTTTTGACATTTTCCTTACTCTTTAAATATTCAAATTCTCGTCAACGTATCATAAGAAAACCAAATGCATATTAAAAACACATGTTTACATGTGTTTTTAATAACCATTCAAGTTATTGAGAAGCCATTGACTGATTCAATTATTTACCCTAGGTAGAGAGAACCTATCATATGCAAAAAAATTATGAAAACTCCGTAGTCCAACCTAGAATCTCTTATTTATTTATTTATTTTTATTGTTGTGGATGAGATTTGAACCAACATCTCTTTGTTTTTAACTTAAGGCCTTTAGGTGTCTCACCTCAACTAATTAAATTATTGGCAACAAGTAAACATATTTTAATCATCAGTTCATCATCGACCTCTTCATTTTCAATTAATCCCGTCAACAAACATAAAATATAAAAAACTAGCAACGATTTTAGAAGCACGTTTACAAACCACGCATTGCATGCGCGTGGACCAGAACCAAATAAAAGAAGCCATCAACACTAACTGCTAGTATCGAATATCAACAAAAATGGGTACCGGATACCGTACCGAATTTGTTGGTATGGTGCGTGTACATGTATTTTAGTATGGTGCCCACTTTGTTTTGTTTTTTAATATCTCCAATAATCTTGTTATCGGTACTTGTACGAGTAACAAATATGCTAAATTGATACGAGTATCAGTACTGAAAGGTATCAAATTGGCTAAGTTGATACGTTACCAGATCGAAATCGTTCCGATGGACTGATACTAGTGATCAGTTTGATATAAGTCCGATTATAGAAACTTTAAATCTAGTAGTTTTGAGTTTTGACATTTTTCTTATTCTTTAAATATTCAATTTCACGTCAACGTGTTATAAGAAACCAAATGCTATTAAAAACACAAGCAAACATATAATAATATATAATTAAAACTATTTAAAAAGAAACATTTTTTTAATCGTCAGTTCATCTCCGAGTATAACGGTATCGAATATCAACAAAAATGAGTATCAGATACCATACCGAATTTATTGTTATGGTACGCATGCCTATATTTTAATACAGTACCCACTTTGTTTTGTTTTTTTCACATCTCCAATGATTTTAATACCAATACACGTACGAGTAACAAATATGCTAAAACAATACGAGTACTAGTATGAGCCAATGTTGTAAAAGTAGGTTTCCAAGGCCCTAGTACTCCCCGAGTACTCTCTACAAGGTATGTCGCCGAGACGAGTTTCTTTAATTTCATCTAGTTACTAAGAATTGATTAAAGGCGGTCAACCTCAATCAGAATCGCATCTAGTCGGTGAACTGGAGCCGATTTTGACTTAATAAAATAAAACATACCCGTATTTATTTAATATTAAAGAATAAGTATCATTTTTTATTTAATGGCTAACAATTTTTAGAATCATTTATTATTTAAAAATGTATTTATTTTATTTATATTAATCTTTACTTATTTTGTTATAAATATTAGTAAATTTATGATATTTGACATATAATTAATATTCAAAAATTAATTTTTTTTATATTTACAATGTCTGAGTACTCCAATTTTTAACTTTCCAGTCTGCCTCATATGATCCTCCTAATGACTTTTCACAACCTTGGTACGAGCCAATATCAAATTGGCTAAATTGATACGATTACCGGACCGAAATCATTTCAATGCACATATACCAGTGATCTGTTTGATACAAGTCCGGTATAGTAGTTTTGACATTTTCCTTATTCTTTAAATAAATATATTCAAATCCTCGTCAACGTATTATAAAAACACAAGCAAAAATATAATAATATTTACTCAACTTAAAACTATTTAAAAAGACACACTTTCTATTTTTTTATTTTTTTATTTTTTTATTCATCTGTTCATCACCGACCTCTTCATATCCCGTTAAAATACAATAAACAACTAGCAACGACTTTGAAGCGCGTGATATACCACGCGCTGTACGGCGAGCGTGGTCCAATAATAAGCCAGCAGCAACACTAAATACCACATATACATACACGCTTCCTGTACGTATACATTTCTTATTATTATTTCGTACCATGTTCATCTCCACCATCATCTAAGCACTACTACGATAACGAACAAACCAAACTATAAATAAACAAAACCCTAATTTTGACTTTTCTTCATTATTATTATTATTATTATTATTATTATTATTATTATCTCAGCTCCTACTAATAACCGTTTTATTACATCAAAATCAGTCAATTATTATTCAATGTTTGCAGCAGTAACTGACCGTGGCAGAGCCGTGGTGGTTCAGTTAGCTTTGTTTGCCCTAATTTGCAGCTTTCCGGTGGTGTTAGCTGGAGATATAGTTCATCAGGATGACGTGGCACCTAAACGGCCTGGATGTGATAATAATTTCGTGCTGGTATGGTTTAATTGAATCTATTTCACTGTTTTTAGTTTGATTTTAGATCGTTATTATTTTATTGTTGTTAGTTCTTAGGTGTTTATGTGTAGGTATGAATAAAATTTGATTTGTTAGCTACGTGCTATTGTTTTTATGCTAGTTGAATATTTTGAATTGAATTTTGTTGTCATTTTGCTAGAGTAGGATGTGTGGTTAGAAGTGTTGATTTATTATTATTTTTTTTGACGTTTTTGGCAGTTAATTGACGTTGAGATTTGTAAATTTGGTAATAAAAGTGAAGATTATTAGATTGTGATATACTGATCTGTGATTTAGGGTTGATTTTAGGTTGTAGAGTTTTGACTGGGATATGTGGTTAGAATTATTAATTTATTATTCGTGTTTTTGGCGTTTTGGCGGTTAAATGGCGTTGAAATTTGTTGATTTTGTTTTTACAGTTGATTTTAGTGACAAAAATGAGGTTTATTAGGTTGTGATTTAGGGTTGATTTTAGGAAATAGAATTTAGACTGGGATATATGGTTAGAAGTGTTTATTTGTTATTCATTTTTTGACGTTTTGGCGGTCAAATGAGGTTGAGATTTGTTGATTTTGTATTTACAGTTGAATTTGGTAACAAATCTACTGATCTATGACTTGGGGTTGATTTTAGGTTACAGAGTTTAGACCATGATATGTGGTTAGAACTTAGAAGTATCAGTTTATGATTCATTTTTTGAAGTTTAGCGGTTAAATGACATTGAAATTTGTTAACTTTGTCTTTACAGTTGATTTTAGTAACAAGTGAGGATTATTCGGTTGTGATCTACTGATGTATGATTTAGGGCTGATTTTAGGTTTTAGAGTTTGGTGAAGTATGATCTGGATATGCTCTGTGATTAAGTTGTGTATTTAATGTAGATTTTGTATGTATATCTTATAGGGATTTTGCATATGTAAACTTGATTTTCTGATGTAAATGTTATTTTACCATTGTAGTCAAGGTTTTCTTGTTCTGTGCTGATTTGTTGGATAACAGGTCAAAGTTCCTACATATTATTATTTTTTGCAAGTTGAATTTTCAATTCAATTTTGTTGTCAGTTAGATAAGGATATGTGGTTTGAAGAATCAATCTATTATTATTTTTTTTAACGTTTTAGCGGTTAAATGCATTGAAATTAGTTAATTTTGTATTTACAGTTGATTTTAGTAACAAAAATGAGGAATATTTGGCTGTGATCTACTGATCTATGATTTAGGGTTAATGACATTGTAATTTGTTGATTTTATATATACAAATTGATTTTAGTAACAAAAATGAAGATTATTAGGTTGAATCTATGATTTAGGCTTGATTTTAGGTTATAGAGTTTGGTGAAGTATAATATGGAAATTCTCTATGATGGAAGTTGCTTATTCAATGTAGATGATGTATGTGTATCTTCAATGTAGATGATGCATGTGTATCTTGTAGAGGTTTTTGCAATATGAAAACTTGATTTTCTGATGTAAATGTTATTTCATCATCGTAGTCAAGGTTTTCTTGTTCTGTGCTGACTTGTTGCATAACAGGTCAAAGTTCCTACCTGGATTGGTGATAATGAAGAAGAAGAATTTGTAGGTGTTGGTGCCCGATTTGGTCCTACTTTGGAATCAAAGGAGAAGGATGCTAATAAAAGCCGAGTTGCTCTTGCAGACCCTCCGGATTGTTGTAGTACGCCTAAAAACAAGGTTCACGTCTCTCTCTCTCTCTCTCTCTATCTATCTATCTCTCTCACACATACACACAGAGACTAACACACATAAGTCGGATACATGTCAATGGTAAGTGTGAGGATTGCTATTTGATAGCCTTTTGAGTTTGCTACTTATATCAGAACTCAGCATTCGGAGGTCTTATTTTCTGTAGCTTACCGGTGAAGTTATCTTGGTGCACCGAGGCAACTGCAGTTTTACTGCCAAGGCACATGTTGCTGAAGCTGCAGGTGCTTCAGCAATCCTTATTGTTAACAACCAAACAGGTACATCCTTTTACTTATTGTTTTTCCTAATGGCTCGTTTTTACTTATTGTATATCTATATATTTCAATAAAATATTTTTTATCATGTGAAACTGAACATGATATATCTACAGAGCTTTTCAAGATGGTGTGTGAACCAGATGAAACTGATGTGCAAATTGGCATTCCTGCAGTCATGCTTCCCCAAGATGCTGGTACAAGCTTGGAAACGGATGTACAGAATAAGTTAAATGGTATTTGAAACAATTCTGTGTGTGCAATATTACCTAATTGTTCAATTTATATATCTTTCATTGAAGATATGCTTTTTTTCCCTCCTCAGTTTATGTTCAGCTATACTCTCCAAAGCGCCCTCTGGTTGATGTTGCTGAGGTGTTTTTGTGGCTTATGGCTGTCGGTACCATATTATGTGCATCTTACTGGTCTGCATGGACTGCACGAGAAGCAGCCATTGAACAGGACAAAATATTAAAGGTAATCCTAAGCTTATATACATCTATTGAACTGACCTTTAAAAGGCTTTTTATCATTTACAAAGGATAAATACTGAAAAGATTTACTACTGGGCTTTAATAATAATAATATTCTTGCCAGGACGCTTCTGATGAATACTTGAATACAGAATCTTCTCGATCAAGTGGTGTGGTGGACATCAACACAACATCCGCAGTTCTGTTTGTTGTGATTGCATCATGTTTCTTAGTCATGCTTTACAAGCTGATGTCATACTGGTTTATTGAGGTCCTTGTTGTCTTGTTTGCCATTGGTGGTGTTGAGGTGTGTTTTAGTCATATAATAATAATATGGGATAATGTAAGTGGAGGCCAACCTTATATTGAAGCTACTTTATGGACCACCCAAGTAGCTATCAAACGTGCTTAATGGGGAAAATGCCTTTAAATTTTTTGAAAGACAAAAACAACCTTGTATCGATCTGTCAAAAACCGAATTAATGTAATGAAACTGTGGCGTTTTGGTATTTTACAACGATTCAGCATATTTTTGCTGGATTTACTATAAACGAAACCGGATACGTATTTGGGTGCCCTACTGTCCTCTACATACTTCATTCCTAATTATTTCATATTTGATTGCTTTGATTATTTGCGGTGCACGCATATAATGTATATATGTGTGAACCCTCGGGTGGGCAAAAGTAAAATTGCACTAATTTTGACGTTATTTTACTAATCTCGTGAAAATAACGTTAAAAGTGATGGAAGGTTAATCAGGCATCATGTGGTGGCGTTGATAGCCGAAAGACGGGGGTACGTGCACCAATCAGCCGGCGTCCCGATGATTGAGTGCTATGTGCCTTATGTCCAAGGCTTGATGCAAAACTACTATCGAGCCGGGGGTCTCACCGGAAGCAGCCTCTCTATCCCCATGGGGTAGAGGTAAGGCTGTCTACATCTTACCCTCCTCAGACCCTACCATAGCTTTGCTATTGGTGGGATATACTGAGTACGACGATGATGATGATGATGATGATTATCAAGTTATTGATAGCTGAGTTTTTGCTCTTCTCAATTTTCAGGGTCTGCAAACTTGTTTGGTGGCTCTTTTATCATGGTATTCAAGTTACATTTTTTTAATTATTACTCGTGTATGCAAGTTTCTGACTTTTTTGAGATACATATCAATAAACCGTTAAATAGATCACAATATTCACACACAGTTTATGTAAATGGAAGACATGTAACAATAAACTATTATCAGTTATAGTTTTCAATGGAGGTTGTGGTAGCTATAACTGGGCTAATAATAGTGACTGCTGCATTGACAATATTGTTACTTAATGATGGATATGGCCAAATAAGTCAATAGTCTAAACTAACAATCAAATATTGCAGTTTCAGATGGTTTGAACATTCTTCACAAACATTCGTCAAGGTTCCATTTTTAGGTGCCGTGTCATATTTGACCATCGGTGTCTCTCCATTCTGTATAGCATTTGCTGTTGTGTGGGCTGTTTATCGCAGAATTTCCTTTGCTTGGATTGGTCAAGATATACTTGTAAGATATTTTTCTTATTTAATACATAAATAACACCATTAAGTAAAAAAAAAACAGTATACTGATTTTGTATTCGTCTTAAACCAGGGTATCGCGTTGATAATCACGGTTATCCAGATAATACGAGTGCCTAATCTCAAGGTACTTGTATAAATTCATCGTCAGCTGAATTGTTAACCTGATATATTGTCTGATGGGCTTCAATTATTATTATTATTATTAATATTACTTTTTTTTCTTTTATTTTTATCAAATTAGGTTGGGACAGTTCTCCTCTGCTGTGCATTCTTGTACGACATTTTCTGGGTATTTGTTTCCAAATGGTGGTTTGATGAAAGTGTGATGATAATGGTGAGATTTAATGATTAACTTTATTTATTTTCAAAATTGCCACAAATGATTATTTGTTTATTCTTTTTAAGTGCAGGTGGCACGTGGTGATAAGAGTGGAGAAGATGGCATCCCGATGTTGCTGAAAATCCCACGAATGTTCGATCCTTGGGGTGGTTATAGCATCATCGGATTTGGTGACATTATATTACCAGGGCTGTTAGTGGCCTTTTCTTTAAGGTTTGAACAATTAGTTCCTTTTATTAGAAATTAAACTTGCAGAAATTATAAATCTCAGATCACTCCACCAAAATGATAACTACTTTGACTTGATGCTTAGTTTGACTGTTTGTCTATCATAGAGGTGGAAAATGGGTGGGTCAGGTGTTTTTGTTACTAATCAAAATTAGTCCGTTTGGGTTGACCGGAAACACTTCATTTCCAAAAGTTTCGAGTTTTAATAATAATTAGTTTGTCAAATATGATAATATAACTTATATATTTCAAAGACTATTTATTTTTTGAATGAAATGATTTAGCAGGTTTTGTGCATTAAATATGAACTTTGGGCCAGTGTGATTCGGTTTACCTATTTCCTTTTCAAAAATATATAGATTAATGCATAAAACACTACATGAACCCAAAAAATTTGATACGACACACGTGCCTGAACATGACACGAGTTTGTTGGATTGGCACGGACACGACTCGTTTAACCCGATTTTTTTATATCAATATCCTAAATATACATATTTACAATAGAAAATACAAATGCATATAAAATGATTATGTTGTAATTATTAATTGGATTTATATTTTTCCTTCTTCTTGTAAATTTTGACATAAAATACCCAATCGGTTAGACCCTAGACAACTCGTCCTCCAACCCGCCAGGTGACTTGAAAATGGCCTGTTTAGCTAAACACATTCACAGGTTGACCCAACACTGACCCTAACCAATATAGACTAAATCCAAACCTACAAATATCGTGTAAGATATTCACACCCTTGTGTGTAAACAGGCCAATTATCAGCTTTAGTTAAAACATCTAAGCTACTCTGCATGAAGATGAACAAAAAATCACATGACCCCGAATCAATAGCATGAGTTGTAACAAACATAATGAGTAATAGGTTTCCTTTATCTATAACATGAAAGCTTTAGAAAAATAAGATGTTCCCGCTCCATGATACGGATTATTAGTTTTCTAATTGATATTTTAGGTATGATTGGTTGTCAAACAAGAGCCTTCTAGCCGGATACTTCTTATGGGCAATGATTGCCTATGGACTAGGTATGGAACCCAAAAAACACGTTTATGTGTGCAGTTTTCAGTGCATTTCTTGGTTCAATTATGTTGATATCTTTGATTTCTGTTCTGCAGGTCTGCTAATTACTTATGTAGCTCTGAACTTGATGGACGGACATGGTCAACCTGCTTTGCTTTACATTGTTCCTTTCACACTCGGTATGATTTTCCGTTTGGTGGATAATTGAAAACCAAGAATGACGCAAAAGAGAAATTAACGCATGTTAACGGTTTAAAATTATGGTTTGAATTTGCAGGCACGATGTTGACGTTAGGGAAGCGACGAGGAGACTTGAGACACTTGTGGTATAAAGGAGAACCGGACCGGATTTGTCCTCATGTTCAACTACAATCTTCTTAACAGTAAAATAATTAATGTAAGGGACAATGCCCATAGTTTGAAAATAATTTGTCCCAGTAGAGAATATGCTATTTCCTGATAGGTTTGAGAAACAACATACTTAGATTAGATGACTTTGGGCTTCTATATTACCACGATAACTTCTTCACACGCCACTTCGTATATTCATACACCGTTCTAATGTGTTTTTCTATCTAATGTAACCCCCCAAGATGATAGATACCATGATAGTAATTCCTTAGGAACTCTAGCAAGTTTGAAGTTTAGACCTTGGCTTCAGAATCATGGAAATTGGACCTCCTATTGATCGATAATTGCAGTCAAATGTTTATCCAGTTTCAAATCATATTCATGCATATAGTCATCATTAATGCGAACAAATAATCTCATGTATCCATTTAGTTGTGTGCGTTACTAAACTCACAGTAAAAACGTATTTTATATAATATTTAGTTATAATGAAGAAAATCATATGACCAAGAATTAATCATTGATATCCACATTGGCACTTGTTCATAGTTAAGTTCACATGCAAATGACATTGGAGAAAATCATACATGTTTATAAATGGTTATACATTGTTGTAGATATGAAAATCATTACATTTTTCGACGATAATACATAATACATTGTTGGGAACTATGAGAACAACTATGTAAAACCTTGATACAATGCCTCGGGACATGTTAACTATCGATCATTATGTTATATCCGGTTTTGATACAAATGCTGGAATCATGAGAACTACAATATAATGATGCAATGTTACGAGGTATGGGAACTATCAGACATTACATTAAATCCTTTTCGCGTTATAAGTTATCTTTGTTGTAATTGCATCTCGAGTTTAACTGTCTTTCTTATCATGCAATAACAACATTTGGCATTGAACATGTTAAATACTAAACGTTCTTGCCTTACGATAGCTTGATGGTGTCTACAAGTTGTTATTTCTTAAGTTAGTGTCCGATTTAACAAAATGATGTTAATCTCTCAATTGGCGAGAACATATGAACACCAACAACATGAGATGTTGCAAAGTGTAAATACAACATTTGCTCGAATATCTACTCTTTGTGTACGATGAAGTGATTAAGAGGTACATGAACTACATCAAGACACGAATGTTGGTTTGGACTGCACCATGCATGTTTGTCATTAGTCCCCATATAATTATGTTCTCTATGTATAATGCAGTGGTTAGAGAAATAATAGTCCTATAAAACTCCTAGATGTAATTCACTTAGAGCAAAAGAAAGACCAACCAGTTGTTACGAGCATCAAATTGGATGTGTGTCATTCATATTTCATAGGTTACCATGCAAATCTACGGTCTACGGATATAAAGTGACACCAGTATATTATATATGTGTTTAGATGGGTTATGAAAGTAATGTTTGGATGTATCTAAAATGCAAACATTAAATAGGAACAGTAATAGCAACATACAAATGATAGAATATTCACTACGTGAGTCTTGTTCATATATGCATTGGTGTTTTTTAGCTAAACACCAAAATATACATTTCGTTGGTACGTGAGAGAAAATGGCATAACACAGTGGTAACTAAGCATATAGAGAGATTTTTCGACACGTGACATCATAGTCAGTAATGTCTATTTTCGCAAAAGGTGGCGTGGTGGTAGAATGCCCCATAACCCCTACAATCATTATGCAATTATTACTTTTTTTATATAAATTAAAACTAAAAAAACAACTGATTACATATAAACTAAAAATAAACAAACAACCGATTACCCCACCCCCCCCCCCCGCCCCCCAACCCCCACCCACACACACCCCTTTCGTTGAGCACACAACAAATCCACCCAAAACTAACCTCAAAACTAAAAGGCGTGACGCTCTTCACCTTTTGCTCACACAACATGACCACTATGGGGTGATTATCTAAGGATGGAAAAATGACATAAACGTGAAACAAATATCTAATCTAACTGTTCTAATAAAAGAAAATAATGAGGATGATGTGGCAATTCCACATTTATTCTTGGTCTAATCTCTCTTTTCATTCATCTTACCTATCCATAGGTTATGGAGCAAAAACATATTGGCAAATGAGTTATAATTTCCTTTCTAATTCTCTAATCTTTCATCTCATTCATCTTAACTATCAATTGGTCATGGGTCAAAATAATTTTGTCAAATGGGTTATAATTTAATTTCTAATTCTCTAATTTCTCATCTTATTTATCCTACCTATCCATGGGTCATGAGACAAAACAATTTTGAGAAATGGGTTATAATTTCTCTTCTAATTCTTTAATCTATCATCTCATTATCATAGTTATCCACGGGTAATTGGTCAAAACAATTTTTGCAAATGTTGTATATAAAAAAAATCGAATTTGTAAATTTGAGATTCTGGACTTCTTATTGTTTGTACTATATATTTTATCTTCTTTTTATCTATAATTTTGTTCATTCTTTCAGATAATGGATCTTTTTAGGGAAAATTTTCAAAATGATCCAAAACAAGAGAGAGAGAGAGAGAGAGAGAGAGAGAAAAGATCATAATTATGTCATGATTCCCAAAACAACCCAATAAAAATGTACTGAGGCGACGAGTTGGGAAATAAACGACGGGATTTTAAAACCAATCAAAAGGTGACATGTGTAAAGGATTTGACACACCAGGCGGGATTTTTAAAAATCTCGTCTGTTCCGACCATATTTTTTAGTTAAATCACTTTTTAAAAAACAGTCTATCCAGACGGTTTTTTTTATGTTTATTGTCTAGTCCGCTCAAATTATTATTAATTCTAAATTCATCTTCATCTTAAAAATTTGAACGGACTAGACAACAAACATTAAAAACCGTCTGGATAGACTGTTTTTTAAAAAGTGATTTAACTAAAAAATATGGTCGGAACAGACGAGATTTTTAAAAACCCCGTCTAATGGGTCAGATCCTTTACACATGTCACCTTTTGATTGGTTTTAAAATCTTGTCGTTTATTTTACCAAAGCGTCTCCTCACTACATATTTGATGGGTTAGTTTGGGAACTTTGACCAATTTATGATCTTTTTTTTTTTCTCTCTCTTGTTTTGGATCATTTTAAAAAAAAAATATTTTTTTATCTTTATTATTTTACAAATCTCGTTTAATACAAGTGTGTAAAAGCTACTTAAAATATATATGCATGTCCGGTTGGGTTGATGGGTTAACATATGTAAAATAAAATATTAAGTTAAAACAATTCTCAACTACTAGATATTAAGTTAACAATTGATGTGTACACGTAATAACCAGTAACCTACAACTCACACTTAAAACATGAACCTTATATCTCTCCCTCTATACAGATAACAAAATGTTGCCACCCGAACATGACCAAAAATCGTTTCCACTTATATCGGAATGCAACTTATCCTCCATCAGCCACCACTCAATCGCCGCGGACCTCGACGGGACCTTACTCAAAGCCAAATTCTCTTTTCCATACTACATACTTGTCGCAATCGAGGCGGGCAGCCTCCTACGTGGCCTTATTGTGTTACTATCCATTCCCATCATTTCTGTAGTATACATTTTCGTGTCTGATGAAGTTGCTGCGAAGATGCTGATATTCGTCTCGTTTAAGGGGATCAAAGTACGTGATATAGAGGCTGCTTCGCGATTCGTCCTGCTGCGGTTTTATGCGGTGGATGTGAGGAGAGATAGTTTTGAAGTGTTTGAGGAAGGTGATTGTGACGGCGAACCCAATTGTGATGGTGGATACGTTTTCGAAGGAGGTTTTGGGAGCGGAGAAGGTGTGTTAACCAAGTTTATTACTTTTTATATTCATTACTAGCTTAGAACTCGTGTACTATACGTAGTTGAAAATATCAATGCATAAAACTTTGTAATGTTTACGTACATATTGTAGGTTTAAACATGTATCGCATAATGTTACATAATTTAATTTCAAAGTTCTCTTAAAATGAAGAATAATCTAAAATAAATTTATTTTATTAATATATTTAGTATTTTATTAAAAATAAATCATTATTAGAATGAGAGATTTATTTAATAACAGAGAGACATGAAAAAAGATGAGGAGATAGATTAGATTTTTTAAAAACGATGAATTATTGTTATCAGAGAAATTTGAACCCAAGACCTCTCCATGGATATTTTATATTAGATGATAATAATATAGATTATGTTTACTATTGCTTGATTTGTTAACTATTTTAAAAGTTCTTAGTTAAGTACTTACTCAAAAAGGGTATTTTTCTAATATTATCAAGGTGTGATTGAAAGTGTCGTTTTCAAATTGAGGGTGTGAGTACAAAAATTAAGATATAAAAGTAAATTTAGTTGGTGTGTAAATTTTATTAGGCACATAAAAATATTATTCATAAATATTGTTTTGTTATTGGTGTCTATTCTTCTGAAGGTGCTTGGAACGGAGATCGAGGTGGATCCGAGGACGGAGAGAGCTACCGGATTTGTGACAGGGCCTGGCATTTTGGTTGGTAAGTGGAAAAGGCTCGCGGTTATGGAGGAGTTTGGGGAAGATTTGCCGGATATTGGAATCGGTGACCGGGAATCTGATCACGATTTCATATCCATTTGCAAGGTTAGTCTATCTAGTTTTGAGTTGATGTAAAATATGCAAAGTAAATTATAGTTTTGGTCCATATGATATGTCATTTTAACTAGTTCAGTCATCAACATTCAAAATGGGTACCTTATTTGTTCATTTATTTATGGTTTTATTATATTTCTAATAGATCGTAAAAAAAATAATTCTTGTAAATAAAGGGTGGAGTTAGAGTAAGAAGGGATGTTTTTTTATGAAGAGATTAGGGTGTTAAAGCAGAGATTAAATCTAGTTAAAAAAACATGATGTGTTTTATTTTACGAAGAAAAAAAAACACAGTGTGTTTTATCTTTAGGTCTTACTACATTTTTCAAAAAACACCAATTTCTTATTTTTTAACTTCTCTGTAAATAAAATATATGAAGTCAAAAACTATATAAAAGTTGCATTTCACTAAACCTTTATTTTTTTAAATTATTATTTAAATAATACAGTCTTTAATCACATCAATACTATATAAAATAATTCATGATTCTCTTGTTAAAATTAATTGTATATTGAACGCCTCAGAAAATAAAATAAGCTGATCAATCTAACTCGACTGGCAAAGACGAGGCGAAAGGCAAAGGCGTTCCATGCGCTGTGTTTAACAACCATGTGATGTATTTGGAAGACAAGAAATGCGATGGTGTTTGAGAATAAACCGGCTAACCTTAGAAATTTAATTGGTGAAATAAAAATGTTGAGCTTTTTATGGGTGCGTAACAGATCCAAGTGGTCGACTTTATCATGGGAAATGTGGTGCGGGTTTCATTTTTTATAAGGGCTTATGGGCTCTGTTGTTCTTGTTTGTACGGGTGGTTTTGTTTTTGGTGTTTTTGCTCATCTAGCTTCTTGCTAGAGGTGACTTGTGTTTGGTTTTAATATATTGTTTTGTTAGTCGTTCAAAAAAAATCTAACTCGACTGGATTGCTCACTTGATTGTGATTTATGTATGCTTACAAGTTGCCATATTTGTGCTTTTGTAGGAGGGTTACATGGTACCAAAAGACCATTTTGCAACCTTGGTATCACCACAATGTTTGAAAACACAATCACATTGCCAAGACGGCTACTTAGAGCGACCATCGAGCGCCATCATCCGCTATATTTGGCTCCCATTCGGAAACCTTATATACCCTTTTCGCGCTTACTTCAATATCTCATTAATCGAGGGGATTTGTATACTCGCCTATCGTAAAATGTGGTAATCCCTGCTAAGACGAGATGAATATTAATGAAACTTATCTTAGGATCTACAAAATAACCATCAAAGCTTCATCCAAAGACTCCTAACCCGCAATACAAGCTCTTGTCTACATCTCAAATTGGAGCCACATTCAACCTATTTGAGCTTATAAATCATACAATAACGATATATTGTTTAGGGGTGTGCATGGGTCTGTTTAGATCGGTTTTTTGCTCAAAGTGAACCGAAAAGGCGGAAAACTCGGTTTTCAAGTTGTTCAAATCGTTCGGTTTCTGCTTTCTCAATTTTCGATTTGGGTTCGGTTATTATAGTTCAGTTTTTTAGTTCCATGTACACCGTAAGATGCTTATGCATCCATAATACTCACTGAATTAAACTATGATATAATTATGTAAAAATCGAAACCATGTTTACGCAAAATTGCAAAGTCCTAAGGGAAAATATGCTCGCATAATCATCATACATACACTTGGTTTCTACTCGATTTCGTTCACATGGAGGTATGAGTGAAATGAAAAACTTATCTTCCTTGTGTGTGACATCGAGTAGAAATGAAGTGTAAATCGAGTGCAAATCTGTAGTGGCTATGTGAATGGGATTAGACGTGCACAAATCGGGTTCAACTGGAAAACCCGAACCGGTTCGGAACCGGTTTTTTCACACCGGGTTGTAAAATGGCACCGGTTCCAATCAAGAACCGGTTCGGTTCCCGACCCGAACCGATGCCCAGATATGCTAAATTTTAGGAACCGGGTAGGATATGAACCGGAACCAGTTTTTACGTAAAAACCGGTTCCACCGGTTTTTTTTTAAATTTAAATATTATAGCCGTTAGGAACCGGTTCCAACGGCTATATAGCCGTTTTTGACCGTTGGAACCGGGTTTTTAACTATAAATAGGTTTTTTTTTACTCTAAATAGCAAGGTTTGTTTGTGTACTTGTTAAACCACTTCCAAAACTATAAAACACACTCCAAACCACAATTAACCTTAAACCGACAACAAATGGCAACTAATGATGACGTTGTGATGGTGATCGAAACAACAGGATGCCCCGATGTTTGGGTTCATTATGATTTGTGTCTCATGACCGACTCACATGAGTTGGCACGTTGCAAATATTGCTCGAAGTTTCTTAAAGCAGAGTCCAACTCGACATTACGAAAACATACGAATAAGTATTGTCGAGAGAAAAGAAGTTTGGATGCTAAAAAAACGGAAGTGGGAGAGTCGTCCGGCTCTACAACCCAAAAATAAGTATTCCCGGATTAAAACGACGGACTTTGTTTTTTATGTTTTAGTTGTTATGTTTAGTATCGTTTATGTTTTAATAATGTTTGTAATAGTTATTTTTTGAATAAATAAAATGTTCATCGTTATTAAAAAAGTAACAAAAATTAATCATGAGTAACAAAAGTAATTATAATAAAACAAATCAAAACTAAATATTAGTTGAACAAGTTACAAATAATTTTACCAAAACAAATAATTACAACTCTTCTTCGTCATCATTCTCGTCTTCACCCTCGTCTTCGTTATCGGAAGAAACCCCGTCCTCCGCCTCCTCATCATGAATATGACGCTCTATTGGTATTTCGTCTTCTAAGTTCGCCTTGTGTTGTACACGATCCACCGCATCCAAATGGTCCTTTAGGCAAATGCAAACCTCTAGAGACTCGGGAGTTAGTTTTGTTCTTCGCATAGATAACACCCTCCCACTAAGAGAAAAAACCGATTCGGAAGTAACCGTTGAGGCTTGTACGGCAAGCAAATCACGAGCCATGGCGGATAGAATGGGAAATTCGTTTTGTTTACCTTTCCACCAAGCCAACAAATCAATATTGCGAATTTCGTCGACCGTTGCGCCCTCAACATAGTTTGCTCCACTATATCGACCAAGTTCGCTACTTGGTGTGTTTCCTCTTTGCCTCTTAGATGCCGATTCACGAATCCCATTCATCAAGTTTATAAGTGGGTCATTGCACGGCCTACTAGTTGTTTTTTTCACAAAAGACGATCTCGTGTTTGGACCATACATTTGAAAATAATGGTCATAAAGGTCTTGAAGGTTTTTGTTGAACTTGTCATTCGCTTCCGTCGACAACTTCGGGTCAATCTCGTGCATACCTAAGTTGTCGAATATTTCCTCAATCGTTGTTTCAACCCCATTAACATTCCAATAGGGGTTTAATGCGGCGGCACAAGTAAAGACCGGCGGTATGTTTTCAAAATATTTATGAACTTTTCTTTCATCACCGCAACAATATTTTCGAAGAGTTTGTTCTTCTCCGCAAAGCTTTTAAAAACACAAGACATATAGTACAATTCTTGCAAAACCCAACAACTAGTAGGGTAATAGACTCCCGATAATTTTGTTGTTGACTTTTTGAACACGTCAAGATACTCCAACAAATAACCGACTTGGACCCAAACACTTTCCGGAAACATATCGGCCTCGCGTTCTTCAACAAGATTGTTATGAAAAGCTTGTAAAGTTTGGCGTTGGGCAAAAACACACTTTAACATATGACAAGTTGAGTTCCAACGGGTTGGAACGTCCCAATTCGGCCCCAAATACTTTCTTTCAACCGACTTGCAATAGTTCTTATATTCAAGATGTCTTCTTTTACCAATTTTGAAGACATCTTGTAACATAAGTCTAAAGTATTTTAAATCATCACAAATGTTTTCATTGTCAAGACCTATTTGAACAACCAAGTTGATGATATGTGCAACACATCGAACATGAAAAAAATCCCCGAAACAAGGTGGTGAATATTTAATGATAAATTTTTCAGCCGCCTTAGTATTGTTTGAAGCGTTGTCAAACGAAATCGAAAATATTTTATTTCTCAAGTTGTAAATCGTTATAACTTCATCAAGTAATTCAAACAATTTTTCGGCGGTATGTGGGAACGGGAAGTTTTCAAAAGCGATGGTGCATTTCATCAATTGCCATGTCACCGGATCAACCCAATGAGCGGTGACACATATGTATGATTCGGGCAACCCGTGTGGTGCCGACCAAACATCGGTAGTTAAACTAACCATGGCTTCTAAAGAATGAAAAGACTCGATTAACTCTTTTTTAACACACTCCCACAACCTGATACAATGACGTCTTAAGGTAGTACGACTTACATGTGTGTATCTCGGTTGTAGAGTTTCGCGAATCAACGACGTCAACTCCGGGTCATCAAAGTGGTTAAACGGCAAATCGCGTTGAATAACGAACTTTGCCATTCTATCTTGAACTTGAGTCGTGTTGTAACGAAATAGTGTACCATCTTTACCCAAGTCAATTTGATCGGTCGCGCAAATCTCTTTCAACGCCTTGCAATATGGCTTCTCGATGTGCTTTCTCAAAGTAGAGTTGGAATCGTGCTTTAATATTGAACCACGTAGTTTGCAACGAGCCTTTTGATAACCTTCGTCATCCACAATCAAATCCCAATTCTTCCATATGTCTTGGTTGCGGTTATGGTTGACTACCGTAACAACCCTTGGGTCCTCCGTAACAGGAACGGGGGCAACAAAAACACTCTTCTTAGCCTTCTTGTTAGTTTTTTTGATGGGTGCCATAATAATATTTAGTTGGATGGTCGGGTAACGGAACGGGTTTGCTAGAGTAGTATTTTAGTTTGTTTTTGAGTTTGGTGGTGAAACAAGTGGTGGAAAACAAGTTATATATAGGTTTGGGCATCAAAAACCGGTTCCAACGGCTATATTACCGTTGGAACCGGTTCCAACGGATCTATTGTCTCTCAAAAACCGGTTCCAACGGCTATATTACTGTTGGAACCGGTTCCAACGGCTAATTGGTGTCTAAAAAACCGGTTCCAACGGCTATATTACCGTTGGAACCGGTTCCAACGGCTATTTTGACTTTTGTTTGACTCTTCAAAAAAAACCCGCCGGAACCGGTTTTTCTGGGTACGAACCGAACCGGTTACAATTAAGAACCGGGTTGGAACTGATACTAACATACAAATATGAGAACCGGGTACGATTTTCGGGTACAAAAATACCCAAACCGGGTATTGTACCAACCGGGTTGGAACTGGAACCGGTTCCGGTTCGTTTCCACCAGTTAGGTTCCGGAACCGGTTTTTTTGTGCACCTCTAAATGGGATTGTCCTTGGCAACTAAACAAAACTTACGAGTTCACACGTTTTCTTATTTGGGTTTCTTCCTAAGGGCGGAATGGAGATGATCGGGCAGCTCAGTGGCTCATTAGTGATCCCAAAGGCCGTTCAAAATAACCAACTTATACTACTTTCTTAATACCAAACGAATTGCGTACGTGAAACTCTCACCCTGCATCTCGGTCTCTAGGACTTGAAAACTAGGCATATCCTAATGTTACTTGCACAACATAAAAACTAGACATTCTGCAACCTCAAATTGCTTAACCCAAATTCAAAATACTTCAAAACAAAAAAATAAAGACAAATCTAAAATGGTAGGGAATAACATGAAACGGAATATAAAAAAAAAACACGAACACGATGAAAAGCTAATCAACAGTGGTCACCTGTTGCCATTCTCCATCAACTGCTTCTTTCCACAAAGTCACATTATTATCACCAGCAGCAACCGCCAAAAGATTCCCAGTTAATGACCAAGATACCCTCCAAACCGGAACCTTGAAATCACACAACACCTTACCATTCCAGTTATCGCCTTCTTTCCCGACAGTCCATATCACAACAGTCCCATCCTCAGAAGCACTTGCAATTGTTGACTTCGGAAGTCCCAGATTCGGGGCCCACGCAACCGCACGAACCCAATCCGTATGCATTTGTAAAGCAGGAAAACAGTCCATTTTCCATATCCCGTTAGACAGTTTCCATACTTTAACTGTGTTATCACACCCACCAGAAGCCAGCTTTTGTACGGGCTCAAATGCACCGGATCCAACCAGGGCTCCAGGAGCCATCGATGGGGCCCATGTAACCGACGTGACACCAATCGGGTGAGCCTGGTCGATCTGTGTGGTGTCCCACCCACCATCTGACCTGTAGGTGTGAACCGAGATGTTTCCATCAGACGAACAACAAGCCAAACACAAACCAAGCTCGTGTGGGGCCCACGCAATAGAGTTGACTGAAGACTTGTGGCTGGTAAAGGTATGGAACTGGGTCCACTCATTTGGGTTACCTTCCTTCCAAACTATGACGGTTGCATCATATGAACAAGAGGCTAAAAAGGACCCAAATTTCGGGTGGGCCCATGCGACCTGCCAGACTGGACCGTTGTGGCCGGTCAAAGTGGCTAAGTGCTGGGAAGTGGTGGTATTGCTTACACCGATGATTTTGATGGTGGAATCTGAGGATGCAGATGCGACTCGTTTTCCATAATAATCCATGCTTACATCATGGACTGTGCCGGTATGACCTGTTTCAATCTTCTGTGCAGGCATGTTTCTTTATCTTAAAAAGTAACTGAAATCCTGCAAAACCAAAAAATTCGACAAAGTGGGAATGAAAAGGTTAAAAAGGATATGTAAATGACGATCAGAATACAAAAGGGTCACTTTCAATACAGTTATCGTCATATTTAAAATTCACAAGTTGGTTTAATTTTAGTCAGCTTTCATCATATCGAAACACAACATATTAACAAGAGATAATGCACAAACAACTAGCATCTACTTGTTCATACCAAATTAGGTGATAGAATTAATGTTGTATCCCCTGAATTGGGCTTAAAGTTTGAGCTTGAGCCTAGTTAAATTAGGACCGTTCAGTGTGATCCAACCTGGCCCACTTAATGTAAAAATATCCAAAATATAAACCATAATATACTAGATGGAGTTCGTATATTAATAACTGCACACTAATTTCATTAGATATAGGGTTTTCGTGGATAGTTGTAATGTGCAACGATAAATTTGTACGTTCAGTGACTTCAGTGGGGAGACGCAAAAAGCCGTATAGTGCAGGAGCGCTCACATTATTTGGCTTACTCTTGCACTTGAATTTGAAAATCCTGCCTTTGGACCCTTGGCCCGCTTAGAACTGGATTCGAATCACTGACACAAGGATTTTCAGTCCTTTGCTCTAACCAGCTGAGCTACCTGAACCACTTTCCTAAAAGATGTTTTCTTCATCGAATATCGCCCTACCTTATCACTTGACTAGTAAAAAGCCCTTGTACTAAAGAGAATATTATATATAGGCCTTTTTCGCTTCTTCGTCAAGCTTTCGAACAGCTCTTTCAGCTGCCGCCTAATCCCCCTCAAGAACCGAGAGCCGCCCAGCCCCTGGACAGCCGGAGGGAGCTTGCTTATAGAAAGAAGGAAGATAGGCCGATCAAAGAATGGTTACAATAATAAAATATCCCATCTTGAAATTTTCTAGTTTTTAGCATGATCTTCTATCCTTATTGGGCAATGGGCATACAGTTGTAAAAGATTTTTAATATATATGAGTAAATGCCTAGAATGCTATGACTGAAAGTTGGTTCATTTGTTATAGCTTATTGATTTATTAAAGTCAACCTAAACACCATGTCAGAAAATTCACTCCACAGTTAACGATTTGCTGTACACGGAGCAGGTGTAGTAATTGGAATTAAGAAAAGTGTTCATCGTTATACTACACTCTAGCAGCACCCTTAACCACATTGATAAGATGATTAAGCTAAGGCTTCGGTTATATGGATTAGTGGTAACCAGCCTCATAGTGTTTACCAGGCACCTACTAACAGCAATCTAATGTAATAATAAAATAAATAAATATACAAAGTATCCACAACCAGTGTCTCTGCATATAAGTAATTCAGAAGTACCAATAATTCATTAACAAGTTTAGTTGCTCCCAAGCTACTCGAGAACGGATCGATTAAAATCTTGAAACGAGCCGAGCTTTTTCGAGCTCGGACCTTAACCACCCTTAAACGGGAATGCTTGGCTTGGGCTAATTTCCCAGTGTACTACGCAAGCCTGAGCCTTGTATGGAAAGCTCGCTTAGGCTCGTGCTTGTGTATTTTCAAATTTGACCACTTTTGGACTTATATGTATTGATTTCAAACTGCACAGCTGAGCTCAAGCCGAGCATTGGCTCGTTTAAGGCACTACATGAGCTCAAGCCGAGCTTTAGGCTCGGCTAAGGTTTTTCTCAAAATATATAAAAATAATTAAAAATGTATATAGATTAATTAATAAATAATAGATTAGCCTAGCTTTAGAAAAAGAGCCCGGGCTCGAGCTCGAGTTGTTTACAAGTCAATATCTCAATCCTGATTATATTTTTCTAATCAATACACTATTGAATTGTGAACAATTACTCAATCCTGAATAAATTAAAGCGGATCAAATTAGGGCATTTTGTGAAATTAAAGACATAATAAACAGATCACAATTGTTCGTATACCAAATAATTATAAGTGTTCCGATTGCAGTCACAATTGAAACCATTTATAGATGATGATTACGACCTAATTGATCATCAGTTATTAATTAATTCAAATAAACAACTGATCCGAAGCTAAACAAAAGAAGACGTAGATGTGCATATTGAATATAGATGATACACGTACCTTTCAGATCTCGCCTAATTAAGCCACCGGAGGAACAACGAACGACGGTTGAGAGTAATAATAAAAAACTGTGTCTACAAATCGGTTAACGGGTTCAAACTGGTTTGCGTTATAAACCCGTTTAGGAGAAAAAACACCCGAACTTATTTAAATTGATTTGGTCCGGGTTATAAACTGGTCTGGGAAGAAAAAGAGAACGTTTCTTCTTCTGTTCTTTTTATCTACTGTTTTTTATTAAATCGAGCCAGGTCTTAAGGCGGTTCGCGTCTTCAAAGCGCGAATTGGTAAACAAATTGTCAGGTGGTTCGAGTCTTCAAAGCGTGAATTGGTATGCAAACCAGTTTTTTTTTTAATGTTGTAAAATTTAAATTAACAAAATTTATAACTGTCACGTTGAAATTCAATTTTTTAAAGACATACATTGACGACTATATGTGTTAACATATCTATGCTGTCTAATAAAATTGGGGTGCAAACGAGCCGAGCCGAGCCCGAGCTCGACCAGGCTCGTTTAACTTACACAGAGCTCGAGCTCGGCTCGTTTCGAGCTTTATATCAAAAGCTCGAGCTCGGCTCGTGAGTATATTTTCAAACTCGAGCTCGGCTCGGGCTCGGCTCGTTTACCATTTATTAGTTATTTTTTAAATAATATAATTATTTTTATATATTATTTTCTATTATAATTTTCTGTATAAAATAATATATATATATATATATATATTATTTAGTTATTTTTATTTATTTTTTATAACAATATATATTAATTAATAATTATTAAATATATATTTTTAAAAATTATATAAATGGCAAGCTCGTTTAGGCTCGCGAGCCGGCTCGAGCTCGATAGGTGAAGCTCGGGCTCGGGCTCGTTTATTAAACGAGCTTACTTTTAGGCTTGAGCTCGGGCTCGGTTAAGCTCGGCTGGTTCGAGCTTTTTAACGAGCCGATCCCGAGTAGCTCGCGAGCAGCTCGGCTCGTTTGCACCCTTAATAAAATGCTACAAGTTTTGCCACTTGTTACTTCTATATTAAACCTCACCTTTTTTAACAAATTTATAATAATAAAATAATAGTTACCATTCTTAAAATTTTTGCTTCAAATTTGTTAATTTAATAATTACTTCCTATTTTTTTCTAAACATTTTATATTTATAATTATCTTTTACTTTAAAATTGTTTTAAAAACTATTGTACGACTGTATTAATACTGTTTAACGGGTTTATTGTTTCTTGTATACTGATTATTTATTAAGTATTGTATTTTCAAGAACTACCCGTGTAGTACACGAGCCTCAAACAAGTTACATTATTTTTTATTCAACCCGTGCAGGACACATGTTTTTTAAAGACATAATTTTATTACTGAGTATATAGGTGATACGTACCCGACCGACTGTGACCTGTGTACAAGGGTAGCGGACCTGTTTACATAATTTTTTTTATCACATAACTTTTTGTTGGCAGTGTAATTTTTTTTTATTTAGTCAGTTTTCGTATTTCGCTACATTTGAAAAAATATAGCGTTACTCCTGATTGTTTAAAGTCCAACTAAATAAAAAAAATAAAACCAATAAAACCCCAATTAGAGTTTAAAGCCCAAACAAATCAAAGTCCAAACCAAATAAAACCATTGTTCGTAATTCCCTTATGCTTGGACACTTTGACCATGCCGTACATCAGCATTCAACAAAACAAAGTTTCATTCAGCCGCTGTCCACATCACGCTCCTTCTACCCCACCGACCCCCTGCTACCCTCCTCCGATCACCAACTTCCACGTTGCAGCCGAATAACCGACAGCCGGTGTTCCCTCAATCCCTCTTTCATGGTTCGACTTCTGTCTGTTCAGTTTAGGTGTTCTTATATTTTTATCTAAAACTATAATTGGTAATCTGCTTATATAAGTTATTAATTTGGATTTGTTTATGAGCAATTGAATATTTGAATGATTGATTATGGTTTATTGGATATTTGGACAATGTAAATTGAAATTAATTAGGGATTTAGGGTTTAAATTTTGTTTCTTCTAAAATTAGAGAACTTGTAAGATGAAAAAGTCTTATTAGCCATCTTTTTAAACGAAATTCCAACAAAATGATGATATCGGTCCAACAACAAGTTAAAAATAATTACTATACGAAATACGGTAAAAGAAATCGGTTATTGTATGAAATACGACAAAAAAAAAATTCGTTTAGATTGTATAAAATACTGCAAAATAAAATTTGAACGTTATCCCTGAGATTTCCGTCTAGATTATTAGTGTGAAGACAAAGTCAAAAATATCCATTAAGTTGTGCACGTTTATTTTGCATTTAGGAGTCAATCATCCCACATTTCCATTAGTCTCTTCATGCAGCACTAGTTCCCTTAGTTTAGGCCCAAGCATTAGTTTTCCGTTTAGATATTGTAATATGCATTTGTTGGAAGATATGAACGAAAAATATTAAAGATTTTCTCAAATTCTTTTCATGTTGCAATACACGAGATTCTAACCTAGTTCAATATATATTCTTATGATCTTTTATATACGAACTAAACAAAATAAGACCACCAAAATGAAACTATTTTCAATAACATTGTTGCTCAAAAGCTTCCATTGCCAATTATCCACAACCAATCAAGTGCGACACCCGCAAATATTCCTCCTACAAGAAATACCATCAAAATGTTTCCTAAAGCATTTGCCTATGGACCCTAAAAGAATCACACCAAAACACAATATCGAGTCAAGAAACTTTACTAAATATTTTCATGGAAAGATGAAAGTTTCTTGTAATTTGAACTCACCTTGTAACCTTTAGGAGCCGCAGTCATAACACATACAGTGAGATAACCACAAGTTAATCCAAGAAAAGATATAAGCATGATCATCCAACCCTGATCACCGTTTTTCGCCGTGAAATAGAAAGCGGGAACGAACAAGACACGAAATAATATAGCGATCATTAACCCTTTACGTGATTCAATCTTAGTAGATTTAATTAGAGGAATGTATCTTCCGTTGAGATCCCATGCGCTATACATTGCAACTAGAACGAGTGGGTACCTATTAAATATACCATCATTAGATATGACAACTAAAAGTAGAGGTGTAAACGAGCTCGACTTGCAAACTGTTTTTTAAAGCCCAGGCTCAACTCGCTTATTATTTATCAATCAACTTATATATGTTTTTAATTATTATATATTTTGAGAAAAACATTAAACGAGACAAAACTCAGCTTGAACTTGTGTGGTACTTTAAACGATCTAGAGCTCGGTTGTGCAGTGTAAAATTAATACATAGACGTCCAAAAGAGGTAAAATGTAAAGAATAAAAATACACAAGGCTCGAGCTTGGGCTCAATAACAACACATTTGACATCTAAAAACAACCCGAATTGAACAGTTTATAAACGGTTAGTTCTGTGAGAACTTACCACGAGCCCAACTGATGATTTCCTGTATTTTCATACAAGAATCCAGGGAAAATGGAGAGAGAAAGGACATATATCAAGAACAAATCCAACGCGTAATCGATGTTTTTGTACAACAGTTCTTTATTGCTCAATCGCGTAGTAAGCTTAGCAGCAATATCATCCTGCAAAAATACAAAAAACAAAACATTTTTTTAATATTTAAAAGGTATAACATGTCCAAGAAAAAATAAAAACAATTACTGTTCCATTATGCTCAGTTTGGATGCCAGCTGCAGCAAGATCAGATGCTACAGTTTTTGACCCTTCTCGTGCTGCTTTAGCGCGATAATGCTTCACAATCGGTAATTTAGCAAACACAATGGCGTAGAGCAAAATGCATAAAAATTCGAAGAATGTAGTTATCGCAAGGAATAACACTGCAAAAGTTATAATATAAAATAAACCAAGACTAAACATTGAAAATTTTAATTTATTAACCGAACAACGAACACTTACTAGCCCCTTTTCGTAAACCATGAGAAGATTTTTCAAACGCGGCTCTTGTAATAAGTCTTAATCCCGAGGTTAGAACGCCTGACGCTGCTAAACCAGCAAAAAAAGACTGCAAGTACAGAAACAATGGCATTTTTATTAATTTTCAAGAGTTAGATTCACATGTGAAATTATTGTGAATATGCATATTATGAATATTTTAGGGGTACAATCTCACTTGGATGAATTCTTGATGCATGAAGGCCAAATCTCCAACCATTCCGCCTTGAACATGAGCATCGGCCACACCAAAACCAGCCACGAAAACGCATATTACAATGTAGTTTCCGATCCCGCCTTTACCGGATGAGGCTAAATCTATCTGTGAACATGTTTAGAACAATATTTTGTTGGATTATGTATAGAAGTGATATTGTTAAAAATGTCAAAAGTTTGACTTATACCACAAGGAGGGCTAGAGTGCATAGAAAGAATAATGTGTATCCTGTAATGTTACGTTTTCTAGTATCGACTTTTGATTCGTTATACGCAAGTATCGTCATTGTTCCTAAAGAGAACGGTTGGTAGACGAGGGTTTGTACCCTTGATGGATGGTAATCCTACACATGAAAAAAAAAACAATGCATTTTAGTGATGAGCAGAAAAGCTGAATAGGTGAAACATAACCAGAATAACCGAATCCAACGAATAATTATATAACTGAAAATAACCATCATTAAAAATCAAAGCTTAAATTTCTTATTCTGTTATAAATAATATACTATACTATGTATGTTAAAAATCTTATTATTATAACTTTTCAGCCAATCAATAACTTATCATTAAAAATAAATAAACTTACAGGAAATATTGCATAATAGTAGTCTCCAATAGTTAACAAACTATTCAATGCTAACAAAGATCCAAAGCCAAGAGTCCAACACACTAAAACTGCAATCCACTTTCCCTACAAAAAAAAAATCAAGATATTATTAAAAAAAAATTAGATTTGATATTATATAAGTGCAGGGAAAATTCAAAGTAAGGAGATTTTAGCACAAATCTTAACCTTCACTGGAGTTTGATAAGAACTCACAATATCCATGGCTTCCATACTGCATAAACAAAAATAATAATAATAACAATAATAATAACATAAGTTTCTTGGAATCTTTTACATATATAAGATAAAAAAAAGATAAATTTTTAGCTCAAAATGAAACTTTTATGAACCCCTGAGGTTTAAGTTTGATTGCAGTTTTAGCCCTTCAGACTAACTGTAAACGAACCGAATGTTCATGAACCATTCATGACATGTTCAGCAAGAAGTTCGTTTATGTTCGTTTACTTAATAAACAAACGAATATGAACAACAATTTTCTTATTCATTTGGTTAAACGAACGAACACAAACACATGTTTTGTCGTTCATTTATGTTCATGAACGTCCATTTATGTTTGTTTGAATTTTAGTAAATACGTAAGTAGTTATATTTACATAAATAAACATACAAGGGGCTTGAAGAGATAGGGTACTGGACCAACCCGAGCAGGGCCGGCTCCAAGAATTGACAAAAAAAATTGGGCCGAAGGCGAATAATATTTTGGGCCTCAAGTAAATAGAGGATTTTGTTAGGTTTAAACAATTTAATTTTTAATTTGGCTTCCTTGGTTATGATCTATAATTTGGGTTGTATAAAAAACTAAAATAGGCTTAAACATGCCTCAAATCAGACTTGAACCCACAACCTTTTGGTTGGAAGGCATACCCATTTGCCACTAGACCAAGTTATTTGTTATGTAATTAATTTTAAACATTAAATATACACATCGTTTTTTATAAAAATAAATAAAAAATTTATTTTTTTCAAAATTTCGGGCCTAGCGGGTAGTCGGGCCTATGGCCGTCGACCACCCTGCCATAGGCCATGGCCGCCCCTGAACCCGAGGGCCCAAGTAAACCTCAAGATGGTATTGGATTGCACCAGCGGACCTAACCCTATCACCATGCAAGGCGCCCGCGGACACCAGCCGCGGGCGGAAGACTTGTCACCCCGCAGAGGAGACAAATAACACATAACGGATAGTCCTCAGGCCAATCATAGTCCAAGATTCCTTAAAAAGGCAACAACCGGTATCACAATGGTGTGAAGAGCCTATCAGCGTTTAAGTTTGTTTGTTTTTGTTCATTTGTGTTCGTGAACTGTTCGTTTAGGTTTTAAATGAACAAATATGCCCATTTTCTTAATGAACAAACGTGAACAAAAAAAATGTGTTCAATTATGCGTTCCTATTCGTGTTCGGTTAAAGTTAAAACTTAAATGAATGAACACCAACATGCCCATCAGCCCTTGTTCGTGTTCGTTCGGCTCATTTATAGGCATAATATCTCGAGTTGGCGGATCCAACATTTATTTAGCACCAGGGGCAAAAACCAAGTTAATTTGACATCTGAAAATTTATTTACATGCATGTGTTGATTTTTAATTCACAATTTCATTTTCTTTTTTTGTATGAACAAAAGACCCAATTTCAAGCTAACATTTGCTAAATGAATAACAAGACTTTTTTACTTAGCACTCAGTTGACTAACAAACTAAATTAAAATCAAATGCAGAACCAAATTAAATAAATTAGACCAGAAACTTACCTAGTGTTTTGCTCTCTTCACACACTTGACGATGAAGTACAAACAGAAGCAGCGGGTGTGTGTGATTTTAGGCTTTAAATATTCTGACAACAATTCAAGTGTATATTGCAAGTGGGTCCCACTTAATTAATTACAAGTGCACCTTTTTCCAATCAAAAGTAGCTCAGTTTCAGTGTGAAACTATGCAGTATGCAGTTTTTCCAAAACACTATGCAGTTTTCCAAAACACTCAGGCTGAGGGGTGTGGAGCGCTAGGAAGGGTGCAAGAGGCCAGACGCTCGCGCCCCACCACACCACCGAGGCGCGAGAGGGGCGCGAGAGCGGAAAACGAGGCAGGCGCCAGGGTGCTAGCGGCTGAGAATGGCGTGAAGTTTTCTTGGAAAGCGTGAATAGAGCCGTTGGGGGGGTGATTTATTAAAAAAAAAAACGTTTTTTTTTCCTATATATAATAACAAACCCATATCAAACCCATATCAAACCCGATTTTGTTTCTCTGTATTAAACATATATCAAACCCAAACCAATATCACATACCAATATCACATACCACACCCAAAACCCGAAATCACCCCATCTTCCAAACCTTTTTTTAAAAACATGGCTGGAAATTGGTACCCAAACCTAGATTCAGATTACAGTTACGACGATTTATGGTCGGCACCGGACCAACCGATGTTTTATTCGGGGTCGCAACAATCATCCGGCTTTCAACCATCCAACATACAACCGTCTCCTAACTTTGTAGTTCCGGAGACACAAGAACCAGAACCAGAAGGTGAAGCTGCGGGACAAAGAAGACGCGTCCACCGGAAAAAACAAGTTGCAACGGACGGGTCGGGTTCGGCTTCGACTGGAAGGGCGAAACGGAAAATCACTCCGTGGTCATCGGATGAGAAGGAAGCCCTGTGTCGGGCTTGGATAGCCATTTCTGAGGATCGGCGTTGCGGTAATTGTTTTAACGTTTTTAAAAATGATTTTAAAAAAAAGTTAAATAAAAAAGTTAAATGACTTACAAATTTATTTATGCATTTTGCAGCCGACTACCAAAAGAGCAAGGTCTTTTGGACAAAGGTTAGGGAGACGTTCTATTCGCTCGTTGGGAGTACAGAGCGGAACCCCGATATGATTTCGGGTCGGTGGACCGAAATCAGAAAATTTGTCGGCTTGTTTACTAATCTGTTCAACAGGAACGCCGGTCGTATGAGACCAAGTGGCAGTGACGATTTGGCGGTCTATAATTTCACTGTCGAAGAGTGGAAGCAGGAGTGCCTGCGGAGGTATGGGACGGTGAAGACGTGGGACGGTGTAAAGGTGTGGGAGAGGTTGAGAAGGTGTTCCAAGTGGGTTGAGCTGGTGGCGCCGGACCTTGATGCGGAAGTAGGGCCGAAACGGACTAAAACTAGTTCGTCTGGAGCGTACAGCACTTCCGCCGGGTCGGATTGCCGGGTTGGATTCGACCTAAACGTTGCGGGGGAGGAAACGTCTTCACCGCCGAGGAGGCGGCCATTGGGAAGGGACGCCAGGGGGAAAAAACCGGCTGAGGGGGAAGCCGTAAACATCAACGATCTTGTTGAATCCCTCAATAAATTCAACAAAACCATGGAGGTGGTCTCTATTGACAAAAAGGAAAAAAAAAAGAATGAGATATTTGGACTTCCTTGCAAGAGACTTCAGCCACCTAAATCCGGTCGACCAAATGCTGATGGAAAAACAAAAGGAACGTATCCGGAAGAGGTTGATCGAAGAAGACGAAGCCGAATAATAAGAATAATGTTTTTCTTTAGTACTTTAATTTTTTTTTATATATTAATGTGTTTTTTTAATTAATGTGTGTTTTTTTAAATAATTTCTTGTTTTTTTAATAATACGTTTTTTTAATACATTTATAAAAAAATAAAAAAATAAACCGCTCGCGCCCCCTCTCGCGCCCCTCCACACCATGGCCCGGGGCGCTATCACCACTACTAACACCCATCTTATCAAGTTTCTCTCTCTGCCACACGTCAGAATATTATTGGCTGGCGCCCCCACTCACGCCCCCTCTCGCGCCCCCCACACCCCTCAGCCTCACTTAATCATTCACGGAGTGGGCAATCCATGGCATATTGGTGGGATGTTTTGGAAAAATGTGTTTTTTTTATTCTTTTGTTGTTTTTTTTATTATTTTATTATTTTTTTGTCTTTTTGTTGTCTTAATTTTCTTTTATTTATTTTCTTTTGTTTGTTTTTGCTTTTGTATTAGCAATCTTTTAAAAAAACTAATTTTTAAATATTTTTCATTTTAAACCAAGTTTCGGGTAAAACCGAGTAAAAGTCGAACTTCTCGTTTTAACGAGCTAGTCACTGTTCAAATCACCAAAAATATTTCCCAACATTTTTAACTTATGTTTCATTTTATATTATTTAAAACTTCTAAGTTTGTGGTGTGTTGGAACCAAATTTAGTTTATTACCAAGATCGAGTGGATTTACATTCGCTTAAACTCGAGTTTGAGACTTTAATTAATAAAAAATTCTCAAACTTATTTAAGCTAATGATTTTATTGAAGTAATTCATATATTTATATAATTGTTTTGCGAGTTTGAATATACGAAGATATAAAAATGAATAAAAGAAAATTAAATACTCATAAATACAAGTTTTTATTAATAAGAAAGTTTCGAGTAAAAGTCGAACTTCTCGTTTGGAAAAATGTGTTTTTTTGTCTTTTTGTTGCCTTTCTTTTATTATTTATTTTTTTTTGTCTTTTTTGTATTTTTATTTCTTGAGTTTGTTTGTTTTGTTTTTGTGTTAGTGAGGTTAACCTCTGATGCACGGAAACGCCGGAAAGGTACGAGTCCCCGTCCCGGGGACGGCCTGGGGACGGGAACGCCGTCGAAACGTTTCCTGAAAGATTCCGGTAATTGGGGACGGGCCTGTAAACGTTTCTGGGATGTTTCCTAATAAAAAATAGGGTTTTATGTTTATATATAATACTTCTAAACAAGGGGTAGAGAAGAAGAAACATCGTTGGAAAAAAATCTTCCGGTGAGTAGTTGGAGTGAAAGCAATTTTGAGGGTGATAAGATTAAAAAATTAATATTTTATACATATGTTTGTGTGCCTCGGGTGGGCAAAAGTGAAATTGCACTAATTTTGACGTTATTTTACTAACCTCGTGAAAATAACGTTAAAAGTGGCGGAAGGTTAATCAGGCATCATGTGGTAGCGTTGATAGCCGAAAGACAAGGGTACATGCACCGATCAGCCGGTTTCCCGATGATTGAGTGTTATGTCTTATGTCCAAGGCTTGATGCAAAACTAATATCGAGCCGGGGGTCTCACCGGAAGCAGCCTCTCTATCCCTATGGGATAGAGGTAAGGCTGTCTACATCTTTTCCTCCTCAGACCCTACCATAGCTTTGCTATTGGTGGGATATACTGAGTACGATGATGATGATGATGATGATTTGTTTGTGTGCCTGTTTTATCAGGACTTTACAATTTGACTTTCTTTTTCTTTTTGATATTAGTACATATAATAAATGATTTAAATAACAAAGTAACTTGTTTGTTTTACTTGGCTAATTTTAATCCGATAACATATATATATATTTCTGAATTAACTATCCCATTAAAAAAAAATTTCTTTATTTTGTTATCTTATTGTTTCATCCATATTTTACATAAAAATATATTTGGATTATTTATATTGTGATATCTATTATGGATTTTGTTTAATATATTTGGAAATTTTTATATTTTTTATTGTCGTACCCTTGCCGTACCCGTATCTTGGATTTTTGATTTTGCCGTTTCGCGTACCCGTAACGTCCCCGTTTCCTAGTCCCGTACCCGTTTCCGTGCTACTTAAGGTGTAACCAATTTCTATTTTCAATAATTTTTTGTTTTCAAACCAGTGGTTTTAAAATTACAACGAAAGTACGAAACAACAATTTTAAAATTGAAATGAAACAACATAACAAAACAAAATTTATATAATAATATAAAATACATAGCAACGAGTTCAAAATATAACACAAAAACAAATCGAAACTGCAGCACCACCCGCGCCGTCGTCTCGTTTGCGTTTGGTGGGCTTATCCCTAGCATCATCTTCGTCGTTGTTCTACAGTCGTTGTAACATCTCGGATTTTTCGTATTTGTATTCGTTTATGTTTACCTAACTCGGGAATGTAATTCGAAACTTTTTTATTTATAAAAGCTTGTATTTTATGAGTATTTAATTTTGTTTAATTTATTTTATATCCTCGTATATTCAAACTTGTCAAACAATTCTATTTAAATATATGAGTTACTTCAATATCAGTAGCTTAAACAAGTTTGAGAAATCTTATTGATTAAAGTCTCAAACTCGGGTTTAAGCGAATGTAAATCCACTTGATCTTGGTATTAAACCAAGTTTGGTTACAACACACCACAAACTTAGCAATTTAAATAATATAAAATGAAACATAAGTAAAAATGTTAGAAAATATTTTTGGTGATTTGAACAGTGACTAGCTCGTTAAAACGAGAAGTTCGACTTTTACTCGGTTTTACCCGAAATTTGGTTTAAAATGAAAAAATATTTAAAAAGTTTTTAAAAAAAAAAATTAATACAAAAGCAAAAACAAACAAAATAAAAGAAAAGACAACAAAAACAATAAAATAATTTAAAAAAAAAGACAAGAAAAACACATTTTTCTAAAACACCCCGCCGATATGCCATGAATTGCCAATCCATGGCTGATTGAATGGGTGTTTTTAATTTTCCTTAGATGTCTCTAGTAGGACCCAAGTTGCACTCAAAGTGGGACCTACTTAATTAAAAGTGTAGATTTTCATTTAATTAATTTAAAATGTTTGTTTTATTTAATAATGTTAGAAATACTAAACATCTTTTACTCCATTCTGTTTTTTCTAGTGTTTAGAAACCCGGCCCCCCCGGTTGGACCGGGACCCTGTCCCTATACTGGGCCGGTGGGCCGTTTCGAAAAACCCGTCCAGCTTTGCGGGTGAGCGGTCGGCTCGGACCGGTTAACCCGGCGGGTGACCCGGTAAAACCCCATTTTTCATTAAATCCAAAATTAAATGTGCATGCTGGGATTCGAACTTGGGTCATTTCGGAGATAAAAGCTTTAATAATTACCCATAAACCAACCAAATTGATGTCTCTATTGATCAAACATAAACCATGTATATTTAAAAAACAATGTATAAAACATAGATAAACATTAAAGTTTGTTATTATTATAATTTTTTATATGTATATGAATTATATATATATATATATATATATATATATATATATATATTTACTTATTTATTTATTATGACGTCTTCCGGGTCAAACACTGGTCCGTACTTCCGGGTTGGTCCGACCTTTAACTCGGTAAGGCGTCCGGGTCGACATCCGGGCCGCATCTGAAAACATTGGTTTTTTCAATAAGATGTGTATTTTTATTCAGAGAAGCTTAACTCAAAAAAATTACAATAAAATGACAGGTAAGCGGGGTAACAAGTTGTACCACGAGTTTGAATTTAATTTTCGTTTGATACCTGCTGCAGTGTGCGAATTTGGTACCGTAAGTTTGGACGCAAAATAAAAAAACACCATGATTCAAATATGTTTTGATACATAGGAGCTACTCATGTGGGTCCAGATTCGCCTAAACCCAATTCATTTTTGGTTATTTTAGAGTGTATAATAGTGTATAAACAAACGAACCCATTCGTTTTTGAAGAACGAAACCATTAATTAAGTAACAAAAAGTGAAGAAAACATATTGAAAATGTTTAAGGTGGACAGAGGGAACATCATTTGACATCTCACATCGGTTCGAAAGGAGAACTAAGCCTTTTTTATAAGGAGGTAGATGCATTCTCCATCATAATGCGTTTTAGACGTTTAATGGGAGTGGATGAGAGGAGAATTCCACAGTTAAGCGTGTTTAGGTGGGAGTATTATGAGGATGGTGACCACCTGGGCAACTAAAAGCAAATCCGTGAGGCGATGGTAATTGTCCCAATCAAAACGTACAATTTGGTGAAGAAGAAACAAAGTAGGTGAACCTTTTTTATTTTATGTTAAGCAAGCTTTAAAAGTTACTCAAAACATTTATAGGCTTTATGCATCTTTAAGCAGTTGCATAATTAAAAAAAAGGTTTTTAGTTTTGTTTTACTTTACTTTAAAATATAATCAGGCTTTTATTTTCACTAGCTAGTTGCTCGCGTGATGCAGCGGTGTATGTAGAAACGCAACCGTTGTTAGTATGTTTGTAACCTCGCAACGGTACGTGTGAAACTCGACAGTGGTATGCATTTAACGTGGCATCGGGCGTGTAACCGGTGCCAGTAAGCGCACCACATAATGCCTATACGCGAGCAACCAGTATGTATAAACAATGTCATTCATGTAACTGATGCTTGAACGCGCATAACAGGTGGCGACAAGCAAGAAGCAAAAATGAAATGTACAATAATTTCAAATAAACTACTTTTAACCCAATCTTTTTTTACGAACCTATTTCGACCCGAAAGCGTTTTAACCCAAATCCCGTTTTGACATTAACCTTTTCGATCTAAACCCACCCCGACATGAACTAAATTAACCCTTTTTGTATTAACTTGTTCCAACCCTAAACCGTTCCAACACCATTAGTCGAACATGCCTGACATATTGTCGGTAATAATTGGTAATCATGTAACATGTTAGTTTTTAAAAAATTAATAAACTATAGCAATACCATACTCAGATTAAAAATAATAAAATGCTCGTTTTTATGGTGTAATTTTTTAGAAAAAATATTAAAGTGTGAAAAAGTTACAGCCGTTTAATTATTGTGGGGTAGTTGGTTAATAATTAGGGGGGAAATATGTAACTATTTAATATACTAACAAAACTTAATTAAAGTTGAAGGACCACTATTGTATATTATATTTGGATATGCAAATACTACTTTACCCCTAAATTCTTAAAATTATATGCATAGTTACTTGTATAATATGCAACAAGAATGGTACCTCTTAAAATTTAAGAGGTCTCTCACTCCTATATTATATATATTATAGATATAGATATATTGATATAGTAGTTTTTATTCTACTTAAGCATTACTATATTTAGTCAGAATACTTAGTTTATGTGATTTTAGCTAAAGTTTTTACAGTTTTTTCTCACAAAATATTTAAGATCCACTGTTATGGGACATTACAAAGAGTGACAAAACGACATGGCAGGGCTTTAAAGCCCCCCAACACAACGTCATGCCGATAGTGTTTTTTTTTTTTTTTTTGAGGGGGGGGGGGGGGTTAGTAAAGGAGGGCGAGACTTTAAACCACAACGGACTTTAAGGTTAAAGCTCCCACTACATACATATCAATGACGTGACACTTTAACATGGGCTTTTTAGCCTCTCCACAACACATACCCGATGAATAGCTTTTAGTATTCATAATTAAATTTGTTAAACTTATTTAACCTTTTTAAGTTCTTTTTATCCTTTTAACAGTATACATTACGGAAGAAAATTTTTAAATTATTTACGGACATGTTACTGGAAACATATTTTGTAAATTTAAATCAAACCAGGTTATTGATAAAATACCCGGTAATTAGCTAATAATTGTTTTTGTGTTTACATGGTTTTTGTTATGACAAAATGTTTATACAATGACCCCAAATAAAGGTTATGATTCCGCCGGTAAATATATGTTATGTGACCCGACCGCCTAATCCAACCCAAAAACTTTGATATCGTATAGTAACAAATCAAATCTTCAAAATATAAAGAACACGCATAAAAAAAATCATAACTCTGTCATTGTCGATACGTATAAATAAATTAGATCAACTGAGTTAAATATATGGAAAAGTACATATTAAAATGTTTTGAAAAGGTTAGATTTGAGGGTTTGTTATAACATACAAAGAAAGATGTCGAAAACAATCACCTTTTGGTTTCAAAAAATTATAATAAAGTTGTCTATTGTGAAGTGAAGTCCTTTTAGAAATACAAAATTTAAACACGTAATATCTTGTACATCTTTTCTTGGAAAATTTTGTTTGTGAAGTAAAGAATTTCTGCACGGCTAAATAGCCATAAAGTTCTACATTTAACCATGGTAACATATCTTGTCTTTAAGAAAATAAACGTAAGGAACCTTTTTAAGTAAACGAGTTGTGTTTACACCGATATAGAAAACAAGCAGGCAACAAAATTAGATCGCCCAAGCATATCAACACTACATTGGAAATGTGAATTTTACAACATGATGAAATGTTATTTAATACCTATTCATATTCATTAAAAGAGGATTACACATATTTGGACAATTGGACCCTTTCAAATATTTATCAAAATCATATTTGATCATATGTAGATTCCATTTAACCATATTAACACCAACACTTGAACCACTGCATTATAGTGTCAATTTTACCTTTGCAGTTTGCACCTATTTGTGCGCGTGTGTGCTCTTTAGTGCTAAATAATAACTTTTGGGCTCATTAACTGATAAAAGTGAAAATATGAAAAGTAATATCAGATGTTTACGAAGATATCTAGCAATGATGTCCAAAGGAAGACTAAAATGTCATCAAGGGGATTTGATTACAATTCCTCATGAGTCTGACCTTCATCGTTCTTGTTTTTGTGATTGTAGTCATTACCATGGAGCTCAGCAAACACATCGTCAAAAGAAGGATCTCCTGGTCGTCTGAAAAGCTGATCCCCGATCTTAACCTCATACGCTTCCGGTTGGCTTAGTATAAACTCTTTCAACTGCACCATCAAAATGCAAAGTAACCCATCAAGATGCTCAAATTAACAAAGTTTATACACATTGTCATGGCCTTTAGTGCCACACTGTCACGTGCTCCTCATGTGATTTGGAATGGTTGTACAAATTACACCACATGGCATTAAGTCAACAATCATTCAATATTGATTGGTTGACTTTTTACAATCATTTGTATGTTGCAAAAGAAAATTATTAATTTGTAAAGTCAGTGATTTTCATACAAACTGTAGACATATAGTCAATCACTGGTTCAGTGGTTCGTGTATTTATACTCAGATTACGGTCCGTATTTTTTGTTTGCGTTCGCCAAAATTGGTTTAAGACCGTTGTTAGAGGGTAAATAAGTAAATATGACAAGAATTTGAAGAGCTGTTTGGAACAAACCTCTAAAGTGTCTTGGCCTTTTTCTAGAGTGAACATGATTGTGCTGACATCAACGCCCATAAATTTGACCTCTATGGATCCTGTTCTTGCCACTTTGCTCCATTTCATTGCCAAATCTGTTATCATACCCTGCAAAAAAAATTACAAAAACACACCCTTTTTAGTTAAGTTCCCAAAAACAATGCTATGTAATGGAGCTATTACTTATTAAGACACTACCAGTATCCATAACCTGATAACCAAATTTGGAAATTAGAATCTTAACTCATAGTACATTTCCTAGTTTATTACCATAATCTGTCCTTTGTGTCTCTTCAAAAAGATTATTGGGACTTAAATAACCAAATTTGGTTAACCGCCCGATTAAATGTTCAGCAATCCATTTGATATGCATCTTCTAATTTAGTAATTCCAAGCCCTAATAGCTTGATCGCTGGAGGAAAATGTTTGTACAGCACAAGGAGTGCATTATGCATAGTGCACTAACTATGTATTATTTTGGTTGACAACATCCATTTTTCGATAATTTTGAGTCACGCACATAGGGGTGTAAACGAGCCGATCCCTAGCTCGGCTTGTTTTGACTTATGAGATCTCAATCTCGAACTTGGTTCGTGAATGGTTATTTCAAGCTCAAGCTCCACTAGTTTATTATTTATTAGTTTATATACAGTTTTAAATATTTGTATATATTATAATACAAAACCTTAACCGAACGAGCCTAAGCTCCGCTCGAGCTCGTGTGCAGTGCCTTAAGCGAGCCAAAGCTAGGCTCGAACTCGGCCGTGCAGTGCGAAATTAAATCATAGAAGTCCAAAAGAGTTAGAACTTAAAACAAAAACACAAGGCTTGTTAAAGCTCGGTGATAAGGCTGTAAACGAACCGAACGTCCAGCGAACCATTTGGATGGAAGTTCATTTATGTTCGTCTGTTTAATAAATTAACGAACATGAACAAAAAAAAATCCGTTCAGTAAGCTTAACGAACGAACATGAATAGAGGCCGCATTCGTTCAATAGTGTTCGTGAAAATTCAGTAATGTGTTCGTTTACGTCCGTTTACTAGGTTAATGTTTTAATATTCTACTATTAATACTTTTATTTATTTGTTTTACTAAACAAGCAATATTTGCCCACTCAGGCTCATATCAAGCTTGATATGGCTCGGCTTGGCTCGTTCTAAGCTTTTTATCGATCCGATCTCAAGTAGCTCAACTCGTTTGCACCCATAGAGACGCTCATTTGATATTTGTAGATCCAAAACCTAGCTAGCTATATATTCTATCTGACCTTATAAGCTAATTATAATGTAATTGGCTACTAATCACAAAATTAACAAGTTAATTTAAAACAATAATAAAACCTAAATGCAGCAGCTAACAATTAGTTACCGTGGTTCGTCGAACGCCTAACCGAAGCTTAACGAACCCAAACGACGGTCCGTAATGTCGTTTCATCATCTCCTCTTGCATCTGCGTCAAATCCATCTCATTCAAATCCGACGGCGGTGGATCAAACACGTCATCATCCGTCTTCTTCTTCTTCTTTCCCCATTCCTTCCACGCGTCATCCTCCTCGTCATCCACCACGTCATCTAACTCATCAGGTATGTGATATCGTCCACTTTTCCCGCCAATTACGGTGCTGGTTTGGAGTACAGTTAGAATTAGAATGACGAGTAGTAAGAGTCGGAGGTGAATTGACGACGAGAATGTGTGCACCGCCATTGATGTCGATTGTGATGTCGGTTGAAGGTTATATACTTATATTGATATGATTGACTGTATATATATGTGTGTATATATATACGGCTATATGTTAGCTAGCAGCTTTTCCAACTGTAAAGATATATTCTTTCTTATTCATGTGCGCACCTTAGGCGCATATTAGCAACGAATCAGATCACGTTGTGTGAGTCATGACGCTTAGGTGAGAGGACGCAAATTAATGAGGGATGATTTTATATCGCATTTAATGGATTTATAACATCACGCAAAAGATCCAATATAATAATACTTAAACTTACAATAGATACGCGAATTCTTTTTTTCACGAATCGATTCATGAAAACACATTCCAACATCTCGGAATCATCAATACATACCCAATGAATCATCGATTTACCGAAAAAAAAACAAATTTGGATCGTTAATCGATCATCTTTTTTACTTTTTTTCACGAAACCCGTTTTTGAGCGTTTTAGTTTGGCTGAGCGTTTTATGTTTCCAGCTAAACGTTTTTTTGAGTGTTTTAGTATTTTTGCCTTGTTTTTTAGCCTTTGAGCGTCTCGCGTACCTATCGTACGCTAAGACATTATTGTACAGTATCTCGACCCTATAATAGTAATATACATAATTTTTATTGTTTAGCACTGACGTGAATTATTATCTTGAATTTTATTATTCGTGTTTATCTATTTAATGTAATGACTAATCTTTATTCTTCATGATAGAGGTATTGTTTGTTTATATATCATTCTTTTCAAACCTGCCAATAATTATATAATTGGTAAGATTTTACTAGATATATTGTTGTAACTTGTAAGGGATGAAACTAAAATAAGATATACATATTTGGATTAATGGATTTACCAGGTGTGTTCCCAAATTAACTTGTTTAAGATAACTTTTTATATATATTTAAATGTTTTTTCTGTAATAAATTAAACTAATGACGTTTAGGTGAGACTGTTAGAGTACGCAAATTGATGTGTGATTTTATATTGCAATAAATATTTAATGGATAATATATTCCATTTAAACTTCTCACACACCTAGTTGTATGAAAGTTTAGATTCTTCAATGGAAATGCAAGTTCTGTTTTTAATTTTGTTAGTTTTTGTGGATTATGGTAATGAAGGGTTTGAGTTAGGTTTTGTGCAAGGTTGTTAGTTCGAATCCTGAGCTCACCCGGGTTTTCGTCCCACAGTGTGTTACACGAGAGCGTTCTGCTCTTGTGTTGGCACAACGACTGTCAAGAGATAGCTGACGGTATGGTTTCTTAGGGGAATGCTCAAGCCAAACTCCGCAGCAAGCGTGAGCCCGGTTAAAATATCATAGTTCAGCTAGAATGGGGCAACGTAGTTCTTCAAATTTGGGGGTTGTGGTAGTCTAAACACAAGAAAATTATCATTCTAAAAAAATGAAAGCACGCCAGATTTAGTCTTAATAGGTTGGAGTCAATTTAAGGTTGAACATGTGAACGCGTTTAGTTACTTGGGTCGTATACGTGCACACGATGGGCTCGTGAGTAGGCTTGTTTGACCAGGGTTTTTATTTTTTGTTTATGTTAAACATGCTTTTAATGTAGTAACTTAACTATTTTGGGATTTTTATACCAAAATGTAAATAACAAAAAATGTATATGCACAGTAAAATTTCACTCATAGCAATTAACTAAGAATCGTGGTCGAAGTCAAAACATTTCCTCGATTCCAATAAATAGAGACGTTGCTCTAACCGAAACATCCACATTAAAAAACCCTCTTTGTTGTGTGGACTAGCTTTAAAACCTGTGTATTGCACGGAATAAATTAATGTATAAATTACAATGAATAAATTAATACAAATATAAAAAATATAATTAAGTGTCTTTGTATTATGTAAAAAAAATGTATTACAAATATAGTTGTTTTATATCATCAAATATATTTGAATTTTAAATTGAGAATGGGTTGTTCTACAATCGGTATACAATAATGAAACAATGTCACTGGAAGCAACATTTAAAACTGTGAGGTCTTTCGATATGAAATATGTAGCTAAAGTCTTTCACAAAAATGTTATACATTCCATACCCGACCATAGACAAAAAAGAAACCATATTTTCCTTTTTGAACAACTTTCATGTTGTTCTTATAAATTATAAACACACTGTTGTTCAACTATCATAATAAATATAAGAGTTAATGGCAATTTTCGTCCATGTGGTTTGCGACTTTCGCCACTTCAGTCCAAAGTTTGATTTTTTGTCAATTTAGTCCTAGTAGTTTTCATTTTTAGCCTGTTATATCCTCCCGTTTAACGACATCCAAGTATGCCGTTAGTTTAAGGGTATTATTGTATTTTTCTTTTTAGTTTTAGATTATGTTTAATTTAAATCAGTTTTCTTTTCCTTATAAGACCAAAAGCAGAACGAAGCCCTAGATTATCAACCAAATTGTTCCATCAAAACTCTAGATCATCAATCATGGTTTTCTGCTCATGTGGTTGGCCTACTGTGATTCGTACCTCATATACGGAGAGTAACCCAGGAAGACGGTTCTATTGTTGCAGCAAACAGGTAAGTTATACAATTGTATTGAACAAACATTTGAAGTTAGGTTTTTTTCCCCTAATTTTTGCCCTAATTTTTGTTAATTGCAGCCAAGGAGTTGTGGCTTTGTTGTTTGGATGGATCCTCCAATATGTCAAACATGTACTAAAATGGAATTGAAGACCAAAAGAATGAAGTTTGCATTGACTTTTGTTTTGGTTGTTTTTTTCCTTTATGTATGTTTCCACTGAATGTTGAAGTTGTCTTGCTAAGATCTCTTTGTTGTATGGTCATCGTACCACTGTATTGTCTTTTGTAGTACTAATTTTATGATATGAAAATGTATGGTCTTTGTTTGAACATATGGTTAGATTAAACAACTCAGTGTTTGATTAAGTGTTTTGTAAAATGTTTGACAAGCTAATTGGTTGGTTTTGTGTAAAATGTTTGACAGGTCAATGGTACCACTGTAGTTGACTTTTGTAAAAGTCAAAATTAACCTAATTCAAAAACATATGAAATTAAAGATGATAAAGATTAACATATTATACCAAATACAAAAACTCATGAAATTAAAGATTAATGGATTAACAGTTTATATTGCTTTTGTATGTTAAGGTCAAATGACTTTTGTAAGATTAACAGATTATTTGCAGATTACCAAAATTATGCAGATTGTATGTTTTTGTATGCAAAGTACCAAAATTATGCAGATTACTAAAATGCCTTTTATCAGCCTGCTTGTTCAGATCAAACAAACAGGAAAAAAACAGACAAACAAATAAAAACCAATACAAATTACCAAAATGCCCTTTAACTACAATCAACTATGCAATTCAAACAATATACCATTAGCCATTCCAGTTGACATTTGTAAGGTCAACTAACCAATACAAAAGATTACAGGTTTTAACATAAAGTAAAAAGTACCAAAAACATCCTAATACCAAAAGATTACAAGTTTTAACATAATTAAACATAGTACCAAAATATTACAATACCAAAAGCAGTTTAACATCCTAATATTACAATACCAAAAGCAGTTTAAACCCCTGAACAGCCTGCTGCATCAGTTGCATCAACTTGTGTTCCTAAACCTCCTGCTTCTCTTATATCTCCTGTTTTCCTCTTCTTGCAAGATCTCTTGTTGTGTCCTGGTTGCTTGCAAATATCACATGTAACTGTACGACCCTTCCTTGGCAATTTCTTGGCTTTACCAACCTTTTGAATCAGTTATTCAATTTCCACAGCAGATTTCTTTCTATTCTTTTTTGGTCTACCAATCTGCACATGGTGCTTAGGAGCAGTCAATTTAGTGGGCCAAGGGGATGGTGTCCATTCTTCTTGGCCATTGATTGGATCTATGGTGTGTGCATAAACATTCTTCCATATCTCCAACCAATACACTTTGTCAACCCATTTCTCTGGCACACCATCATCCAATCCATGTTCACCCATATCAAAAATACATGCCACTGCATGCTTGCATGGAATCCCAGTCAAGTCCCACATTCTACATGTGCAAGACCTTTGGTCAACTATCACAACATATTGCTCTTGATTTGGACCACTAACTTGATACTTTGTAGCCCCATTCCAAATGACATTACACTTAGTGGCATCCTTCTTGATTTTTTTAAATGAAACTGTAACATTGGGTGTTAATGGACCTTTACATTTTGCTATCTTCATATGCACTTTCACAATTCTTTTCATTAGGTATTCCCTAATGAACTCTAGGCAACTAATGATAGGGAGGTCCCTTCCAGGTGTCAACTGCCTATTGAACACCTCACACATGTTGTTTAGTTGCAAATCACTTAGTGCCCTACCTATAGTATAAGCATAAGTAATTCAACTGACAAGGATGTAATTAACAATAATGTAATGAACAAGAATGTAATTAATAACATAAAAATACCAGTAAAATGTGATAGTGACCAATGCCTTGGTGGAATTTCCTTCAACCAATCATATAACTCCTTATTTTCTGTAAACACCTGTTTCATTGCTTTATTAAATGTCTGAGGAGTTGTTGCATATACACACTTCCAGTACAGATTCTTTGCAGCTTGACCCTTCCACTTTTGTTTCATATTTTCTTCAATATGTCTTGCACAATATCTATGTTCAACATTTGGGAAAACTTTTTGTATTGCAGGTATTAAGCCCTAATTTTAAAACAAAAATATTTGTAAGTAATATGATATAAAACATAATCAAGTGTTAAATAATTACCTTCTGCCTGTCACTCATAAAAGTGAAATTAGAGTTAGATGTCAAATCCAGATCATCAGCTAAAATCTCCAAAAACCATGTCCATGAATTGGTATTTTCTGATTCAACTATTGCATATGCAACAGGATAAATACCATTGTTGCTATCAACTCTAACAGCAGTTAAGATTTGGCCTGGGTATATCCCCTTCATGAAACAACCATCTAGCCCCAATAATTCTCTCCCACATAATTTAAAGCCTTCCCTCAATGGAGCTAAACATACATAAATCCTCTTAAACTGTCTAGTTGGGCTGCTAGGATTACATTCACTTTCAACATCAATCTTGATAGTTGTACCTAGCATAAGTAAACAGTTTTAAGATACATAAGTAAATATTTTAGCAAAACTACACTAAAATACATAAGTAAACAGTTTAAGATACTTAAAAATACATAACTGGATTGCATCTAACCACCTCTTGACAATATTCTCTAAGAATAGCATACTGACCACTAAAATCATGCACAACATTCTTTTTAGCAACTCTTTTAGCCTTGTAAATCTGGTTAGGGGTGACTTGAACTTGCAACCTCCTTTGAATATTTTTTTGCAATTTCCTCATACTTTCATTTGGGTCCTCTTCAAGATCTTCCTCCAATTCCTTTGCCAACCACCCAACCGTGCATAAGCTTACAGTTCTAGTTTGTAAACATTGATGCTCAGTATCTAATGTTGTCACACACCATATTCTTTCAGCCCCATCAAAAGACACATGTAGGACCCATGGGCAAGTGGGAGGAGGAATCTTATTCCTTTTAGGTTTGGATTTATGGCTGGAACTACCCTCTTGGGCCCCACAATTTTTTTTACATTTTCTTTTCCTTCTTGGCATGAGATTCTCTTCCACCTCATTTGTCTGGTTATCATTATTTTCACAACTACCCATATTTAAGTTTCTCCCCAAACACACTACACGATACCTAATCTTGTCATTCTTCACAACATGAAGTTGTCTCCTTGAATGAATTGCATGAGTCTTCACCATTTGCTTTATCTCATCTTTACCACCAAAAGTTTGACCCAAGTAAAAATGACAATATTCTTCATCAGTTTCTTTTGAGTGTGATTTTCTCTTTTTTTTCTTGTTCATCCTAATAGCTCTTTGCAACATAGTATCATTATCAGGATCACTAAGACTATCAATATCATGTAGATCTAAATCATCTAATTCATCTCCTTTATCTTCAACATCTTCACCTTCATCAGATATATCATCCACGGCTGCTCTAAATAATTCCATATCCTGATTTGGGTCATCCATACTGTTTTCATTAAGTATGAAGTCTGAATCATAATCAGAACCTTCTGCCTCACTATCATTATCAAACCCCTCTACATCTTCATCAGATTCAGGCACCCTAACATTATGTAAATCTATGTCATCTAATTCAACTACATCATCATCTGTAGGTTCATCAGATTCTAATTCATCATCTATTTCCACATTAAAACAACTTAACATTGAAGCCTCTTATACCTTTGATATAATGTGTGAATGTTCCACATACACCTCAATTACCTTATGCACACTAATATATCCTATGAGGCTAAGAGCATCAGCATCATTGGACAAGGATCTTAAACCTGAATCTAAGTCCCCTCCGGGAATTCTAAAATAGAATTTCTGGTCAGTAAGAACTTCCTCTTCGCTGTAGCCTAATTGTTGTACCATATCATTCACAATAATCACTGAAAACAGATCAGCATTCACTCTATCAACAAAAGTAACCAAACCCCCCTTGTATGTAGTTTCTGGAGATTTCTCGAACTCTCCCCCATGGTGGAATTTAATAGTAAAATGGTCTGGAAATTTCCCTGAAACCGATTAATAGATAATAGTTAGGGGTTAGGGTCTGGAATTCAAGGGTTTCTTTGATTAATAGATAATAGTTAGGGTTAGGGTTAAGGGGTTAATACATACCGTATTCAACGTCTGGATCGAAATCATCACCAGAAGCTCTGGTATCCCACATTTCCATGTTGTTCTTCACTTAATTGCTGGTTCTTCTTCCCCTGTTATTCACTTTATCACTGGTTGTATGTGAATATCGTATATAAGTTCTTGTGTATTCAGTTAATATAATAATTAATTGTAATATCTAAAAAGACTATTCAGTCCCTGATGTAATATCTAAAAAGACACTTATAGCCCTCAGGTGATAAAGAACTAACGGCATACTTGGATGCCGTTAGACGGGAGGATATAACGGGCTAAAAATGAAAACTATTAGGACTAAATTGACAAAAAATCAAACTTTGGACTGAAGTGGCGAAAGTCGCAAACCACAGGGACGAAAATGGCCATTAACTCTAAATATAAAAAAGAAAATTTTGTCTATGATTTTTAACACTTAATACTTGTAAAAAAATTTTATTAAAATATTATAGTTTTCTTTAATATGAAGATGTCTAAAAAATTGAATGTTAATGTACTCTTTAAGCATAAAATATTTTATATATACATATCAATTTGAAAGAAAATATATTTATGATACGTAATTATTATATTAATAGTTTTTTATATTAAGTATGTTATAATATAAATTATGATATTAGTAATTCAATCAATGGAGATTAATCAATTTATACGGTATGTTAACTTATAATTAATACTATATTTAGATTCAAGATTTTTTTTCCATCAATAGAAGAGAAGTGATTTTGACGAGAATTTGATAGTGAGAATTAACCTCAGAATGTCTTGTATCAATAATTATTTTCTTTTATTAGTATAGGCAGATATTATATATTATAGTAATCAATACAACATAGAATATGGTTAATAGATCACATTTAATGGATTTAATAATAATAATAATAACAACAACTAACCACATGCAAGTAAGGCATGAAACTAAACAAGATTAACATATTTGGATTTAGTCAAAAATGAGTGTGTGCATGTTTCATTTAGTAAACGAGTAGTGTTCGTGTTAATTTTATGGACTCATAGGCTAACTTGTTCAATATTAAAACAACTTTTTTATATATATTTTTAAAGTGTTTTATGTAATAACTTAAATTATTTGAAGATGTTTTTTATATCAAGTCTAAATACACACAAGAGTACCGAGTAAAACCATGGCGATTTGGGTCTGCCTCGGCTCCTCTTCCCTCTCAACATGATGGTGCCCATGATTCTTATTTGTGTCATTACCTGTATCATCTTCATATGCTCAAAACCATCTTAATCTTAACTCTCTTCTCTTATCTAAGATACAAGGCATGCCTAATTTCTTATAAAGAACTTCATTTATTATATGGTCCAACCCTGCATGTTCCACTCATTCACCTCAAACCTTCATCTATGTCAGATTTCGCTTTCAGGCACGTTTCTTCTTGATGTCCCAATGATTGTTTATGTATATACTCTAGAGTTGTATCCCTATGACTTTCTCTCGTTGAACTTATTGGACGTTTTTTCACATATACTTATGTGCCTCACCACTTGCATCAACATGCTTACACACTCCTTTGCTACAATTTGTAAACAAATGACCATAAATATTTGAACTTGGTTTTCTGCGAGACTGTAATGCCTTTAATAGTAATTTGAGTGTCCTCCCCATCAAATGTACCATTGAAGTTACAATAAAGGTACTCACTTTTAGAATGATTTATCTTTAAACCTTTAAGCTTTAAGAACGACCACCACTCCTTAGTCTCTAATCCAGTCCCTGTTTACTTTCATCTATTAGCATAATATGATATGAGAAATACATGCACCATGGGTTTTCCATAGAGGTGGCAAATGGGTTGGGTTGGGTTGAACGAGTCATGGGTTGAAATGAGTTATGGGTCAAAACGAGTATGAGTCAAATTGAATTTGGGTCAAAACGAGTCAATTAAAAAAAAGTTGTTTTGGTTTGGGTCAAAATAGGTTGGGTCAAACCGTTATTTTTTTTTTTTGTGAACGAGAATAACTGCGGAAACATTTTAGTTTTTTTAAGATTTTTCGTTTTTTACTTATATTTTAAGTCATGATTTTTTTAATTATTTTTTTTTAAATTTTTGTTGAGAGGTTTTCTATTAAGATCAAAAACTCTCAAAAAAATATTCAAAAATAATAATAAAAAAATTATAACTCAAAATATAAATCATAAACAAAAAAAATAAAAACACTAAAATGTTTCATACGTTGTACTCGTTCCATAAAAAAAAACCATCTAGAATCGAACCGAAACCGAAAGAATCAACGAAAATGAAACAAAGAAACAAAAAGCCAAAACCGGACCACATCAATCAAAACGAAACTAAAAGAACTCATACTGAACAAAAACAAAACTGAAAAAACGAACAAAAACGAGTCCGGAATCGACCAGAAAGAAACAAAAGAAACCAAAACCCAACACGTCACGGGTGAAAACTCGTGTTGACTTTAAACTTGAACCGAACCCGTTCCGATCTGAAACCCGTTTCATGCCGAAACCTGTCTTGTACGAAAACCCGTTCCGATCCGAAACCTGTCACATTTCCTTAGGACACTAACCCGCATTGACCCATTTCTTTGAACTTGTCGACCCGTTTTGACCTGAAAATAAAATGATGGAATTTCAAATGACTCATTTTGACCAATTTATTTAAAACATTTTACCCAAATCAACTCATTTAACTTTTGAGACAACTCAAATTGACTCATTTAAAAGAGTTTTGATCAAGATTGTCACTAGGCCCTAGTTTTCCATCTAGATCAACTTAGATAAGTCATCAAGACTATTGTAAAAATAAAAGAGGCTTAACATAGATTAGTGGTGAAAGACTCTTCTTTATAGAAAAGAAGTTTGTATCCTCTATTGACACACAAACACTTGTATTAAACCCATCATACATATCTAGTTGTTTCTATATATTTCATAGAGCCATTTTCTCTTAAGGCTATCTAAAAATACTTGACAGGGCACATTATCTTAAAGATTTTCAAAAGGTTAATGAACACCTTATACAAATCCCATTTTCCGTGTACATTTAAATTAATTTCCAATGTGTATCACTTTAGCGGTAAACTGCCATAACATATATCAAAATTGGTTCATGTAAATCAAGTTTGCGTCTAATTCTCTCAGTTACTCTTTGCCACATATTCATGATATAACTTAGGAGCTTTATCTCCATAGTTTCATAACATTGAGAGTTCCATTCGTTCTTGTAAAGAGAAACTAAAAAGTATCACATTTAAATATTTAAAAATATACTGGCATTGTTTAAACATAAATGCTTGAAAACATAATACGTAAAGTTTAAATTTTAAAGTGATTGTAGGTGGAAAATATATCATTTAAATAACTATAAGCATACGTATGAAATCAAATGTGAGGCTTTTTTTTTGAAAGGGTGAAGATTATAAGAGAACTTTAAAAAATATTTTGGACAAAAAAAAAACCCTTAAAAAATTTATAAAACAAACAAAATCAAAATTTTTTAAAAAGTAAAAAAACCCAAAAAAAATTATTTTTCATCCCGGTTTAAAAAAAAAACTAATTATACACATATGTATATTTTTATTTAATCTCGATTTACATAAGGTACACACAGGGGCGGACCCACATAGTGTGGATCGGGGTCCCGGGACACCAATGTTTTTTAAAAATTTATTAGAAGCGGTATATTAAATTTTTTGAGGACCCCATAAGATTTAATACTTGGAACTCATACTATTAATGTTGATGTGGTCTGGTGGAAAGTCCCTTGTTTTATCTTTGAAAGGTCATGGGTTCAAGTCTTACAAGGCTCAGTTTTTGGTTTTTTGTGTTAATTTTTAGTGTTAATCAATCATTTGATTGCTAATGTTGCAATGATAACTTTGGAAACATTCAAACACCTCTAAAATACATATCATTGTTTTCAACTTTATGCATGGTTTTCTTTAGAAACATTCAAACACTTTAAAATATCAGTTTTATTTTTCACTAGTTTAAGTTAATGGTTTTCAACACATGCTTATGAAAGGGTGGATCTAGGTTCTATCTCAAAAATGTTTAAGAAAGGGAAAACAAAGTGTTTATGTGTCAACCCAACCCATTTTGACCCGTTCAGGTAGTGATGATTGAAAAGAAAGTTTTATTATGATATTGTTTTTTATTATGTTCTTCGCCTCGACTCGACCTGAACAACGACCGACCCGAAAAATTTGAACACCGAAAATATGGGACCCCATTGGCAAAAAATCCTCGGTCCGCCACTGGGTACACATATGTACATTATCATTTATCTTAATTGTACATATGTGTATAAAGAGTTATTTGTTTAAAATTAAAAAAATACGTATTATACATATATGTATAATTTTCTAAACCGATATTTTTTTATTTCTTTTATGAAATCAGAATGTAAAATAATACGTTTTTTTTTATTTTCGTGTTATTTTTTGTATTATACTTTTTTATGTTTTTCTTAAAAAGTATTTTTTTGTGGTCCAAAATTATTTTAAAGTTCTCAATTTCAAAATAGTTCTCACATGTAACTAATCTTTTTTTGAAAACATAATAAGTTTTAACTATAACTACATATTTTAGTTAAATTATATGGATGGAGATTCTATTGTAACGTTCCAAGTATATTTTATGATATTATATATTATTAAACTAACTATGTTTTATTAAATCTTTTAACTAAAAATATAAAATGAGGAGGAAAGTATAAATCTTGTGGAAATTATATATTATTGTTATGGTTGTTGTCCTCATTATAAGTACAATATATTAATTATAATAACTGAATCCCATAAAGTGTAACAGTTTTTTATTTTAAGTTTATTGTAAAAGGCTAATATTTATTCATTACTAGTTTTACGAACTCACGCGTTGCGGAAGAGTCAAATCTTGAAAAAGTAACATCAAAACGTTCTAGCCAACTCACACATAATAAAAAGAGCTTCTAAAGCTCGCGCCGGTGGCATCATTAAACCGAGAAGATTGTAAACAATAAAAAATAAAATAATAGATGCTACATGACTTTAACAAACTATCCACCAACCGTTGCAACATGTAAATACAAAGTGGTTTAAAGTTTTGGCTTGAAAATGTAAAACAAATGAAAGTTATAATTTTAAATGCGATTGAGTTTCGAATTTATTTTTAAGGACATTTTTTAAAATAGTCAAAAGATATGGATTTTGCACATTGAGTATTTTTCCCATGACCATTAAAATTAAAAAAAAAAACACTTCCGACATGCCACCTCCATGTCAGCGTTGACTTTTCTTTAAATAGTAATCAGAATGTTGAATGTGAAACATGTCATACAAAATTATGCTCAGGTGAAGCAAAACATTCACAAAATTAAACGGGTTAACCTGCTATTTTTTTTGTCAATTGGCAAAGTCAAGAATCTCCTCAAACTTATCAAAATCTTTTTTATAGTGTAGCTCAAAACTATTATTATATGAGAAGTATTATACAAAATTGATTTATAACTAAATTTCTTTCATTTATACATATATGATACTGAGAATAAATTTTCAATAGATTGAGTGTTCTAGGTATGTTATGTACATGCATTATTTTTTTATTAAGTTTTTTTTCGAAAATAATCATTTTATAATATAAATAAAATCAATTTATGTATAATGATACAAAAATAGATGTAATACATTTTTTTATATACATTATGTATTGTTTTATTTGTAACTTAATTATTTATTTAGATTATCATGTGTGTTACACGAGACTCTAAAGGTAGTATAGTAATAAAAAGGTTTTTTTTTCCAATGTGGTGTAGTGATAGGAAACATATGTTCCTTAATAGAGAATCCAAGTTCAATCTCACTCATAGCATTGGGGGGGGGGGGGATGCGTGGCTACTTGAAGAATGATTGAGAACCTTGTGATATCCAGTTCGATCCTAAAAGCGTATGAGTTTTACCACCAGTGGGTCTTCGGGCGGGTGAGTTTTCCCCTAAATTAGAGATAATTTAGATGCGCTTAAGGGTTTCGTATGACTGGTTTGGGCTAGCTGACGGCAACCTTTTGCCATTGGGTCACCTTGTACACATGGGTAGATCTAAAGAACAAATGGGTGGTTCTAGGTTTCGAAATAATAGTGTATTTGTATATATAAAATATTAAAGGAACCGTCTTATAAATTAGGAAGGAACCACCCTGTTTACATTATAAGTATTGGCCTAACTAGTAAGTAGTTGGTTTTCTGAACTAAAGGTCGCAGGTTCGATTCTAATTACTATCTAAATTTTTGAATTTTTTTCTTTTCTAATTCAGCTTTATATCAAGTTATGGTTTTATAAAACACACAATACACAACCTACCTATCTCCCCTCATCTCAATTTAGGGTTTTATCGTGTTTTTATTATGTAATGAACTTTGTCTGAACCATTAAACTGACCCAAACCTCAAACATACCTGAAACTTTATATACCAAACTCTATAAAATTGAAACATCTAAAAGTAATACACCAACTGAAAAAACATTCTGAATCCATCATTGCATATACAAAGCAACTAGACAATTCTTTGATCGTCATCATTTAAAACAAATAGAATAATAATAATAATAATAGGAAAAAATTACTGTTTTAGTCCCCGTGGTTTTTAAACAGAGTCACTTTTAGTCCCTGAACAAAAATTTGAACTGTTTTACTCCCTGTGGTTTTTAAGCAGGGTCAGTTTTAGTCCCTCCATCAATTTCAAGTTATTTTATCCATCCAAATATGCATGCATTTACAATTTCGCCTATTTTCAATAAAGTATACCATGTTTTAGGAACATTACTGTGCTAATGATAGATTGCATGTTTCTTTGTATTTAGGTGGTAAAAGAAGTAACTTTTTTGCAATTTTCTTTTGTTCATGCATGTCCTAAAAAACGTAAAAAAATTTAATATTTTAATAAAATGTCCTCTTTATCAATATAATTTTTATGTCCCCCACAAATCCACCACCATTTATGTCCTTTTTAAACTCATAAATAAGTATCCAGCCATTTTCTATGGACTCTATCATGGAACGACATTAGATAATGCCCTGGATGATTATGAAGGTGATGAACAGTAGAAGACTATTGATGTTGACCATGTGTATAGTGATGAAGATAATTCGTCTGTCTTGTAAAAAATAACTTGATATTGACGGAGGGACTAAAAAGTGACCCAGCCTAGAAACCACAGGGAGTAAAACAGTTCAAGTTTTTGCTCAGGGACTAAAAGTAACCCCGCTTAAAAACCACAGGAAGTAAAACAGTTCAAGTTTTTGTTTAGGGACTAAAAAAGACTCCGCTTAAAAACCTCAAGGACTAAAACAATAATTTTCTCTAATAATAATAATAATAATAATAATAAAGAGTTTAGAAACGATGGGACCCACTCATTTAACCATAGTTGATACAACCCAACCCACCTTGGTTTTCAAATACCAAGGGGGACCCATCTCATCATGATACACCCCTATATATAATAATAATAATAATAATAATAATAATAATAATAATAATAATAATAATAATAATAATAATATTATGCATACACCACCTCCCACACGCAAAACATTAGGAAAATATAAGATAATAAAATTGGGGGTAAGGTAAAAATTAGGGTTTGACCGATCCAATCGAATCTCAATTGGGCGTACAATCTGACACCAACCCAACCACTAGCCTCTACTCAACTCACCTCACCTCACCTCAACTCATTCCTCCGTTAACTTCGGTGCCCACACGATCCGATTCGCCACCATAAAAAGTAATTACAATATCATCCGAAATTGTCGTTGTTAAGCTGTTTAAACCACGACGGTTTTTAATTTTAATTATAGAAGGTTTTTAAATGCAATCTGGCGGTGGAGGACCGCCGTCGGCGTCTGCATCGCCGTCGTCTTCGTCGGCGCCGGCGGTGTCGCGATTTGATCCGGTGAAGCATCAACAGCAGCAGCAGCAAATGCAGGTTAGGGTTTTGGAGTCACTGATATTATTATTTATTATATTATTATTATTATTATTATTGTTGTTGTTGTTGTTATTTATATTAGATTTATTCAATTGGCCGCATAAATGAACTTTTGGATGTTTTGTTGTGCTGCTGACAGCTCACATGACGTGTCAAGTTGTTGCAACTGAAAGTGATTTATTTATGTTAAGATTTGTTTACACTGAAAATGGTTTTGAGTTTGACACGTGGACTACTAAGTACTGTTTGCCTGTTTGTGATTAGGTTAAGTTTTGATGTGTGTGTGTGTGTTGGTTATGCAGTTATGTCTTATTTGAAACAGTTGTGTTTTTTTGTTGAAAGTGTCAATGAATTGTTAGATTTGTTTACGCTTGCTGATAGGGCTGTAAACAAATTGAACTGAAACGAACGAGGCCTTGTTCATGTTTGTTTCATCGGACAGGCGAATGATTGTGTTTTTCTGAATGTTCATATTCATATGTCATATGCTATTTACATATAAATTAATCACATAATACATGAATATGGTTTTTGTTTTATGGTTAATAATTTTGCTTAAATCTATATGATAATATTAGAAAAGTCATTAAAAAAATATTAAAGACCTTCAGTCTTCACAAACACAAACGGACACATTATCGAACGTTAATGAACACATATGAACGGACATGGCTTCTGTATTTTCATTTAGTTAATTGAACGAAATTCTTTGTTCATGTTCGTCAAACGTTCAGTTCTTTTACAGCCCTACACTTGCAAAAAAAAGGATTTTTAAATCCACATGTGGACCATTAACTCATATTTGTGTGACTTTTCAGTATTCATAATTGCTTTTATGTTTCATTATTTTGAATTAAGTTAAGTTTTGATGTCTGTGTTTGTATGTTGGTTATGTAGTTATATCTTGTTTGAAACAGTTATGTGTTTCTGTTGAAAGTTAATTTTGTGTACATTGTTTATGCAGTTATTGCAACAACAGTTACTTAGAAACCCTGAAGGGAGAGAAGCTATGTTAGCATATCAAGCTGGAATCAGGCAAGGAGTATCGGGATTGGGTTCGGGCTCTATGCAACAAATGCAACAGCAGCATGGTCAAGATGAAGGACAAAATACAAGGCATGGTTTTGATCAGCACATGAGCCCAATGCAACAAGCATATATGCAATATGCTCAACAAGCCCAACAAGCCCAACAAAAGTCATCACCGGGTATGCAAGTCCAGCAGGCGGTTTCTAGTCAAAGTCAAAATCAAATTCAGAAGCATTTTGGCATACCAGCATCGTTTGGCCAGATGATACCAGGGAGTAATATGGGACAAATGCAAGTCTCACAAGGTCAACAGGGTATCAATAATATGGGAAACAGCCAGGTGGCGATGGCTGCCCAAATGCAGGCAATGCAGGCTTTGGCTCTCGAGCGTAACATTGATCTTTCACGTCCTGAAAATGTTAATTTAATGGCACAAATAATGCCGATTATGCAGTCTAGGATGTTTGGTCAACAAAAAGTCAATGAAAGCAACACGGGCCCACATTCTCCACAAGTGGCGAATGCAAGTTCTCCCCATAGTGACGTGTCGGGTCATTCGGGCTCTACAAAAGCAAGGCAGGCAATGTCGCCTGGTCATCCGGGTTCAACCCAAAATACCCCCTTGGTCAACACTTCTAGCGGTGGTCAAGGTCAACAGTTCCCTATTCAAGGGAGGGAGAATCAAATGGCACCTAGGCAATCTATGCCGCCCCCACAGTCACTTGCTAACATGAGCCAGAATTCAGATCATTTTAGCAAAAACATGGTAACTGGCCCAGAGTCGTTGCAAATACAGCATGCTAGACAGCAAATAGATAACCCTTTAACATCTCAGAAAGTACAAAAATTACCCCCGGGCTTTACAAAACAGCAATTTCATGTTCTTAAAGCCCAAATTCTTGCTTTTAGGCGTATAAAGGTTTGCAAAATTTGTATATTTTTTAATCATATAGACTAGTTTTGTAAATGTCATATTATTTATCTTTTTGTTGACCTTTTTATTTGACTTGATTACAGAAAGGAGAGAAAACTCTGCCTCGTGAACTACTTCAAGCTATTGCACCGCCTCCACTTGAAGTGCAGTTGCAGCAGATTACTGCCCCTGCTGGTAGAAATCTTATGGATTCCAATAACAAGGATCTTCAGGCTGTGATGAATTTTCCAAAAAGAGAAGTGCACAAGGAGAAAGAAACTGCGGGTTCCACAGCTAATGCACAAAGTACAACTGTAATTAATGAAACTCCATCAGTTTCTCTCCCTGCAAAAGAAGAGCTGAGAAATCCTTCACTACCTACCAAACAGGAACACGAGGTAGAGCATGTGATTCCGAAAACTTCTCATGTAGCTGAGGGTTCCACAGACAAAGGTAAAGCTGTTGTCTCACAATCAGGAGATCCAACTCAAACAAAAGATCCGGGTCCTTCTAGAAAGTACCATGGCCCATTGTTTGACTTTCCTTTTTTCACTCGCAAGCATGATTCTTTTGGATCAAGTATGATGCTCAATAACAATAACAATCTAACTCTAGCATATGATGTAAAAGATCTTGTTATTGACGAAGGCATAGACATGATTAACAAAAAGAAAAACGAGAGTTTAAAAAAGATTAACAGTTTACTAGCTGTAAATTTGGAGAGAAAAAGGATAAGGCCAGATCTTGTTATAAAGTTACAGATTGAAGAAAAGAAACTTCTCTTACAAGATGTACAAGCACGTGTGAGAGAAGAAGTTGATCAACAACAACAACATATAATGGCTATGCCAGATAGACCGTATAGGAAATTTATTCGGTTATGTGAACGCCAACGACTGGATCTTAACAGACAAGTACAAGCTGCTCAAAGAATCATTAGAAAGAACCAGTTGAAATCTCTTTTTCAGTGGCGTAAGAAGCTTCTAGAATCTCACTGGGCTATTCGTGATGCACGGACTTCACGTAACATGGGTGTTGCCAAGTATCATGAGAAGATGTTGAGGGAATTCTGGAACGAAGATGATGATATTAGTAAAAGAATGGAAGCTTTGAAGAATAATGATGTTGAGAGGTATAGAGAGATTCTTCTAGAGCAACAAAATAATGTGCCCAGTGAGGCTGCCGAGAGATACGAGGTTTTATCCTCGTTTTTATCTCAGACTGAAGATTATCTTAATAAACTCGGTGGCAAACTTACAGCTGCCAAGAATCAACAGGAGGCTGAGGAGGCTACAAATGCTGCAGCTGCAGTTGCAAGAGCTCAGGTACGGGATTCAAATGATTCTTCATGTCATATTTATTTATTCTTGTCTCACATAAATGATCACTTTTTTATAAAAGGGTCTATCCGAAGAAGAGGTAAGAGCTGCCGCATCTCGTGCGAGAGAAGAAGTATTAATAAGAAACCGCTTTACTGAAATGAATGCACCTCAAGATAGTTCATCTGTTAGCAAGTAAGCTTCAAATAACTATGTCTAGTTTTTCAAATTTTACAATGCGGCCTTTAGGAGATCCATGATTATAAATTATAAATGCTGTTATTTAATCTCTCTTATTATTGGTTGTCTACAGATATTATACTCTTGCACATGCTGTCAGTGAAAGAGTCACACGACAGCCATCAATGCTAAGAAAAGGAACTCTACGTGACTATCAACTTGTACGTTGCTTTATTTATGTTAAGTCCTTATTTTTCAATTTGGTCAATGATGAAGAAATATTCTTATCAGTTTATGGGCCTTACAGGTTGGATTGCAGTGGATGCTTTCATTATATAACAATAAGTTGAATGGTATATTGGCTGATGAAATGGGCCTTGGGAAAACTGTCCAGGTAAGCTACACTACACTTGTCTGTAATTCTATCTGTCCACCTGGCAACCAAATCTTATTTTTCTTCCTTCACAGGTTATGGCTTTGATTGCTTATCTGATGGAGTACAAAAGTAATTATGGCCCACATCTTATAATTGTTCCAAATGCTGTTCTGGTTAACTGGAAGGTTGGTTGACCTTAATTATGTCCCTGTTAATGCTTCATTTTGCATTCTTGTCTAACTAACTTATTTCTGCAGAGTGAGTTGCGTACTTGGTTGCCAAACGCGTCTTGCATTTATTATGTTGGTAACAAAGATCAACGGACAAAATTGTTTACTCAGGTAAGAATTTCCCCTTTTCCTTTGTGTTCCCTTCTTTATAACATTTAAATGATCCCATGTTTTTTTTCTATGATGTTAGGAGGTTCGCCGTCAGAAATTTAATGTACTTGTGACAACCTATGAATTTATCATGTTTGATAAATCAAAACTTTCTAGAGTTGACTGGAAATATATAGTTATTGATGAAGCACAACGAATGAAAGACCGAGATTCGGTTCTAGCCCGTGATCTTGATAAATATCGATGTCAAAGGCGGCTACTTCTCACTGGGACCCCCTTACAGGTCTCATAATCACTCATATTTTACAGTTTTTACATGTTAACTGCGTATGCTGAGTTGGCAAGTGGTGTTATTTTATTTTATTTTTTGCAGAATGATCTTAAAGAGCTCTGGTCATTGTTAAATCTATTACTTCCAGACGTGTTTGACAACCGAAAAGTGTTTCATGAATGGTTTTCACAGCCTTTTCAGAAAGACGGTGCTCACAATGCTGAAGATGATTGGCTCGAAACTGAGAAAAAAGTTATTATTATACATCGACTTCATCAAATCTTGGAGCCTTTTATGCTTAGGCGTCGTGTTGAAGATGTTGAAGGCTCACTTCCTCCAAAGGTAATCAATTTTTCGATCCGTTTAGTTATCAATGGGTCCATTTGTGTTGTGTTAATGGGTCAAGTTGGTAAAATGAGAAAAAAACTTGGTTTAAAAGTTAACAGGTCAAAAAGTGTTTTGGGTCAACCCGGACCAACACAACCAGTAAAAAAACCTTGGTCAAAAAGTGTTTTGGGTCGACCAACACAGCTAATAAAAAACACCTTTTTTTACCCGATTAGGCCTGTAAACGAACCAAACGTTCAGTGACCCATTCGTGAACCGTTTGGCGGGAGTTGGTTTATGTTCGCTTGTTTAATAAGCAGACGAACATGAACACATGTCTCATTTGTTCACTTATGTTCGTGAACGTTCGCTCATTCGAATCCGTGTGTGTTTGTTCGTTTACTTACGTTCTTTTATGTTTGTTAGTTTATGTTTATTTAAGTTCGTTAATATATTTATTTAAACTTTTTAGGCCTGTTTCAATTTAGTCTAGTTATAGTAACTTTTTAGGCCCAACACCTTGTTGTTCACACTTACTTTTATATTGTTTTAGTTTGGTTATGTTTGTTCATTAATTTTAACTTGTGTTTGTTTGTTTACGTTCATAAACCGTTCGTTTATACTGTTAATGAATGAACATAAATGAACCCGAACACGTTCTTCTTTTAACGAACGAACACGAACAACAAAACTTTGTTCGTTTAGTTGTTCATTTTCGATCATTTGTTGCGTTAAAACTAAATGAATGAACACTTCGTTTGGTTCACTTATAGGCAACTTTTTTAATCTGTACCTTGAGTCTGACCTTAAAAAATAATAATTGCAGATCTCCATCATATTAAGATGTAAAATGTCAGCTATCCAAGGTGTGATATATGATTGGATCAAAGCAACTGGTACGATTCGGGTTGACCCGGAAGACGAGAAACGGAAGGTACAAAAAAGCTCAATATACCAAGCCAAGACATTCAAGCCATTGAAGAATAAAATCGTGGAGCTTCGGAAAACGTGCAACCATCCTTTGCTTACTTACCCGTTTTTTAACGATCTATCAAAAGAATTCCTTGTTAAATCATGTGGCAAGTTATGGGTTCTTGATAGAATCCTAGTAAAGCTTCAAAGAACTGGGCATCGCGTGCTTTTGTTTAGTACAATGACAAAGCTTCTAGATATTTTAGAGGAATATTTACAGTGGCGTCGACTTGTTTACCGAAGGATCGATGGTACAACGAGCTTGGAAGACCGTGAGTCAGCAATTGTTGACTTTAACAGCCCAGATACTGATTGTTTTGTTTTTTTACTCAGCATTCGTGCAGCTGGACGAGGTTTAAATCTTCAAACAGCTGACACGGTTATAATATATGATCCTGATGCGAACCCTCAAAATGAGGAACAAGCCGTTGCGAGAGCTCATCGTATTGGTCAAACACGGGAAGTCAAAGTTATTTACATGGAAGCCGTGGTTGACCAAGTTTCTAGTCATCAAAAAGAGGATAATTTAAGGAACGGAGGTAGTGTTGACTCGGATGATGACCTGGCAGGTAAAGATCGTTACGTAGGATCTATCGAAAGTTTGATAAGAAATAATATTCAGCAATATAAGATTGAGATGGCTGATGAGGTCATAAATGCTGGAAGGTTTGACCAAAGAACCACACATGAAGAAAGACGGTCAACTTTGGAATCATTGTTACGTGATGAAGAAAGGTATCAAGAAACGGTTCATGATGTCCCGTCACTTCAAAAAGTGAATCGAATGATTGCTAGAAGTGAAGAAGAAGTCGAGATTTTTGATCAAATGGATGAAGAATTTGATTGGACGGATGAGATGACGCAGTACGATCAAGTTCCTAAATGGCTCCGTGCTGGCACTCGAGAAGTCAACTCTACTATTGCTAGAATGTCCAAAAAGCCCCTGAAGAACACTTTATTTACCGATAACATTGGTGTGGAATCAAGTGAAATGGGTTCAGATGTTAGAAGGGCCCGACTTAAAGGAAAGAAGTTTTTGAATTATGCGGAGCTGGACGACACAGATCTCTATGAAGCTTCATCTGAAGAGATTGCAGATGCCGCAGCAGCAGCAGCAGAAGAAGAACAAGAACAAGAACAAGAAGCTGCAGACTCTGATAATGATGATGATGATGATGATGATGATGATGATGAAACTGCACCTGTAGTTGACCAAAGTCAATCTGAAGAAGATGATATTATTCCTGCTTCAAGACAAAATAATATGCTTCAAGAACCGGGCTCATCAGGATCATCTTCAGATAGTAAACGATCAACTCCAATGACAATTCCTTCAATTTCTTCCAAGAAATTCGGCTCGCTTTCTGCATTAGTTGTGCAACCAAAGTTAAAACGCAAACGTAGTATTCGTGTTCGACCGCAGCCTGCTGTAACGAGGCAGGATAACAAATCTATTGACCGGTCTTCTCTTCTTCGCGGTCCATCCTCTCACCTGCCTTTTCAAGCTGACCGAAAATTGGTTAAAGAGAATAATGCTTACAAGAATGAACAAAGCAGCTCCTCGGTGAAGGCTAAACAAACTCCCCCTGCCCGGAAAATTTCCGGGCAGCCTACAAGAACAAATCCCATATCTGGTCCTTCTGAAAACTCTAACGTAAAGAAAGGAAGTGGGTCTTTTGGTGGGACCATGATGACTGAGGCGATCCAAAGAAGGGTACGTTTTTAATTAATATGAGTTAATGTTAATCAATCAACTTGTTTGATTTATTTATTCTATTAGTGAAATCTTTAATAATTTGCTTACTCCGCAGTGCAAAAATGTAATCACCAAGATCCAGAGGCGAATTGACAAAGAAGGCCAACAGATTATTCCATTGCTAACTGATTTATGGAAGAGAACCGAAAGTCCCAGGGGCGGTTCTGGAAATAGTCTTGATCTAAGAAAGATTGAGCTGCGGGTTGACCGACTGGAGTACAATGGAGTTACTGATCTCATTGTTGACGTGCAGCTTATGTTAAAAACTGGAATGCAGTTCTTCGGATTTTCACACGAGGTATTATAATTTTATAACCCTTAAATTTTATAATTAATTTATGATCTACATAAACAATACAATAATAATTTTGATGAACAGGTGAGGTCTGAAGCAAGGAAGGTGCACGATCTTTTCTTCGACATAATGAAAATTGCATTTCCCGACACCGACTTCCGTGAAGCCCGGAGTGCACTCACTTTCTCGGGTCCGACGGCTTCCTCATCTCCTAGAGGGCTGATGGCTTCCTCATCTCCTAGAGGGCCGATGGCTTCCTCATCTCCTAAAGGGCTACAACCCATTGGTCAAACCAAGCGAACAAAACAGACGAATAACCCAGAGCCAGAGCCACGTCACCCATCGAGACCACTTTCTCGTTGGTCCATTCCCGCTAGAGAAACAAGGTTCGGGAACACCAGCAGTGGGGGTGCGGGTTCGTCTCATGGTCTGGAAGAATCTAAACCGCTTTCCCATCCAGGTGATCTTGTTACCTGCAAGAAGAAAAGGAAAGATAGAGCTGGTCCTGTCTCGCCTGTTAGGCGTGGGATTAGGAGCCCAGGTCAAAGTAGGCCGAGTCAAAGTCAAACTGTTGGTCAACAAGGAAGTGGGGGTGGCGCTAGCGTTGGTTGGGCTAACCCTGTTAAGAAAATGAGGACAGATGTAGGGAGAAGAAGGCCGAATCAACAATGAAAGTTGTTAGCGTATGGTTTGTGTAATCGAATTTGTTAAGTACCGCTATTGAAGCATATAGGACAAGTGACCATGCGTAAAGGCGTAGTGTTGATAATACAAACTTGTTTTTGTTTGTTGGAAGATCTAAGTGTTCAGTGAACTGTTGAACTTAATATGCATATGCAATGATTTACTGGTATACCCGTTTATGATAATATTATGTAATTAAAAATTACCGTTAGTAACTTAGAATACGAGTACCAAAAACCTGATCTTAAACTCATTGCAAAACCTACTCTTTAATATACTTTCAATGCCATTGGCCTTCTGGTCCAATGACATGGGGTGATGTTTAAGGCTTGACCTTGATGTTTCAGGTTCGAAACTTGACTTAGCGTGGGGTTTGAGTTTACTCCTTGATGTTGTTTTTGAGTGAGTCAGGTCTAGAGTGTTAAAAATCAGTATGGACAATTGATATTCCGTCACATGAAGTCTCACTTATGTCTTATAGGGATGCACTAATTGATATAATATGATTTAACATAATGTTATGCACTACAATCGTGTAATATAATGCATTGTAGATAGAACAAGTATTGACATTAGTTCTTTCATGAGCAATAACTTTCTTTCATTAGTTCTGGTTGTAATACTGTTTGTGTTGCTAATCCTATGAGATGAGTGTTATTTCATCATAGTACGTCGATTATCATCGTACTCAAACATATGTATGGCATTCCTATATACACACATTCATATATATATATATATACAATTTAAATATGATAATTAAAACGCAAATAACTTTTTTTGAATGTTCATTAGGATCATTACGGGCCACCGGCTGACAATCATATCCATTCCTCGAGTATGAAACCGTGGGGTGCTAAGCTAATAACGTAGACCATGGATCATTGGCAAATGCTAATAACTCATGACTTCTATTCTTTTTCTTTTAACTTTATTTTTACCCTTGAAGTCATGCTGTTTGCCTTGGCTTTAAGATTAAGTAGTATATCACTAATGAATCAATGATCAAGACACTTAAGTGTCTTAACTAATTTCCCTTAAATATCTTATAATTCAATTATACCATTCTTCCATAATGCAATGTTCTATTATACTATACAACCCCTCAATGCACTATCATTTGGGCACCTTTCTTTGTCTTTTGACTATGATGTGGTAACCAAGAGTTCATCTATTGAAGTGGCATGTAAGAATCTCCAAAATTACCAACATTGATTATGACTTCATCAACCACTCTTTGGTTGTCACCAAATATTTGTTTCTTAAATCATAGACTTTGTCAATTATTTACCAAATTGTTACCTTTTGTTAGTGTTTTAACACTTTAGTTATAAGATTACTTTTGAGGGTGTTTAAGATTTTATATATAAACTGTTATATTTGATTATTTAAAATATCAACAACAATTTTAATAGGTGATTCAAAGTCCAAAGAACCACTTGAGGTGGAAGCTATATGATGGCATGAAAATGACCCTTTAGATGTTAATTAGACATGGAATAGTGTAGCCATTAACTGATATTGCATAAAAGCCATTAATTGATATTATGATGAAAAGTGTTCATATGAGTGTGAGAGGATAGTGTGTGGGTGGGGGACCATCACAATTGGGAAACAAACATTGAAGCATTAAAATATGATTAGAACATTTCATCTCCCTTGGAAATGATGTCTTAGAAATGTTCATAGTTGTCTAAATAGATGTAATATATTTTTGTGATTAGTTGAAGAGGGGTACACTTTACATTTAAAACGCACACAAACTATCACGGAGAATGAAAGAATACGTAAGTCAGGGGCCAAGGGTTATTTGACAATCTTGTGTTGAATCATTAAGATGTTTGACTGTTTAGAAGATACCCTTAGTAATGTCGGAATCTAGTTAGAAGAGTTGTATAGTTTATCCTCGTGATGACTTACTATATACATAACTTTCATATGCAAGGTCCTAGTTATCAAAAGATAAGCACACAAGCGTATGATAGGGATTACGATGGGCTCACTCTATGCTCCTCAAGACTCATATTGCATTTTATTGCCTTATATTTTTATAACGACTAAATCTTGCACTCAATAAGTATTGAATTCTTGACCTTCTATTTTACACCCCTAATCACTTTACCAACCCATCAAAATAAGAATGACATTGCCTTACGTTTTTAACTTGTCAAAGACAACATCTACATTTGTCTTTAGTGTGGGCAGTCTAAAGTTAATATAAGAGTGTAAGACTAGCATACCTTGTGTTCTTAAGCTAATATAAAAAATGTATTAAAACAAAGAATTAAATAACAAAAGAAAAGATTAGGTGTAGTCAATGTAGAGTTGTTTCCTTTTAAATTCCCGCTTCATTTATATATATACAAGTTAGATTTGTTTTTTTTTTATTTTTAAACTATACTAATAAGAAAGTATACATGTACTTGTATGAGGTGACTTAATGATATATAAAAGGTTAACGCCAGCTGATTCAATTTAGTTGTACGTAGCCCTCAAGCGTATGGGCATGGCTTTAAAGGGGGCGGGGTGTCCTCGGTCACTGTTGATTTTTCGCTTCGTAAGCTAACTTTTCGCAATTCTGTCCATAAATTTTTATAGGTATGGAGTCTGGTCACTTCTATGACTTAGCCCAAGTTTCGCTATTGCTTAAGTGCCTCCAAATTATCTCTAGTTTCGAGGAAACTCATTCGCTCGGAGGCCCGTTAATTGTAAAACCCGAACGCCCTCATGATCGAACTCGAGTTCACAAAGATCATCGTCTTCCTTCATTGTAAAACCCACCACCAATGTTCTCTCAAAAATATTGCCCATGAAACTGAATAAACCTGAAATTTTATTAAAAGAAACCAGACCTCCTGTCAGTACACCAACAAAACAAGAATTGAAGCCGAGTGTTAAACATTCTCTCAAAATTTATATAAAGCATGGGATATTTAGAGTTTTAGACATATGCCAGATAACACGCAATAAATGACAAGTGGCACACATCCAGCTGGCACAGGCGCACGTTAGTACCACCACCACCATCACAATCACATAAATAAAATTCAAAGTCTTCCATAAAATTTTGTATGCCATTTGTTTAATAATAATAATAATAATAATAATCCACCACCGCCATGTACGGCCGCCGGAAATATAATAGCTCCGAGATCGTCCGTACACCTGATCGGCCGTTCAATATTTATCCTCCTCCTTCATCACCGTCACCGAGCTCGTATTCTGTTTCCACATACTCATCTAAATCATCAACTTCTTCTTCTTCTGGAAGAGTTAAATGTGTTGCGAGATCCGTTGCCGGAGTATTTGTGGCGTGTTTTACGCCGCCGGAGGAGGAGTATACACGTCATCATCATAGCTACTCCGGCTACGGTGGTGGTGGTGGTGGTCATTCTGATACGTTCAGTTCAAACTCAGGTGATTACTTTGTTTTAAGTTAAAGAATTACATAAATAGTAGTAATAAACTATATAAATTATTACGTGTTATTTGGTTAATATTTTCACATATATATAAAATGTGACCTTGTTAATAGGGCGTCTTCAAATATTTAAATACCCGAAATAAAAAAAATAAAAAAAGCCTAATGAGTCAAGAAATATATACGCTAATATGATTCTAAACGACGATTAACGTTATAGTAATTGGCCGTTATTTCTTTTAGTTGTTGGAGATTAATTGGATTTATTAATCTTGGAATATTCAATGTTTTTGAATCGTAAACTGGTAACAAAAACCTTTCGTCGTGCAACTGTTGTGAACCAAGTGATTTGAAAGTGGTGTTATAATAATAACAAATATTAAATACTTGTGATGAAACTCAATAATGGAATCGGAAGCAACAGAAGATTTTTTTTTTGAACTTTCAGAACTCAAAACTTTTTTCTCTTTTTCTTATTATTATAATGAAAAAAACCTCAAAGTATTTATAACCCTAACAATCAGACTTTGACTAGAACTAGGAAACTAAAAAGATAAACATAAATAAATAAAACTTAAATAATAAAATATTTGAATTCTGATCTCCTCTTTATCCTCCCCATGAGATCCGCCTAGCCATCCCTCGGTTTTATTTTAACGAATCGGGATTATAATTATCATTAGTTTCTATTTGATTTTGTTTGTTTTTAGTTTTGGTCGTTGAATGGATTATAGATTAAAAAAAAAGAAGTTTTCGGATCAAGATTAATCATATATAAAAATAATTGTTTGCCCCTAGGACGATGGTCTGGACCACACAGCCCTCATGCCGGCCATGCTTATGAAGAACGTTTACAGGTAATTTGAAAGAAAGTGAAAGTTGAATGAGTATTTACTAAGAGTTTAATTAACTAGGCTTGACTAAGTTCTTTTGAACTATGTGTTGACTTCGTTGTGAGCTGTTAGGCCTAACGATCACCAATACGGCAATACCCAAGCTCGAGCCTATGCAACAGAATTTCAACCGTCCATTATTAATTTGAATTTGACGCTCCAAAGATTCCAACAGACAGGAGAAAACCTCTACGCTAAAACCCCCTAACCACCAGACCAAAGGCCTGAGGTCTGATGGCGTGATTTAACTAATAACTTGAATGCTTATAATTATATGTTTAGTTTATTTGATTTGTTTGCAAGTTTATGTAGTCTAGAATTTAGGAGTTTGATTGCGTAGGTTAAGTTTTTGTTTAGTTTAAAAAAGGTTATAGGTTGAATGGTTTTAGTACGTGTTTTTCAGTTGCAAGTTTAATTAAGGGTCGATTAAGTTTTGGTCAAATTTCGTGTTCGTATTTTTATTTTCTGGGTTCTGCAATCGGATCAAGTTGGAACGGGGCCAAAATAATAATAAATTTTCAAATTAAAAACCCATAAAAGATGGGGTGACACATATTAAATGTGAACCCTTCCCATCCCCTACATGTCTCTGATTCTTTGATTTTAAAAATACTAAATTTAATTCTAGTCATGGTATATAGAAATAATTGTTATTAACTTATTAATAATCACATGTTCTCTTTCTTTTCTTTTAAGTCAATACCTAATTACCTATTACTACCAATCAATCATGTTTACAAATCAAACACCATATCTAAATTTCTTATATGCTATTTACTTTTTGTAAGCACAAAATAAATCACATTTAATCATCTTATGACAAATAAAGTAATATGAATCATTTATAGTTCGTTTCACGTGAATAAATAAAGAGATAATTATGCATTGAGATGGTTTATACTTTATACCATCAGTGTTATTATTCTGTGTCTTATTAAGTAAAACAAACTAACAAAGAGATTTAGTAGCTTAATTTTATTTATATGTGTTGATAAACATGATACTTTTAGCGTTTAAAATAAGAAAAAATATATGGTATGATGATATTTATAATGGGTGGTAATTTTCTTTTAGTGAAAGTAATTAGGTTTTGTGTTATCACATCGACCTGTTTACCTGATTATTATATTTTTTACAAACCACCAACCCAATTGACATGTTTACAACTTAATTATTATTACCGGCAACCCATCAACCCGTCTGACACGTTTAGATTAATGAGTTAAATGGGGACACCATTTTAGGTGTGTACAAGGTTGATGTTTTTAAACGAAGAAATGTGTGGGCCGTTTTGCATTGAACAGTTAAACTTGTCAACCCGACACGATGCACACCCCTAAATATGTGAAATTTTAAAAACACATATGAAATAATATCATGTTCTTGTATTTTTAAGGCCATACTGTTCCATTGAGATCAAAGTGTTAACATGTTGCCTTTGACAGATTTTTCCGGGGCATCTGACTCCACCGATGGAAGGAAGCGAGTCACAATTCGTGACATATATGGAACCCGAAACGATTCTACTCACATGAAAGAGCCCGGAAGTGTTAAGTTCACTATGCAGGAAATCAATCAGGCAACAAAGAACTTCTCCCCAGCCCTTAAAGTTGGACAAGGCGGATTCGGGACTGTCTATAAAGGTCAACTTCAAGATGGAACCCTTGTCGCGGTCAAACGGGCCAAAAAGGTCGGGTCATCTATATCTTTAGTACAAACCATTTAGATCATCATTTAAGAGGCTACAATACTATGTATTATATTTTGACCATTTGTCTAGTTTACTAATATGCTGCTTGACTTTGACTTTTTGTGTAGAGTATGTATGACAAGAACCTTGGAGGAGAGTTCCAGAGCGAAATCCAGGCGTTATCGACGGTGGAACATTTGAATCTAGTGAAGTGTTACGGGTACTTGCAGCACGGAGATGAAAGAATCATCGTTGTTGAATACGTGTCGAATGGAACACTTCGGGAACACTTAGATTGTGAGTTGTCCAAATTCATTTATAACACGTACGCCTGGCAAAATGTGCTGATCGGGTCAGGTGACGGGTCAGAGCAAGTTTGGGTCAAAATGTACCGTTTTTTAAAAACATCATTTTAGCCAGATAAAACAGGATTTTAAAAAAAAGCCATGTTTGACGGATCAAAACGAGCTCTTTCCAAACGACAATCTCAACAAGAGTCCATTTTGGTTAGAGCCCATTTTGACAAAACTTATGTTTTTCTTTAAAAGTCCCTTTAGGGCTGCTCAATAAGCCATCTGAACCTGGCAACACCAATAATATTCGGCTTGTCGACAGCCCGGCTCAAAAGTTGGCTCATTTGCCACAAATTACACCTTTTAATGTGTAGTGGCAGTCCTTCAACTTTCATTTATGTCAAAAAAGTCCCTCAAGTAACAACTATCTAACAAATGCAGGCATCAAGGGCAATGTTCTTAGTCTCGCCTCTCGTTTAGATATCGCTATAGACGTAGCACACGCTCTTACTTACCTACACACGTATACAGGTACGCTTTATCTTCTTAAACCCGAACCATTTAATGAGTTGATGAATTGTACCGCACAACTACAACTCCATAATTTTTTTATCGTGATAACTTGGAAACAGATCACCCTATAATCCATAGAGATATCAAGTCTTCAAACATCCTGCTCACCGAAAAGCTACGAGCCAAAGTTGCTGACTTCGGTTTTGCACGGTTAGCAGCCGATGCAGAATCGGGCCAGACCCACGTGTCAACTCAGGTCAAAGGGACTGTGGGCTACTTAGACCCTGAATACCTGAGGACATATCAACTTACTGAAAAAAGTGACGTTTATTCTTTTGGTATATTACTTGTGGAGCTGGTCACGGGCCGAAGGCCTATTGAAGCAAATCGTGAACTTAAAGAGCGCGTAACAGCTAGATGGGTACGTGCGTGAATTGACAAAAATACCCTTTCGGTTTTTATATAGTTAAAAAGGTATTTTTTGTTCCGTTTTTGGAAATGACAGGCGATGAAGAAGTTTACAGACGGTTCTGTGCTTTTGGTATTGGATCCGAAACTTGAAAAGGCGGACGCAAACGGTTTGGCTGTCGAGAAGGTTCTAGAACTGGCGTTACAATGTGTTAACTCTCATAGAAAAAACAGGCCCATGATGAGGAGATGTGCTGAGGTTTTGTGGAATATACGGAGAGATTATAAGGAGGAGTTGGTTTGATATTGTTATATTGTGGGTACCATTTTATAATGTAAGTGTTTATTAATTTTTTATTTATTATTTTTTTTGTGAATGCTTGTTTGAGGTATATAATCGTATATATAATAAACCTGACAATGGCACTTGTTATCTGTGTCTACCATTAAGCATATACACTTATTTGTTATAGACAAAGTAAAGGAAAACCGAAAGGATTCTACGGTATATCAAAGGTACTTTGTATTAACATGGGTGAGAATATGATTCTCGGTATATCAAAGGTACTTTGTATTAACGTGGGTGAGAATATGATTCTCTAGTCCTCCAAGAAACAAAACACTATCTCCCGCTCTAGTGTCAAGGCTGAGTACCGCGGCATGGCTATGTCGTGGCCGAAATGTATAGGATTAGAAACCTTCTTCTCGAGTTGCTTGACCACCCATAGTCCCATATGCACATTGTTAGTCGACTGCGATAACGTTAGTTCTATCTACATGTCGGAAAATCCAATTCAACACCACCGCACTAAACATATCAAAATCAGTATCCACTTAGTTTGGGCTTATCTTTTTCCTAAGACTAAGCGGTAAGCACTATATTATAATAGAAATTAGAATATATGTAACAATTACTTAGATCAATATCTATAAGACTGAGGGGTGTGGGGGCTTCAACGGGGGCGCTAGAGCCCCTCCGCTCGCGCCCCCAGGCGCTAACACCACACCACCAGGGGCGCTAGCGGGAGGATAGAGGCAGGCGTGAGCTGGTTAGCGGGAGAAGAGAGAGAGAAAGTTACCTAGATTTTAGCAAAAAGAGCCGTTGGGCTCATATTAAATTAAAAAAATATATATTTTCTTAAACTTTTAATATATACCTTTACAAAATATACTCCATTTCACAATTATACACCTTTCCTCCTAAAATCCTCTCAAAATTAACAAAAAAAAAATGTCGTGGTACTCGTCTGATTCCGACTCCTCCGAAGAGGATGATTTGCTTCTTCATGTAGGGGGGAGTTTTGACCGCAACCGTGGTGGATCTTTTGCAAAATCAAGCCCAGCAACCTCGAGTCCCGAGAGTTAGAGCACCACCTCGTGATCGTGATCGATCGGGTGCTAACGATACTTTCATTAGGCATTATTTTAGCCCTCAACCGGTATACGAGGAGTCGGATTTTCGAACTCGTTTCCAAATGAGCAGACAATTGTTAATGCGTATAGCAAGTGATTAGTGTTATTATTAAGTATTATTGTTTGTTTAATTTTTAGTATGTTTTTTTTTTTGTAATTTGAATTTTAGATATTAATGTGTTTTTTTATTAATGTGTGTTTTTTTTAATATTTTATGTGTTTTTTTAATAATATGTTGTTTGAATATATTTATAAAAAAAAAAAAAAAAAAAAATTCACTGGAGCCCCTGCTGGTGTAACACCCCGACCAAAGGCGGATTATACACCGGGGCGCCACATATTGTTTCATTACTCGTGACACTATTGGGTGTCAATATTTAATAAATATATTCATTCACGCATGCGCAACGTATACATAAGATATAAATAAACCAACATAAATCAATATATTATAAATCAAAATATTCGAACAGCAATAACTTGTCTTGATACATTTTAATCTAGGTCCAAAAGTAAAAACGTCCTATGTGTCCACAAGCTCCAAAACAGCTACTGCAAACCTGAACATGTGTTAAAATAAACGTCAAACACTTGCGTGTTGGTGAGAAATCAAGTTTAATACAATACATAGATAACAATAAAACTGCGCGCAACACGTGTATGTCTGGTGTTTAACAAGGGTGCAATCAGATTGTGATCAAGCCTAGATAGATCATAGCTCATAGTTCATAGTTCAATCCGTGCTCCCAATTGAGCACAAAAACGAGAAAACATCTGTGCAAGTGTAAAACAAGAAAACCGTAAACGATAGGTCTCCCGTGTTCATCTAATGGATCCATGAAAACTTCGGAATAGGCCGAACAAAGCGGTTAATGATACACACATACAAATAAACAGCCAAGTAAACGTCCTCAACACATGGGATACTGCGCGACTAAAGTTCATAAACAAGTTTAAGACTCTAAGTTTGTATGAACACATGAACATCCCAAAACATTAAAAGCAAAAAGGGATTAGGTACGAGATTACTCACTTGATAAATGATGCGGTGTAAGATAAAGCAAGAACCAACTTTAAACAAGCACAAGTTAACCTATAATTAAAGATTATTGTTTTAACGATCTGTTTTAAGTCTTGATTATAAGTTAGCATAATTAATAAGTAAACTATTATATATATAATATATATATTACCGGAAAAGCAGGAAGAACAAGGAGGAAGACGGAGGCAGAAAGGGAGGCGGCAGGAGGACAACGGCAGAGAGCAAAAAGGGAGGAAGAGATAATAAGTGTAGTGTGTGTAGTGTTAAGAAAATAATACTATTATTTATAGGAAAACCCTAGGAAACATAAATCCAGAAAAAGGGGAAAAGGTTCCAAGACAAACAGTTGAAGACAAAACAAAAGATAACAAAAGATATCAAAAGATATGGCAGCTGCAGGGGGCAAGATAAAGCTGTCAGCGAACAGTAAAAAGGCATGGGCAGTTCAGATAAAGGTACTGGTCAAGCATGGCAAAGGCATATCTCAAAAGATTATGTCAGTCACTTTTTCTACCAACCAATGGGGTTGGTGCGCATGCTGCGCTGAAAGTAACTTTTCAGACATAAAGCAGATTAGGTCAACAGCTCAAAAGATAAGACAACTCAAAAGCAACGGCTAGATTAAACAGAAGAAAACTCAAAGGGTTTAGCGCGAGAAGGCTGACACAAAAGGTCAAGAGAGCGCGAAGGCAAAAGTGCGCGAGCGCGAAGGCAGACACAGAAACAACCTTAACGCGTCGCGGAAAGAACTACATTTCTTAGCGCGCCGCGGGAAGAATCACATTTCTTAGCGCGCCGCGGGAGGAACTAAAATTCCTAGCGCGCCGCGGGAAGAACTATAATTCTTCGCGCGTCGAGGGATGAACTACGATTCTTAGCGCGCTGCGAGAAGAACTACAAATCCTTAGCGCGTCGCGGGAAGAACTACCGTTCTTAGCGCGCTGCGAGAAGAATTACAAATCCTTAGCGCGCTGCGAGAAGAGTTCGTCTCGCGTATCGCTGTAACAGGTGGTCTTCACGCAGGATTCCTTGTAAGGGGTCTGGCGCGTGGAGCTGCGCAGACAACCTTAGGCGGGAAGGAACAAAGGACAAGCAAAGAGTTAGAAGAAAAAGGAGGGAAACAAGGCGGAAAGAGAGAAAAAGAGAGGGACGGAACGGCGGAAAGAAAGAGAGAGAAAGAGGCGGGAAGGAAAAGTATATTATTATTATTAAAAGTAAAATATAAGTATAAATAAATATTAAATCATAAAAGAAAGAGATCGGGTCAGAGAAACGGGTACCTGGGTCGGGTCGGATCGGGCAGATGTCACAGTCTCCCCTACTTTAAGAAATTTCGTCCCGAAATTTATCTCGAAGTAGGTTGCGCAGAGAACAGGTGCGGGTACTTGATCTTCATTTGATCTTCCCTTTCCCATGTAAACTCGGCTCCGCGCTTGGACTCCCAGCGAACTTTCACGATAGGGATACGACTGCGCTTGGTTTGCTTTACCTCGCGATCCATAATCTCGACAGGCTTCTCAACGAAATGCATAGTTTCATCAACTTGAACTTCATCAAGTGGAATGTGAAGGTTCTCGTCAGCTAAACACTTCTTGAGATTGGATACATGGAACGTTGGATGCACATTACTGAGAGCGGGTGGCAGGTCAAGTCTGTAGGCAACTTTTCCTACACGCGCGAGAATCTTAAATGGTCCAACATATCGAGGAGCAAGCTTACCTTTCTTCCCAAAGCGGACAACACCCTTCCAGGGCGACACTTTGAGGAGAACAAGATCACCAACTTGAAATTCGAGAGGCTTCCGCCTACGATCTGCGTAACTCTTCTGTCGGCTTCTGGCAGTCAGCAGATGATCACGGATCTTGGCGATTTTATCAGTTGTCTCTTGAACAAGTTCGGGTCCTGCGATTTGAGTTTCACCCACTTCGCTCCAACAAATCGGGGAGCGGCACTTACGACCGTAAAGTGCTTCAAATGGGGCCATACCAATACTGGAATGATAGCTGTTATTATAAGAAAACTCGATCAGAGGCAGGTGCGAATCCCAATTACCTCCAAAATCAAGAACACAAGATCGGAGCATATCCTCAAGAGTTTGAATAGTTCGCTCAGACTGACCGTCAGTCTGGGGATGATATGCCGTACTCATGTCCAAGCGAGTTCCTAGCGCAGATTGGAGAGATTTCCAAAAGCGAGATATAAAACGGCCATCGCGATCGGATATGATGCTCAAAGGAGTACCATGGCGGCAGACAATTTCCTTGACATAAAGCTGCGCGAGGTGCTCAACACGGTAGTTTTCACGAATGGGCAGAAAGTGAGCAGACTTAGTCAAACGATCCACTATTACCCAAATGCTATCATGTTTGCTTGCTGTCAAAGGTAACTTGGTAATAAAGTCCATCGCTACACATTCCCATTTCCACGTAGGAATTTCAGGTTGTTCGAGCAAACCAGATGGGCGTTGGTGTTCAGCTTTCACTTTAGAACAAGTCAGACATTTAGCTACGAACACAGCAATATCCTTCTTCATACCGGGCCACCAATAAGTAATGCGCAAATCCTTGTACATCTTATCAGCGCCGGGATGAATAGAATACCGAGATTTGTGCGCTTCACTCAGGATATCAGCGCGAAGATTCTCATCAAAGGGAATCCAGATGCGATTAAGATAGCAGAGAATTCCACTCAGATTAGGCACAAAATGCGCTTCCGCGCCACACGCTAACTCGGCGCGAAGGTTACCATTACTGATGGATGCGCGCTGCGCGTCACGAATACGCGATTCAAGGTTGCTTTGAATCGGCGCGAAGTGAAGCTGGGTGCGCGGCAAGATACAGTTAAGCTGGCAGGGTTTTCGGCTGAGCGCATCGGCTACCACATTAGCCTTACCAGGATGATACCGGATCTCACAATCGTAATCGCTGATGAGTTCGTTCCATCGGCGTTGCCTCATGTTAAGTTCCTTTTGATCAAAGATATGCTGAAGGCTTTTATGGTCAGTGTAAAGGATACACTTAGTGCCATAAAGGTAGTGTCTCCAGATCTTCAAGGCAAAAACAACTGCACCAAGTTCGAGGTCGTGAGTTGTATAATTCTTTTCATGAACCTTAAGTTGCCTTGATGCGTAAGCGATAACCTTGCCTCGTTGCATAAGAACACAACCGAGACCTTGGTTGGATGCATCGCAATACACGACAAAATCATCATTACCCTCAGGTAGCGCAAGAACAGGAGCTTCACACAACAAACGCTTGAGCGTTAGAAAGGCTTCTTGCTTCGAGCCCCAAATATACGGTTTACCTTTGTGCGTTAGAGCTGTTAAAGGCAAAGCGATCTTCGAGAAGTTCGAAATGAAGCGCCGGTAATAACCAGCTAAGCCCAGAAAGGAACGGATCTCAGAAGGAGAGGATGGCGTAATCCAGTTCTTGATTGCTTCAATCTTGGATGGGTCGACATGAATACCCATCTTGTTTACAACATGACCAAGAAACTGCACTTCATCAGACCAGAATTCACACTTGGAAAGCTTAGCATAGAGTTGCTCAGCTCTAAGCTTTTGCAATACCAATCGGAGATGTTGCTCATGCTCGGCCTTGGTCTTAGAATACACCAGAACATCATCGATAAACACAATCACGAATTTATCCAAGAAAGGCCTACACACCCGGTTCATTAGATCCATGAAAACGGCGGGTGCGTTGGTTAAACCGAAGGACATGACCAAGAATTCAAAATGGCCATAACGAGTTCGAAAAGCAGTCTTCGGAACATCTTCATCGCGGATGCGCAACTGGTGATAGCCAGAGCGGAGATCGATCTTGGAAAAACAAGAGGCACCTTGGAGTTGATCAAAGAGGTCGTCAATACGCGGTAAAGGATACCGGTTTTTAATGGTGAGTTTGTTCAACTCGCGGTAATCAATACACATGCGAAACGATCCATCTTTCTTTTTAACGAACAACACCGGAGCACCCCAGGGCGAAGAGCTAGGGCGGATGAATCCTTTAGCAGTCAACTCTTGAAGTTGGCTTGCCAATTCTTGCATCTCAGCGGGCGCAAGACGGTAAGGAGATTTAGCTACGGGGGAAGCACCAGGGACAAGATCAATACGGAACTCGACTTCACGAGCGGGAGGGATACCAGGAAGATCATCAGGAAAAACTTCAGGGAAATCACGCACAACAGGGATATCGCGAAGCTTCTTCTCTTCAGCAGGTTTAACCACATGGGCTAGAAATGCAATACACTTCTTCCGCATGAGTCTTTGGGCTTCGGCGCAAGACATAAGCTTAAGACCACTGGAGGGTTTTTCGCCGTAGATGTGAAGATCACCATTCTCTCGAGGTATGCGAATTAACTTCTTGGCGCAAATAACTTCGGCGCGATTCTTCGAGAGCCAGTCCATACCAATGATAACATCAAAGCTTCCAAGAGGCATGGGGATGAGGTCAATCAGAAAATCGTTTTCGTTAAGGTTAAGCGTGCAATCTTTTATCACCGAGTTAATTAAAACAGTTTCACCATTAGCCAATTCAACTGAAAAATCTTCTTTTAAATCGTTGCGCGGTCGCGCAAGCTTCTGCTCAAACGCGCGAGAGATAAAACTTCGATCGGCGCCAGTATCAAAAAGTATAGAAGCATAAAATCCGTTAAGCAAAAATGTACCATTAACTACGTCATTATTCGCTTGCGCTTGGTGCGCGGTTATGTTAAAAGCTCGTCCGCGCGTCACTTGGTTCGAAATCTGGTTCACCGGATTCGCTTGTGTGATTTGCACTTGTAGTCTCGGGCACGCGTTCCGGAAATGACTGGGATCACCGCAGTTATAGCACGACCTGGGTCGTGGGTTTTGGTAGGTTGGTTGTGGATTCTGCGGGTAGACTGGTGGTGTTGACGCAATTGGGTTGGCGGGAGGGACTCTACAGTATTCGGCTGAGTGACCAACGCGGCCACATCGGTTACATTGTCGACATGGGACTTGAGGTGGGTGGTGGAGTCTACAGGTTGGGCAAAAGGGTTGATTTCCTGTGTAAGGTTTCTTAGGTGGCGGGGCAGGGAGTGCGGGATTGGTTAAGGCATAGTTGTGGACTGTAGGGGGAGTTGGGTAGGCTGATAGAGGGTTAGGCGTGTAAACGGGAGGTTGATAAATTGGTTGCTGGGCAATGGGCGGGTTGGTAAGCGCATAGGCCTTGCGCCTGCGCTTGAGGTTGTTACGGTTTGAGGGTTCAGGTTTGGTTTCTGTTGGTTCAGGGGCAGTCTTGGTGGGTTTAGTCTTCTCAGATCCCCGCAGGAACAGGGTTCCTGCTCTGACATGGTTGTCGCTGAGCACAGCGGCCAACTCGATGGCGTCAGAGAGGGTTACTGGGTTTCTGGCCCATACAGAATCTTGAATTTCCATGGGGAGACCCCCAAGGAATTTCTCGATTGCTCGGCGGGAAGGGGTAACAAGGTGAGGGACCAGTAAGCTTAGTTCGTGGAAGCGCGTCGCGTACTCGCGCGCTTCACCGCTGTATTGCTTCAAGTTCCAAAATTCCTCCTCCAGGCGCTTAACTTCGTTGGGAGGGCAGAATTCTCGCGTAAGAATTTCCTTGAATTCCTCCCATGTCATGCTAGAAGCAGCCTCTGCGCCACGCGCATGAGCTACTCCATTCCACCATGTAAGCGCTCTGGATTCCAGGACACTGGAAGCATACAGGGTTCGTCTGTCTGAGGGGCATTGGGTGTGGAGGAAAGTGTTTTCTATCTTCTCAAGCCACTGGAGCATCACGGTGGCTCCTTCAAGACCTGTGAACTTTGGAGGGTTACCCGCGTTAAAGGACTTAATGTTGTAACTGGAGGTATTGTTTTGGCTCAAGGCTTGGGCTATTGCGGAGGCCATTTCCTGGGAATGTTGCTGTCTACGCATGCGCGAGGCTTCTCTTCTCTGAAATCGGCGAGATAGCGGAGGCATTCTATAAAAATTTTAATTTTAGTTAATATCTTGGTTTTAACACAAGGTTTAATCTTATAAAGCTTGGTTTTGCGGAGTCAGTTACTATTAAAAGTTAAAGTAAAATAAATGACCCTAAATGCAGACTTAATAAGGGTAACAAATTCGAATCAAGAATCGACAATTCATGTATCACCATGACTTTCCGAATTCCCAATTTAAAATATACGAGTAAACGAGTATTGGAGATTGACGATTCATGTATCACCATGACTTTCCAATCTTCAATATAAAATATACAAGAAAATGAGTATTGGAGGTTGACAATTCATGTATCACCATGACTTTTCAAGTCTCCAACCTCAGAACATAATCGTAAATGGAAATTGAAAATCAACTATTCATGTATCACCATGACTTTTCGGATTTTCAAACCCAACAAACGAATATGCAAGAAAAATCAATAAAAATCGAAATTCAGCAAAAGTCGAAATATCGCGAAGTAAATCATAAAATCATATACTGCGCAAGCGCGAGCATATTCATAAATAACGAGTAATTAACAATAAGCGCGCAAACATGAGATTTCTCTCATGCGCGAGAAGGGACTCTTAGGTATTCTAGGCCGTTACGTCTAACCACCTATCCTAAAGTCAACCTGGCTCTGATACCAATCTGTAACACCCCGACCAAAGGCGGATTATACATCGGGGCGCCACATATTGTTTCATTACTCGTGACACTATTGGGTGTCAATATTTAATAAATATATTCATTCACGCATGCGCAACGTATACATAAGATATAAATAAACCAACATAAATCAATATATTATAAATCAAAATATTCGAACAGCAATAACTTGTCTTGATACATTTTAATCTAGGTCCAAAAGTAAAAACGTCCTATGTGTCCACAAGCTCCAAAACAGCTACTGCAAACCTGAACATGTGTTAAAATAAACGTCAAACACTTGCGTGTTGGTGAGAAATCAAGTTTAATACAATACATAGATAACAATAAAACTGCGCGCAACACGTGTATGTCTGGTGTTTAACAAGGGTGCAATCAGATTGTGATCAAGCCTAGATAGATCATAGCTCATAGTTCATAGTTCAATCCGTGCTCCCAATTGAGCACAAAAACGAGAAAACATCTGTGCAAGTGTAAAACAAGAAAACCGTAAACGATAGCTCTCCCGTGTTCATCTAATGGATCCATGAAAACTTCGGAATAGGCCGAACAAAGCGGTTAATGATACACACATACAAATAAACAGCCAAGTAAACGTCCTCAACACATGGGATACTGCGCGACTAAAGTTCATAAACAAGTTTAAGACTCTAAGTTTGTATGAACACATGAACATCCCAAAACATTAAAAGCAAAAAGGGATTAGGTACGAGATTACTCACTTGATAAATGATGCGGTGTAAGATAAAGCAAGAACCAACTTTAAACAAGCACAAGTTAACCTATAATTAAAGATTATTGTTTTAACGATCTGTTTTAAGTCTTGATTATAAGTTAGCATAATTAATAAGTAAACTATTATATATATAATATATATATTACCGGAAAAGCAGGAAGAACAAGGAGGAAGACGGAGGCAGAGAGGGAGGCGGCAGGAGGACAACGGCAGAGAGCAAAAAGGGAGGAAGAGATAATAAGTGTAGTGTGTGTAGTGTTAAGAAAATAATACTATTATTTATAGGAAAACCCTAGGAAACATAAATCCAGAAAAAGGGGAAAAGGTTCCAAGACAAACAGTTGAAGACAAAACAAAAGATAACAAAAGATATCAAAAGATATGGCAGCTGCAGGGGGCAAGATAAAGCTGTCAGCGAACAGTAAAAAGGCATGGGCAGTTCAGATAAAGGTACTGGTCAAGCATGGCAAAGGCATATCTCAAAAGATTATGTCAGTCACTTTTTCTACCAACCAATGGGGTTGGTGCGCATGCTGCGCTGAAAGTAACTTTTCAGACATAAAGCAGATTAGGTCAACAGCTCAAAAGATAAGACAACTCAAAAGCAACGGCTAGATTAAACAGAAGAAAACTCAAAGGGTTTAGCGCGAGAAGGCTGACACAAAAGGTCAAGAGAGCGCGAAGGCAAAAGTGCGCGAGCGCGAAGGCAGACACAGAAACAACCTTAACGCGTCGCGGAAAGAACTACATTTCTTAGCGCGCCGCGGGAAGAATCACATTTCTTAGCGCGCCGCGGGAGGAACTAAAATTCCTAGCGCGCCGCGGGAAGAACTATAATTCTTCGCGCGTCGAGGGATGAACTACGATTCTTAGCGCGCTGCGAGAAGAACTACAAATCCTTAGCGCGTCGCGGGAAGAACTACCGTTCTTAGCGCGCTACGAGAAGAATTACAAATCCTTAGCGCGCTGCGAGAAGAGTTCGTCTCGCGTATCGCTGTAACAGGTGGTCTTCACGCAGGATTCCTTGTAAGGGGTCTGGCGCGTGGAGCTGCGCAGACAACCTTAGGCGGGAAGGAACAAAGGACAAGCAAAGAGTTAGAAGAAAAAGGAGGGAAACAAGGCGGAAAGAGAGAAAAAGAGAGGGACGGAACGGCGGAAAGAAAGAGAGAGAAAGAGGCGGGAAGGAAAAGTATATTATTATTATTAAAAGTAAAATATAAGTATAAATAAATATTAAATCATAAAAGAAAGAGATCGGGTCAGAGAAACGGGTACCTGGGTCGGGTCGGATCGGGCAGATGTCACAGCTGGAGCCCCTCCACACCAGGGGCCAGGGGCTCCAACACCCCCCTTATCAAGTTTCTCTCTCTGCCACACGTCATAATATTATTGGTTCTTGGCTCTGCTGGAGCCCCCACTGAAGCCCCCACACCCCTTTGTCTAAAGATTATATCCTATAGAATATGGTGATTAGTTGTCAATCTTGTATCTATGCATACATATTATCAATGAGAAGGAGATCATTCAAGCCATTTAATTAGTTGCTAACTTGTTTTTTTGAAACTTTAATATAAAAAAAAAGCATACAAAAGTATCAAAACCAAGAAATTAACGAGTCAACTCGTCAATCATAATGCTAGCTTACAATAAAAACTGTTGAATCTCACTGATAATACGACCGCCTCAAAATAAATACCAATGTTATCTCACAACAAATCCTGTCAGACCTCACAAGAAAATAACGCGTCGTCTCCCAACAAATACCGCCTGGTAGTACAAACATGAGTTTTAGGTTGAACATATTAGAAACACTTTGGTCAAATTGAGAATCTCATCTCTTTTTTTCTTTTTTTTAATAACTAGGTTCTTAAATAACAAAAGTAAAAGGCTAAAATAGTACTTGCAATGTCTGGAAAACAAAGCACAGTAAGTGCCGACATCCATGCATGATCCAATCCACTATTAAAGTCCACTACATCTGTCTACAAATGGTGTATTATTGTATATCAGTATATTATTATCCACTCAGCAAATGCCTGCAAAATCGCATTAATGTTTATTCAATTTTGATTTTGAAGGTCTGAAGAAACACTAACCGGACCCCGGACAGATTACTGGTAACCTGGGGGTTGGATAGCTGTTTCCCACGAGGGGTTAGACCCTTGGAAGATGGTTCTTCTGATAACCTGCAAAACAGACACCGTGAGCTCGTCACTGAGAAGGGGGGGGGGGGGGGGGGTTCCTCCTTGTGACCACCCTCCGGCGTGAGAATCAGACTAGATTGCTCTTTAAATATAAAAGTATATTAAGAGATTGCTAGAGCAGATATCAGGTATAATATGATGATAATAGATAAGATATGATGATCATACCATTTGTGGTATTTATAGCCGAAGGTAGGTTTCCAAGGAGGTATGGCCGGCTGCAACAGTGTTCCTGTTCCACCAACAGTAGCCTATGCACGTGCCCTGCTGGTAGTTGGTGGGTAGGTAGCGGCTGATAGTGACCAGACCTGCTGTATACTATTCCTTTTCCACCAACTGCCGGCTACGCACGTGGTATGGCAGTAGTTGGTGAGTAGGCAGCGGCTAATAGTGACATACAGTGTAGGAGCATGCTGCTCGCCATACTGTTGTCCATAAGCTGTCGTATCTTTAGTCAGATCTTTTTCCCATACCTCGTCAGGTACAGTACAGAAGATCTTCCCGTATCATACGGACTGGCTTATTTGGGCGGGAGTATTCCCCCTCCCGCCCTTGTGCGGGATTGTTCCCGGCTTCGCTCATTCCTTCAGGTGACACTGAACGATTGAGAGCTAAGTGCCTTGTGCGTGTAGCCTTGCTGCGCGGGTGGCCTTCCCTAATGGCTTGTATCCGAGGCTGCGGGAACAGGCGGAGTCCTTCACCATTGGGAGGCGTTTCCTGCGGGACCAGCTTGCGTACTGCGCGTAAGGACGTCACGTCTCTGAGCATGGTTGGTCCTGCGGATCCAGTTGGTTTCTGCGCAGACGTCCCTGTTTGAGGTGAGTCTTGCGGGTCCAACTGGGCTCTGCTGGGACCTACCTCTTCAAGGTCAAATATCATAATTTTCATTTTCTTTTACTACTAGATATTTTGATAAGGACTAAAGAAACGCTATGTACTTATAAATGTCAAGTTCAATGATTGACCTTGAAATTATTTACTATTTTTTCAAGTGTCTAAAATACAACCTATCATAATGGACGAAATCGCAAATTAATTGTCATAAGACCATGTGTAGTGGAGGGGCTACAATTGAGGGCGAATTGTGACACGTGGCGCCCAATCAACATAGAGTGGAAATTTGTTTTTAAGATGTAATGGTGTAGGGGCTACAAGTTAGGCCCACAATGTCTTTTTTTATTATTTTCTTTTTATAATTAAACTAATTAAATAAAAACCAATTTATTCAAATAATTAAATAAAAATGCATTAAAATTAAAAAGAAATACAAAAAAAGTTCATAACTAAAAAAAATACATAACTAAAAATATAAAAAAAACATATAGCTCGGTTGGTGTACATGTTTAGGTTCGGGTCGGGAAATTGAAACGGATAGCTCGGTTGGTTTAGGTTCATCGGGTTCCATTGTAAGTTCACGTTCGGTTGGTTTTGCGAACCATGGTGTTGACCGAAAGGAGAGAATGGGTGGTTCGATTGGTTCGGGTTATTTCTAGGATTCAATTTGCATATACATATATATACACACACACAACACATATGCACATATATATATATATATCACACACACAACACATACATATACATATACATATATACACAATAGTAATATAATAATAATATATAATATAATAATAATAAACTTCTTCTTCTTCCATGCGATAAGTTCACCCCGCCTCCGCCCCTTTTCGCCCACTTATCGCCGGGGGAGGGGGTGTTCGCGTCCCTTCGCGCCCAAAATTCGTCTAAATCAGCGCCCACTACACAAAGCCTAATATCATAATTCGTACCAAAGGGCTTGTAACATGTTGGATCAACGTGTTCGTGTGCATAGTTGTGATTCTTCTGAAGTGATTGAGGGGGTCTAATCCTATATGGAAAGTGTGCTCGTAATTTACTGTTAATTGAGGGATGAACATTATTTTTAAAGTAGAAAAAAAACCCTTAAAAAAATCAAAAAAATTATAGAAATAAGAAAACAAAAATATAAAAAAAGTAAAAAAAACAAAAATGTTTATCTAGCATCCCAGATCCAAAAGAAAACCCTTCAAAAAAATCAAAAATTAATTAAAAAATACAAAAAAGTAAAAATACGCACGTGGTATGGCAGTAGTTGGTGAGTAGGCAGCGGCTAATAGTGACATACAGTGTAGGAGCATGCTGCCCGCCATACTGTTGTCCATAAGCTGTCGTATCTTTAGTCAGATCTTTTTCCCATACCTCGTCAGGTACAGTACAGAAGATCTTCCCGTATCATACGGACTGGCTTATTTGGGCGGGAGTATTCCCCCTCCCGCCCTTGTGCGGGATTGTTCCCGGCTTCGCTCATTCCTTCAGGTGACACTGAACGATTGAGAGCTAAGTGCCTTGTGCGTGTAGCCTTGCTGCGCGGGTGGCCTTCCCTAATGGCCTGTATCCGAGGCTGCGGGAACAGGCGGAGTCCTTCATCATTGGGAGGCGTTTCCTGCGGGACCAGCTTGCGTACTGCGCGTAAGGACGTCACGTCTCTGAGCATGGTTGGTCCTGCGGATCCAGTTGGTTTCTGCGCAGACGTCCCTGTTTGAGGTGAGTCTTGCGGGTCCAACTGGGCTCTGCTGGGACCTACCTCTTCAAGTCCCCCCAGTCCAATGTTCTTCTCATGCGTGTTTAATAAAGTGAGGTGAACTTTTGGACTTAAGCAAAGGGTTTTGAAAAGGGTTTTTTAAGGTTTTCCATAGGTATTCTTCCCGCGGAAGTCCTTGTCACTTGCAGAAATTCCCGAGTTTCCTGCTTGGTCTTTGGGTATGGTGCGGGTAGGTCTGTAACCTCCTCACAAGTCAGGAGCGTTGAGTCCCACTTGTGTGGACTCTCCATGAGGTTTTGGTAGTTTTGAACATAGTGATCAATTATGTTAAAACCACCAATTCCATCCTGGAGCTTCAAACAACGTAGTTCTCGACGTTCCCGCTATGCGGGGATGTTACTTACGTTTCCGCAAGCATTGCTCAGAAGATCCTTCCTGGTTTCAATTCCCAGCGGAGCGCTAGGTATGTGAAGGGTTTTGCCTTGACACTGTACCAGCGCTCGTCTTAGGGTTACTTTACTTCCAAGGTATTCCTGGCGTCAATTCCCTGCGGGTGCTAAGTATGTGAAGGGTTTTGCCTTTACACTGTACCCGCATCCGTCTTATAGTTACTTGGTTGCCGAGGAATATTTGGCTTCAATTCCCTGCGGGTGCTAGGTATGTGAAGGGTTTTGCCTTTACACTGTACCCGCATCCGTCTTATGGTTACTTGTTCGCCAAAGTTTACTTGGCTTCAATTCCCTGCGGGTGCTAGGTGCGTGAAGGGTTTTGCCTTTACACTCTACCCGCATCCGTCTTACGGTTACTTGTTTGCCAAGGTTTTACTTGGCTTCAACTCCCTGCGGGTGCTAGATGCGTGAAGGGTTTTGCCTTTACACTGTACCCGCATCCGTCTTACGGTTACTTGTTTGCCAAGGTAAGGGGTATTTTCCCGCTTACTTTTTAATATTTTCAAATTTTGAATTTTTGAAATTTGAAAGGTTGGTGGAAAGATAGGAACAGTCCAAACCTCTGAAATGTCGTGCGACGGTTTCTTCTGACTGTGTCAGGACGTGCAGGAAGTTATGGTGACGTGACAGTACATGGTCATTCCAGTCGCTTTTTCAGGCGCGTGGGCGCGATTTTTCGGGCGCGTGGCCGCGAAATTACTGGCACACGTCCTGACAACAGCTGTTTCCAGCTTGGTCTTTGCCACGTGTCATAGTTTCATTGCACCTTCGATTTCTCTCTCCTCCGCATTAAATTCACCGCATTAATTGCGATTAGTATATAAAGGGGGAGAGGCGTCCTTATAATCCACACTTTCACCCTTCTCCTCTTCTTGTTAGCGATTTCCGGCAAATACTCACCTTTTCAGGCAAGCATTTTCCCTAAATCGTTTTCTTCTCTCTACAATGTCTTCCCATGATGCTGAAGCTGTAGCCGACGATAGGAGTACTGCTGGCGAGTGCCAGTGTGCTCTACCTGTCGATCAGTACCAGTATGTCGTCAGGAAATTCATGCTTGAGTCTCTTGAGCCTGAGTTTCCTGAACCCCACCAGACTGTGTACGATGCCCCCAGTGGAAAGATCGGGGTATATGCTGCTTTCTTTGTTTATGGGAACCTTAGGTTCCCATTGACAAAGTTTATGTACCGTGTCTTGGAGAGGCACGGTGTGCACCTAACCGAGTTGCATCCGATGGCGATTGCCAAGATCCGGCACTTCGAGTGGGTGTGCCGGATTCTGGGTATTGAGCCCTATGTGGACCGCCTGATGACCTTCTATACTTGGAGGTGCATCCAGGGGTGGTACACCCTGACGACCCGTATCAAGGGTTTGAAGATCTGCGTGACCGAGCGCAGTCTCCGATCGTGGAAGCGGGAGTTCTTCTACATTTCTGCCCGCGCCATCCCTATTGCTATGAAGTTTAAGAAGGGACAAGCGCTTCCGAGCCTTCACGCTTCCAGCTACCTGGAGGCGGAATGGTTCGCGAAGATATCCCGGGTCCAATCTCCGGTTTACCGGTTTGCGGAGTCCGGGATGGTAATGCTGGGGATGAGCCGGGTATGGAAGGATGCGTCCCGGTTTCCCATCCTTCTCGAATACGGTTTGAATTCTATTCCTTATGGTATGTCTTGTCTTTTTTGCTGATTTGAGTTTGTCTTCTAACTGTTTCTTTTCTCAGAGGGGAACGATTTGGAGTCGCTCCTGTACCCGCGGGAAGCTGACGGTCCCGTGCGGGTGGGCACTCGTGCTCTAGACGAGAATGAGTTGCCCATCCTGGAGCAAACGGCGGATCGGTTCGTGGAGGTCTATCCGCCGGGCCAAGAGATCCTGAGCCACCGGCGGCCAGGTAAGGCGATATTCTATCCTCAACCCCTCAATGCTGTACCCGCTGCTGGAATTCCTTACATCCTGTCTTCTTCTGAGGAATCCGCAGATGGTCCTCCGCTGGTGCGGAAGAGGAAGGTTGCCGGCGGGAAAGGGAAGGAGAAGGTGGCCTCCACAGCTGATCCGGTGCTCCTATCTGACACCGAGTCAGATAGTGAAGAGGTGGCGGGGCACCCCGGTGGTGAGAAGACCACTGCTCCGGAGGTTACGACTGTTACCTCCGGAGAACCAACGACGACGACGGTGACCGGCATCAAGAAACCGGCTCCATCGGGTTTGTCCCCGCCTGTCCGTACGTTCAGGCTCAAGAAGACCCGTAAGTACAAACATCCTTGTTTTTGTAGATTTAACATACTTCATAAATTTATTGTTTAACACTTATCTTCTTGTGCAGGCGTGGATGTTGACGCATTCCCGGGTTTAGCGCATTCGAGTACCTCTCCGCCGATGACGGTAGGCTTGGTCAGCCTTCCTGAGGCGTCGACCCAGGCGCCTGCGCCTGCTCCCACTGGTTCAGTTGCTCACTCTGAGCCGACTGTTCCAGCTTTGTCGTCACCGCCGACCGTGAGTGCAATTTTTACCACATCCTTCACCGAGCCGGCGGTTACAACTGCTGCGGATTCTGCGGCAGCGACTGCGGCGGCTGCCACCATGCCCCCGCCACCGGCACCAACGGCCGGCCCATCAGGTACGCATGGGAGTACTCGCCGATCTATGCCACCTTCCCATCTGCCTGACCTTTTGGATGGATTTCCTTTGGGTTCAGGTGATGGGTTCGGCGGCTATCGGCCTGTTATAGACCCTACAGGTGCGTAGGGTTCATTTGGCCCTATATATATATATATATATATATATATTTTATCATCTTTTCCTAACTGCTTTTTTGTTTTTTGTAGTGTCGGATTCCAATGAAGTGTATGTTCCGCGATGGAACATACGCCGAGGAACAACCCTTCGTACCCCTGTGGAGTGCGTGGAATGGGCTCGCCACGCTGCTCCTCATGGTGCGTTGGGGGAAGCCATGGCTAGCTACCAGGAGGGTAGGCTAACCAATGAGCTTCGGGTTCTCCAGGCCCGGATGCAGCCGCGCGTCGAGCTGCTTTGTCGTGAAAACGACAAGTTGAAAGCAGCTCGCGCCAAGGACGTATCTCAGGCGCGGGCTCTTCGGGAGGAGAACCAACGATTGACCGCAGCTGCTGCGGAGAAGGAGAAGGCCTTCAAGGCCCTCGAGGTTGAAGTTCAAGCGCGACTCGAGGCTCGCTCCAAGGCTGCCCAAGCTGTTAACGAACAGCTTCGGCTGGCTAAGGAGACTGCGAGGAACGCAACTGAGAGGGCCACCAAGGCTGAAGCCGTTGCTGAGCCTTTACGCATGGAGAACGAAGAGCTCAAGGCCAAATTAGAGGCTCTCCAACGTGCTCATGATGCCTTGGCAATGGAAGATGCCAAGAAGCTCCAAGAGATCCTGGACCAGAGGGGTGTGCTTGACCACACCGAGCGGAAGCTTAAGGGCGTTGAAGAGGCTGCTGCAAAGGAAGTGCTTCTTGCCAATCTTACGAAGAGCGAAGCCGAACGCGCCTGCACCCAAGCTCTGGTTGCCAAGGAATGGCTTCTTCGAGAAGCGTTGCCTCAGGTATTTTAGCTTTACGTCTTCACGCTTTCCTTTGTACATAGAAAAGGTGTTTGACACTTGTATTTTCTTTGTAGGTTGTGCATCGGGTCTTCTCAGAGACATCCTACGACGATGCTATGAGTACAGCCCTCAATGCTTCTCACGAGGATGGGGAAAGGGCTGGCTTCCTGCTTGGTCTAGGGTTCGTTGAGAAAGGTTTCCCGCCTTCCAACTTCCCTTTGTACAATGTTGATACTGAAGCCATATATGACTAAGCAGTAAATCAATACGCCGCCTTCCCGCATCCAGTGGTGGAGAAGGTGAACCAAGTAGCTGCTGCTGATGATGGGTTAGCTGTCCTTAAAGCCTTCCTTGAACCGCCCCGTTCTTCCGATGGAGCGGGTCCAAGTGGAGGCGGCCCTGAGGCTTGATCCCGAAGATCCCTTCCCATTGCTAGGATAGTCTTGTACGGATGTATTTATTTTTCTTTTCGTAGGCGGGTAGTTACCCGGCCATTCTTGTAATAATTCATTTGTGAAATATTAATCTTTTTGCGTATAAGATTGTTATTTCCTTCTTTGGGTTCCTTGCTTTATAAACTTATGACTTGCATACTTAGTTTAAATTAGCAATTTTCCAAGTGTTTAGAATAAGTTAACCTGTTGAACGTGGTTGATAATGGGTTAAAGTTTTGCTTCCTCTTTCGTGATTGTGCGGGTAGAACCGTCACTTGCACTTAGTAGGATGGCTAAACTTTAACCTTCATCTGACCTGCGTGTAGGTTTTCCTCATCTTTTGAGGATAAGTTAACCTTTGAACGTGGTTGATAATAGGTGTGAAGTTCTGCTTCCTCTTTCGTGATTGTGCGGGTAGAACCGTCACTTGCACTTAGTAGGATGGCAAAACTTTACCCTTATCTGACCTGCGTGTAGGTTTTCCTCATCCTTTTGAGGATAAGTTAACCTTTGAACGTGGTTGATAATAGGTGTGAAGTTTTGCTTCCTCTTTCGTGATTGTGCGGGTAGAACCGTCACTTGCACTTAGTAGGATGGCAAAACTTTACCCTTATCTGACCTGCGTGTAGGTTTTCCTCATCCTTTGAGGATAAGTTAACCTTTGAACGTGGTTGATAATAGGTGTGAAGTTTTGCTTCCTCTTTCGTGATTGTGCGGGTCGAACCGTCACTTGCACTTAGTAGGATGGCAAAACTTTACCCTTATCTGACATGCGTGTAGGTTTTCCTCATCCTTTTAAGAATTTTGTTTTGAACCGTTCGACGCGCGGTTGTCAATAGGTTAGTGTTCAGTTTCCTTTAATGATTCATGCGGATAGACCGGCACTTTCATTTAATGGGATAATTGAACTCTTCCCCTTCAACTGACCTGCGTGAAGGTTTGCCACTTTATTGGGTTCGTGCGGGTAGGACCGCCTTCCCACGCAATGACTTCACGTAATTATGCGGTGGAAACCGGCATATTAGTGTGCAGAAAAGTATAAATGTAAAATCATCAGCTTCGATGTTCTTAAAAAGAATCATTTCCATTAGAAGTGGCTCTTGGCCTTTTCTTTACAAATTGGAATTGATTTACATGCAAACTGTGTAAATGAGCTCCCTTCCATGTTGTTGGGATGGGAGTGCCATCGAGCCGATACGCACCTGGTTCGGGATCTCGTTCTTTACGCAGCATGTAGTCTCGATATTGAAGCCGGAATTTTGATTCGTGTTTTCCCCAGCTGGGGTTCTATACGCACCCGCCTGCTCAACCTTTATTGCGCCACGAGGTGCGCGAGCGTCCCATCTCTGACAAATGCTTCGACCATGTCTTTTACGTCTGTGCATTCTTCAGTGTTGTGCCCTATTGTTTTGTGAAAGTCACAGTATTTGCTCCGATCAGCATCGTGACGCTGTCGGATTATTGGAGGCTTTGGCCACGGGAGCTCTTCAGTGGCGAATATCTCAGTGACGCTTTTGCTGAGTGGCGTCCATCTGGAGTTCCGGTGCGGCTGTGCATTATCCCTTCCGCCCAATCGATGTTGCAAGCCGGATGAGGTGTCAAAGTTTACCCTTGACTGCCAAATGCCTTGCTTCCGCTTTTTATTTAGTCGGGCGGTGAGGACGTTGTCTTCTCTCGTCTTCTGAGTGTATAGGTTTGTGCTCTGTGGGAGATCTCTACCCAGTTGCTTCTCCGTTTCCGCATAGCGTTTTGCAGCTGTCATGATGGCATCCCATGTGGATGGCATGCCATCTTTACCCGTTAGGGTGCGGATGAGCTCTGGGTCATGCGCGCCCTGGATGAAGGCAGCGCGAACAAGATCTTCGCTGATATTGCCCAAACTTAGCTTCTTTGAGTTGAAGCGAGTGATGAAGTTTGGCAGAGATTCATCTTCTTCTCGTATGCATTTGAGGATTGTCCATTGCTCCTCGGTATACTTCCGTTGCTGGCTGAAGTGTTGGCTAAACTTCTGCTGGAAGTCTGCCCAGTCGTAGATGTGGTTGACCGGTAGACGATCAAACCAAGCTCTAGCAGCCCCAACAAGCGTCATTTGGAACATGTAGCACCACGTGGGTTCCGTCCAATTGCTGACGGTTGCCCCCGCTATGAACCTGTTCAAATGATCGTCTGGATCAGATATACCGTCATATGTGCCTATGTTAGGCATTTGTTTGGCACTCCTTGGGGCGATTGCTTCCGCAATGTCCCTTGAAAATTTGGACGTTCCCGCATTTGCTACGTTTGGTCTGAACGTTTTGGAGAAGTCTCGTGGACTTCCACCTGTGCTTTTTGGTTTGAAGGCTTGTCCAAAATGCCTTTTCGGTTGGGATTCCATTTCCTTACGCTTCCCTTTTGCCTTATGGCGAGGGTTCGCGTCGGAGTCGGATTCCTCCGAGTCATCCTCCCAGTATTCGAGTTCGTCGGCCTGTTGTACGGAACGCAAGCGTTCGTCCAACTCAGCCTGGAATTCTTTTTGTCGTGCCTCCGCCCATGCCTTAACTTCATCGAGAGTTTGGCGGGGGAGTCTTCGTTTCTCAAGCTGGGTATCAGTGGATCCCAGTAGGCGATCATTTACTGCACTTGCCCCAGCTTGAGTAACTGGGGTAGTGTTCGTAAAATTTACTTCACTTGTCCCGGCTTGGGTAACCGGGGTAGTGTTTGTAAAAACTGTGTTACCGGTATTCACCCCAGTAGCTGGGGTTGTGGTTACCGGAATTTCTCTAACCATCTTTTGTAGAAAGTTTGAAAAAAAAACTGGAGAAAAATAAAGTTCTAGCTTTATGCACGGATGGCGCCAATGAAGAAACACTAACCGGACCCCGGACAGATTACTGGTAACCTGGGGGTTGGATAGCTGTTTCCCACGAGGGGTTAGACCCTTGGAAGATGGTTCTTCTGATAACCTGCAAAACAGACACCGTGAGCTCGTCACTGAGAAGGGGGGGGGGTTCCTCCTTGTGACCACCCTCCGGCGTGAGAATCAGACTAGATTGCTCTTTAAATATAAAAGTATATTAAGAGATTGCTAGAGCAGATATCAGGTATAATATGATGATAATAGATAAGATATGATGATCATACCATTTGTGGTATTTATAGCCGAAGGTAGGTTTCCAAGGAGGTATGGCCGGCTGCAACAGTGTTCCTGTTCCACCAACAGTAGCCTATGCACTTGCCCTGCTGGTAGTTGGTGGGTAGGTAGCGGCTGATAGTGACCAGACCTGCTGTATACTATTCCTTTTCCACCAACTGCCAGCTACGCACGTGGTATGGCAGTAGTTGGTGAGTAGGCAGCGGCTAATAGTGACATACAGTGTAGGAGCATGCTGCTCGCCATACTGTTGTCCATAAGCTGTTGTATCTTTAGTCAGATCTTTTTCCCATACCTCGTCTGGTACAGTACAGAAGATCTTCCCGTATCATACGGACTGGCTTATTTGGGCGGGAGTATTCCCCCTCCCGCCCTTGTGCGGGATTGTTCCCGGCTTCGCTCATTCCTTCAGGTGACACTGAACGATTGAGAGCTAAGTGCCTTGTGCGTGTAGCCTTGCTGCGCGGGTGGCCTTCCCTAATGGCTTGTATCCGAGGCTGCGGGAACAGGCGGAGTCCTTCACCATTGGGAGGCGTTTCCTGCGGGACCAGCTTGCGTACTGCGCGTAAGGACGTCACGTCTCTGAGCATGGTTGGTCCTGCGGATCCAGTTGGTTTCTGCGCAGACGTCCCTGTTTGAGGTGAGTCTTGCGGGTCCAACTGGGCTCTGCTGGGACCTACCTCTTCAAGGTCAAATATCATAATTTTCATTTTCTTTTACTACTAGATATTTTGATAAGGACTAAAGAAACGCTATGTACTTATAAATGTCAAGTTCAATGATTGACCTTGAAATTATTTACTATTTTTTCAAGTGTCTAAAATACAACCTATCATAATGGACGAAATCGCAAATTAATTGTCATAAGACCATGTGTAGTGGAGGGGCTACAATTGAGGGCGAATTGTGACACGTGGCGCCCAATCAACATAGAGTGGAAATTTGTTTTTAAGATGTAATGGTGTAGGGGCTACAAGTTAGGCCCACAATGTCTTTTTTTATTATTTTCTTTTTATAATTAAACTAATTAAATAAAAACCAATTTATTCAAATAATTAAATAAAAATGCATTAAAATTAAAAAGAAATACAAAAAAAGTTCATAACTAAAAAAAATACATAACTAAAAATATAAAAAAAACATATAGCTCGGTTGGTGTACATGTTTAGGTTCGGGTCGGGAAATTGAAACGGATAGCTCGGTTGGTTTAGGTTCATCGGGTTCCATTGTAAGTTCACGTTCGGTTGGTTTTGCGAACCATGGTGTTGACCGAAAGGAGAGAATGGGTGGTTCGATTGGTTCGGGTTATTTCTAGGATTCAAGTTGCATATACATATATATACACACACACAACACATATGCACATATATATATATATATCACACACACAACACATACATATACATATACATATATACACAATAGTAATATAATAATAATATATAATATAATAATAATAAACTTCTTCTTCTTCCATGCGATAAGTTCACCCCGCCTCCGCCCCTTTTCGCCCACTTATCGCCGGGGGAGGGGGTGTTCGCGTCCCTTCGCGCCCAAAATTCGTCTAAATCAGCGCCCACTACACAAAGCCTAATATCATAATTCGTACCAAAGGGCTTGTAACATGTTGGATCAACGTGTTCGTGTGCATAGTTGTGATTCTTCTGAAGTGATTGAGGGGGTCTAATCCTATATGGAAAGTGTGCTCGTAATTTACTGTTAATTGAGGGATGAACATTATTTTTAAAGTAGAAAAAAAACCCTTAAAAAAATCAAAAAAATTATAGAAATAAAAAAACAAAAATATAAAAAAAGTAAAAAAAACAAAAATGTTTATCTAGCATCCCAGATCCAAAAGAAAACCCTTCAAAAAAATCAAAAAATAATTAAAAAATACAAAAAAGTAAAAAAACCAAAAAAAACATTTAGCATCCCCGTTAAAAACAACTCAAACTTAATTGAGCATTCAGATTTAGTTTAGCTTTTAGCGGGTGTAGGTTTTTTAGCTTGCCCGGGGGGGGGGGGGGGGCACTTTTCATTAATATTTTACACCTAAAACAACAAATCTCATTTACATTTTACGTGTAAAATGTTAATGACAAATTTTGTTATTTTTGTAAGATAATAATTTTTACATGTAAAATTTTAAAGAACTTTTGTAACACATGTAAAATGTTAATAATATTTATTGTTTTACGTGTAAATGTTAATGAAAAGTGTTATATACAAGTAAAATATTAATTTTTACATGCAAAATCTTAAAGAATTGTTGTTTTACATGTAAAACGTTAATGAGATTTGTTGTTTTACGTGTAAAATGTTAATTAAAAGTGTTATTTTACATGTAAAACCTTAATGAACTGTTGTTTTACATGTAAAATGTTAATGAGATTTTTTGTTTTACATGTAAAAGTGTCCCCCCCCCCCCCCACGGCAAGCTAAAAAAACCTAAACCCACTAAACGCTAAATTAAACCCGAAAGCTAAACTGATTTTGAGTTTTTTTTTGAACGGGGATGCTAGATATATATATATATATATTGGTTTTTTAAATTTTTTTTCGCTTTTTTGGACCAGGGATGCTAGATATTGTTTTATATCCTTTTTAACTGTTTATTTGATTTTTTTAGGGTTTTTTTTCTCTTACCACAAATAATGTGATGTATCTGATTGAGGGTGCACCATAAGAATGTGGGGAATTAATCAAGGGTTGGAAAGAAATTCCTTAGTTCCTCACCTTTTTGAAGTTCTCTTTTGAACCTAACTCTCTCTCTCTTTATATATATGAAAAAAAATGTATTCTCAATGTTTAAACGTAAGTAATTTAACCTCGCGTTGTTAGGGTGATCAATTTAAGTGCAACGATAAAAGATCATTATCATATGCTCAAATACATTATCATCATAATCCTTATCAACTAAACTGACTCAAAGTCATCTAGACTAAATACATGCTAAAATTTTTAACTAATGATCAGGGCCGGCTAAATATTTTCTGGAGGCCTAACGTGAGATTTAAAATCGAGGCATTCTTCTATTTAAGGTGTAAGCAATTACGCAAATGCAAATTGTTCTAGCTTCACATAAAAGAATCCATGTCACCTCCCAAACTCTCTAATGCAATTATAGAGTTGCATTTTAAAGCATGACTAAAATTGTAATAAACCTTAAGGATTAACATAAGTAGTCCATCCACACAAGAACTCATAGAAGATTAGCCATTGAGTAATCAATGGTCCTTTGGGCATTTGTCATATGGTTCCTTTAAATATTATGATACTTGTATTGAAAATTCCAAAAACCCATCAAAAATCCAGCAAGAAATCATTAAGCTTTTGAAATAGTAAAAATAACACAAAAAAGACCATCACAAACCATACAAAAACCTATAACACCTTTTCAAATCAACCAAACTCTAATTGAAAAGCAAAAATCTTAATCTACACAAATATTACACACAAAGAAAAAAAAAAGAAAAGGGAAAAGGAAAGAAAGCAATCATCCAATTGTGTACACTTCATCTTCACGAAAAAAATCATAAATTTGGGCCTGATCTAAATTGGATTATATAAAAAATGCGGCCCTACATACCTGGAGGCCCAAAGCAAATGCCTCATTCGGCTTGGAGAAGAGTCGGGCCTGCTCGTAATTTCAACATTGGTTCAGACATGGCGGCAAGCCCGATCTCCAGAGACGCCCATAATTGTTATACATACATACATACATACATACATACATACATATATCCACACACACACTTTTATATATAATTTTGTTTTAAAACATAAGTCTACAAAATGACTCTTTGGTGTAATGGAAGAGTCGTAGTCTATGGAATCAAAGGTACGGGTTTAATTCCCATTTATCGTGTTTTTATTTTTATAGAAAAATGTTTCTTTGTGTTTTATACGGGCTATTTTAGTAACCTTTTATTATTATTGTTGTTGTTGTCGTCGTCGTCGTCCTTGGTGTTGTTTGTCGTTGGTGTTGTTGCTTTGGTCCGGATTAGGCTTTAGAAATACAAGAAAATTGATAAAATTGTCAAATTATTTATCAAATAATTAAAACATGGCCCTTTTTTATGCTCGTCTCGAGCCCCAAAATTTTAAGCGATTCTCAAAAGCAGCTCTGCCAATGGGCTTGCATTGTCGTTTATGGCCATACTTGGTGGATTCTTCATTTTTCGTCATGTTTTCTCTTTTTTTGTTCCACCAAAGGATGATTACTCCTGCAATTTCGCAAAGAAAACATCTTTAGAGTCAAATTATGTGAAAATGCTATGAAAATGGTGAAGCATGGAGAATATCATGTGATAAAAACATGTATAATTTGAAGCATGTCAAGTAGTCTTCAAGAAAAACTCGTGACTTCAAGCGAAACTCACCTAACACGTTTTATAGTAACAATAAGTATACAAAAGACAAAAGTAATAATATAACTTGAAAATATTGGAGAGAATTGCAATAAGAAGTGAGAACGTATATTGCATGGATGGTCATTTCTCTTTTACATACATGTTCGTATAACTGTAGTTGAAAAATATTTCATCCAACTCTAGGATAAATCATAAATTTTTTTTATCTTGTATTATTTGAGTTTTTGTACATAGAGATGAAGATTTATTAAGAGAGCTGTGACATAAAATTTTAAATAAATAGTATAATAAAAGTTTCTTTAATATATCTTGATTGGTTTCTTAAGGACTTTAGGTAAATAAATAAATAAATAAGAGTATTATTATAAGATTAACCAAAATACTCTCATGTGTCTCGGGTTTTTATGTTTACAGCTTGTTTGGGATTCCTTATTCAAGACCTAAATGACTTTTTGCAAAAGGACTTATCAAATATAACTTTTTAAAAAGGAGTTTTCAAGAAATGTTTTTGGATTAACTTATAAGCAATAAGTCAATAGGTGATAAATTGGTGTTAAATTGATGGTGGTAGGGATGTAGATGAGAGCCGTAGATGTTAATTTGGTGTTAAATTAAATTGATGATGGTAGATTGGTAGGGATGTAGTTGAGAGATGCATGTGTTAAATTGATGGTGGCGAGGTGTAGTTGAGAGCTTGGTGGTGGTAGGGATGATTGAGAGCTGCAAGGGTGCCTTCTCACCAAACCCAAACCCAAAAGTTCATAAAATTGGAATTTCTTAACTTAAAAAAAGCTTCCTTTTTACACTTGCTGAGAAGTTAAAACCCAAAATAACTTATGAGTTACCAAACATATTTTAAACTATTAACTTCTTTCAAAAGTTAATAAAGTCAAAAGAAGGGTTCAATTAGGAATAACAAACACCACCTAAAACATAAGTTAGTGGCAGTACATATGAGTGTTATAAGTGTGTTACAAAACAAATCATATACCCTAAATTTGCCACTTCTCAAAGTTAGGCCTCAATTTGTTACTTTGTCAAACCACAAGCACGATTTTCTAAAAAATAAATTTTCAAAATAAAACCTCTTCATTTCTTTCGTTATGTTTGTCCATTCGCTATGTAATTCCTTATTGGATTATAATTTTGATTATTATCTAGCCAATTGATATTCAGGTCAGGATTCAGATCAAATCATGACTTTGATGCAAGCAATGGGTGTAACACCCCAACCCGGAGTGGGTTGACGTGTCACTATTACAGATATCATAAACCAAACATAATCCGTTTAAAAGAAAGAAATAGAATCCAAACCAACAAGTTAAGATAAAATGAAAGAAATCCTAAGTCTCATTTATTAAAAATTGAATTAAAAGAAAATAAATAAAGTCTTTATTCTTGAACTTCATTTTTACTCTCATCACTGATTTCCCTGATTTCCCGAATTACCTGTCAACAAATAAGACAAGTACAAACAAGAAAATACGGATGAGCCAAAAATTGCCCAGTAACGGAAAGAACAATAGTATAGGTAAGGACAGACGTAAGAAAATAAATATACGGACTTCAATTTAAACTCGAAACCAACCTTTTTACCGAAACATATACTTAATAAAATTCGGAAGTATGATCCGACACTTGGACAGAACATAATCAAACACATACGAAACATATCAGAACTATAACAGAAACACCCAGAGCCAGAAACATATAACATATAACTTGTAACATATAACGTGTGACGTATAACGTGTAACATATAACTGAACTAGGATCGATCCATACGCCTCTAAACGGCCAAAGTACTAGTTAGAGACGCCGTGAACTTTTAAAACACAATGTCACGAAAAGTGTGTGCTCGGGTAACAGAGTACTAAACCTGGAAGGCAATATAAATACTACCTAACATATAACATATTAACATAAATTCATATTATTGTTCATAAGAACATGCAATAATGAACTAGTAACCAAAACGGATAGTTAAACAAAACCATATAAAAGTTGAAAACGTATAAAATGTCCAAAGACCAAACAGATCGTATCGATAGAGACAACTTGGTGGTACTAAAATTTGAAATACCGAAAGTCCGCACTACAAAGTAACGGATTAGAATTTATACTATAAGTAATGGAAACAGAAACCGTAACGAAGTAACGGAATATAATTTATACTACGAGTGACAGAAACCAGAAACCGTACTACGAAGTAACAAGAAACAGAATCCGTACCTTAATCCAACAAGCAAAGCGAAACTGAACGAGTCGTCTTTAATAAATACTAGATCCTTCATTTTAATTATAGTTTGAAATAAATTATAGAACTTAATGTCATTGTTTTAATAACTTTTTCCGGCGACATAGGTATTATATAAATCATCTTACTTAACTAGCCGATATTACCATTATTCGAACCATCTTAAAGATGTATTATTATTATTATTATATATGTTTATTCATAGCACTAGTAACTTTTTATATAAATACATATAAAGGATGAATGGGTGTGCAGGCTAGTAAAACGCCCAGAATCACAAATAAGTCAATATAATAATTTTAAATCATCCAATGAAGAGTGCTTATAATGTATAAACATATATTTGTATTCTTATCACCATACTTAACAGTAAGGTTTAACTGACATGATTAAAGTGATATTAATAAGTAGAAAACATATCACGTAGGGTGGCAAAATAATATTGTGAGTTTATAATATTCAGCAAAAATCTAAGTCCACTTTAACAACTTACTCGCCGGAAACGCGTCTGGATTTTAAGAATCGTATTCTACCGATTATACAAGAACACGAACAAATAGCAGGGAGCGGAGCCATTACCTCAATCGTTAACAGAACGATTTCGGGAGCGAGGCAGTGACGTTTCTACACACTTGTGTGACGGAACTGGTTCAGGAACCGAGAGCAGATGAAATCCTCAAACACTTCGTATAACAATATGATGCAGCGGCTAATTAACGTACGTATGATGACGGTTCACTGATGGAATCGGAACGGAAGATCAAACGAAAACCAAGAGATTATATAGAGGCGATATGGGGTATCTTCATAATATCGTATGAAAGGTTGTAGGCCCTATAATAGATCTATCAACGTAGTTGATAAGGGATGGTAATCTCATCCTTTCCGGCAATTTTGTTGGCAACAGATATGGGTTAAATTTTGAAATTTTGTTTCTATTAAAATAATCTAATACATTCACATTCAACTTTTCATGTCATACATATATTCCTATATTATTAGATATCTTTTCATTATTTTTCTTTTATTCAAATACTACGTTATCATCTAAGTGATTAATTTGTTCATTTTATTAACTATTATTATTATTATTTTAGAGTATTACAATTCTTCCCCTCTAAATAAAATTTCGTCCTCGAAATTAGTGGTTTCGGTAGTCCACGGAGCGTATAACATAACAATCACGGAACAAACTTCACAGATTCAGACATATTCAAAACACATCGCGAGAAAGCGTAACAACTGAAAAGATGACTCATAACAATTGATAAACCGGATGGAAACTAGTAACCCGTTTGGTGGCTAAAACACGTAACTGTAAATACTTAGTCTTATAACTGAAATAGATATCGCAAGGTAGTACGATGTAAAGAATTATGGATCTGTACCTAGGGCATTAGCTGCATCTTTGGCTGTAAGTGTAAAAAAGCGCCCCCATGCGGCAGGCTTAGCAGGGTTCTTCCTCGTATCAGTACGAGATTCTTGTTGAGGGCAATCCCTAATCATGTGTCCAGCACGTCCGCATTTGAAACATAGACCTTCGGTGTAACGGCATACTCCTCTATGAAGTTTTCCGCATGTGGTGCACGGAGGAGTAGGATGATCCTGCTGAGGGTGTTGTTGATTTAGTGGTTGAGCTTCAGTCAAGGGTGATTGGATCTGATTTTGAGCAGGTTTTGAGCTTTGGTTTCGGTTCTTCCATGGTCGCGGATTGTGGTTGGTGTTTCGGTCTCGGGGTGGTGAGGACTGATCATGATCAGTATCCCTAGACCGCTTATGGCTATCGTCAGACAACCTTTGACGGTGTTTCTTATCGTTATCCAAGTTCTTGACCGCATCAACTATCTCATTAACGTCATTAAAACGGAGATTCAGGATGAACTTTCTATCACGGTCACATATGGCCCACTTGAAATGATTGGTTTGCTGCTCTTGAGTACCTACAGTCGGGCCCAGAAAACTAACCAGACGACAGAAACGGTTCTTAAACTCTACGATCGGCTCATCATCTTCTTGAACAATAGAAGAATACTCCCTCAGATATTCACTACGGTCGGCATCGGTAAAATACTGCTGATAAAACAGGGTGCGGAAATCATTCCAAGCAAGTGTGGCAGCATAATTGTCTCCTCCACGCGCAGCCTTTAGTGTTTTCCACCATCTATGAGCATCATCTTCGAGCTTGTAAGTAGCTAGCCGAACCTTAAACACATCTTCGACACCTAGCACTTCGAACAGTTTCTCGATATGCGCGATCCAGTTTTCAGCTTCTACCGGTGAACTAGCGGTACTAAAGGATTTCGGCTTTTGCTTTTGAAAACGCTCAAGCCAGACATGAATACCAACAAGAGGATTGTTGCCTCCGGCATTGTTGCCACCGCCGTTGTTGCCACCGCCGTTGTTTCCACCGCCGTTGTTGCCACTAGCGTTTCCACCGCCGTTGTTGCTACCAGCGTTTCCACCGGCATTGTTGCCACCAGCGTTGTTCTGCTGCAACTGTTGTATCAGATTAGGGACTAACGCAGCAATAGCCGCATTGACGGCGTTAGTGACAAGGGTCGCAAGAGGAGGGTCGTTCGCATCATCATTCTCGCCATTGCGGTTAACACGTCTTCTAGGAGGCATCTAAAAGTAAGATAACGTATGAGTTGAACGATAAGGATTTACGGAATACGCAGAAGACGAAAAGGAAATCCTAACCCGACGTCTACCCATTAGCTCACATTTTTAATTGTTAATGTTTAAGTTTTCCTACAGGAAAGAGCCTAGGCTCTGATACCATAACTGTAACACCCCAACCCGGAGTGGGTTGACGTGTCACTATTACAGATATCATAAACCAAACATAATCCGTTTAAAAGAAAGGAATATAATCCAAACCAACAAGTTAAGATAAACTGAAAGAAATCCTAAGTCTCATTTATTAAAAATTGAATTAAAAGAAAAGAAATAAAGTCTTTATTCTTGAACTTCATTTTTACTCTCATCACTGATTTCCTGATTTCCCGAATTACCTGTCAACAAATAAGACAAGTACAAACAAGAAAATACGGATGAGCCAAAAATTGCCCAGTAACGGAAAGAACAATAGTATAGGTAAGGACAGACGTAAGAAAATAAATATACGGACTTCAATTTAAACTCGAAACCAACCTTTTTACCGAAACATATACTTAATAAATTTCGGAAGTATGATCCGACACTTGGACAGAACATAATCAAACACATACGGAAACATATCAGAACTATAACAGAAACACCAGAGCCAGAAACATATAACATATAACTTGTAACATATAACGTGTGACGTATAACGTGTAACATATAACTGAACTAGGATCGATCCATACGCCTCTAAACGGCCAAAGTACTAGTTAGAGACGCCGTGAACTTTTAAAACACACTGTCACGAAAAGTGTGTGCTCGGGTAACAGAGTACTAAACCTGGAAGGCAATATAAATACTACCTAACATATAACATATCAACATAAATTCATATTATTGTTCATAAGAACATGCAATAATGAACTAGTAACCAAAACGGATAGTTAAACAAAACCATATAAAAGTTGAAAACGTATAAAATGTCCAAAGACCAAACAGATCGTATCGATAGAGACAACTTGGTGGTACTAAAATTTGAAATACCGAAAGTCCGCACTACAAAGTAACGGATTAGAATTTATACTATAAGTAATGGAAACAGAAACCGTAACGAAGTAACGGAATATAATTTATACTACGAGTGACAGAAACCAGAAACCGTACTACGAAGTAACAAGAAACAGAATCCGTACCTTAATCCAACAAGCAAAGCGAAACTGAACGAGTCGTCTTTAATAAATACTAGATCCTTCATTTTAATTATAGTTTGAAATAAATTATAGAACTTAATGTCATTGTTTTAATAACTTTTTCCGGCGACATAGGTATTATATAAATCATCTTACTTAACTAGCCGATATTACCATTATTCGAACCATCTTAAAGATGTATTATTATTATTATATATGTTTATTCATAGCACTAGTAACTTTTTATATAAATACATATAAAGGATGAATGGGTGTGCAGGCTAGTAAAACGCCCAGAATCACAAATAAGTCAATATAATAATTTTAAATCATCCAATGAAGAGTGCTTATAATGTATAAACATATATTTGTATTCTTATCACCATACTTAACAGTAAGGTTTAACTGACATGATTAAAGTGATATTAATAAGTAGAAAACATATCACGTAGGGTGGCAAAATAATATTGTGAGTTTATAATATTCAGCAAAAATCTAAGTCCACTTTAACAACTTACTCGCCGGAAACGCGTCTGGATTTTAAGAATCGTATTCTACCGATTATACAAGAACACGAACAAATAGCAGGGAGCGGAGCCATTACCTCAATCGTTAACAGAACGATTTCGGGAGCGAGGCAGTGACGTTTCTACACACTTGTGTGACGGAACTGGTTCAGGAACCGAGAGCAGATGAAATCCTCAAACACTTCGTATAACAATATGAGCAGCGGCTAATTAACGTACGTATGATGACGGTTCACTGACGGAATCGGAACGGAAGATCAAACGAAAACCAAGAGATTATATAGAGGCGATATGGGGTATCTTCATAATAACGTATGAAAGGTTGTAGGCCCTATAATAGATCTATCAACGTAGTTGATAAGGGATGGTAATCTCATCCTTTCCGGCAATTTTGTTGGCAACAGATATGGGTTAAATTTTGAAATTTTGTTTCTATTAAAATAATATAATACCTTCACATTCAACTTTTCATGTCATACGTATATTCCTATATTATTAGATATCTTTTCATTATTTTTCTTTTATTCAAATACTACGTTATCATCTCAGTGATTAATTTGTTCATTTTATTAACTACTATTATTATTATTATTATTATTATTATTATTATTATTATTATTATTTTAGAGTATTACAATGGGACTACCGAAAATTTAAGACAAGTCACTCGGAAATAACAAAAACAAATCCTCCTAAATACCTTGTTGATTAAGAAGTCGATCTCCCTTCATCTTTAGACCATGCACTAGCCGAGAACGATCAAGAGCTCTCAACGATACACCCACTTTCTCATATTGTCACTTTTATTTTTATTTTTTCATACTCACATAAATCAGTTTTAGCTGCCGCCAGGTTAAACAATGAGTCCAAATATTTTACCCAAGTCATAAAAGATGGCATGTGGATTGAGACAATGAAGAAAGAAATAAAGCCGCTTAAAGAAAATGGCATGTGGGATTGTTGGTCATTGAATATATACTTAATGGAAAACGAACAATCGCCTCAAAATGGATATCTTGGAGGACTGCGGCATGAAAGGTTGTTGGCCTAACAAATTTCCCATGAATTAGTCTCAAGCTTGAGAACAATGAAAGTGGGTAACAAGTGAATGCTTAGTCAGTACCGCAGAATGATGGGAGCGCTACTTTGTAGCTTGTCCACAAGAAGTTCATTTGGAAGCGGCAAATCGTGTTTTGCGTAACCTAAAAACGATACGGGGTCAATGAATATTGCTCCCAAAGAAAGGTGTTACAAATTTGATTAGCTATTGTGATTCGGATCAGTTTGGTTGTCCGTTCACTAGAAATCTCAAACGGGATACGTATTAGTTTTTTGGGGTGCTCCAGTTTTTAGGTTATTCAAGATACAGTCCATGGTGTCTAGATTACCGGTTGAAATTGTATATCGTGCCATGGTATCCACTGTTAGTGAAACTATATGAATGGAATGGTTGTTTTAAGGAACTAGACTTGGAACAACATTAATGTTATTACAATCAAATACCAAGACATATTGTCTAGGGAATTTAAATGTCTCGGCCGAGCAGAAACAAAAGGCCTATATGTGCTCACAAGTAACGAAATAAAAAGCTCCATGGGCCCAATACCTCAAATGAGTTATGGGTAAAAAAAGATTGAGCCCAATATATAATATGATGATTAAGATTTATACCTATTTTATAAAAATTTTTTGTAAAAATATATAAAAGATATTTATATGTATCTATAATATATATAAACGAAAACATAAAAATCCTACGTGTCGGATGTGGTCGCCCCCCCTTTTTTTGGAGTCACCAGATTTGCTTGATTTTTAAATGGAGGCTTCTCATGCATTTGACCCGAATTCACGGGTATGGGTCTCATTAAACCCAGATATTTCTTAAACGGGTTATAACATCTCATTAAATTAAAAACTAATCTCACCAAATATTTGATATAAAAATCCTATAAAATAGGGTTATACTAAAATTAATATTTGATTTATTTTAAAATAGATATATATTATTTATAATTAAACAACCAATTTTATAGTAAAAAATAAACGGGTCTTGAGTCTCATCAAACCCATATAGCTTTTAAACCGGGTTATAACATCTCATTTATTTGTGAATCAATTTATCATCAAACCATAAGTATATTATTAATTTTCATATAATAAAAAAAATAATAATTCAAAAATAAATAAATATTAGAAACAAATATTATAAAACAACCCCCGTAATACGGGGGATAAAAACTAGTGTATATATGGTTTGGATCAGAGACAAATAAAATTAATGTGTTAATTGTGAGAATCAAGTATGGTAATTATATATACAAGTAGGGTAATTAAGTAATTACATCATATAGTAATTACATAATTACTCTACTTTTATATATAATTAATTTTCTTAATTCTCATAATTAACACGTTAATTTCATTTGTACGTTAACTTTTCCCTATATATATATATATATATATATATATAATTTGTGCCTTAACCGGTCGCCTGAGTTGCCCAACCCACTAGTCGGCCCTGATATTGCCAACAATCATGTCTTTCATGAGTGCACAAAACACACATAAATGAATTATTATTTTGTCATGAAATCAATGATATGAACATTTATAGTAAAGGCACCGATTCCTGAGTTGTTTACCAATGACAACTTAATGTTTTGCTTGACAAGTTGGTCGTTTGTAATCTTCGCGTAACTTGTAAGAAAGTAAAGAAGTTGTCATCATCATCGTACTCAGTATATCCCACCAATAGCAAATCTATGGTAGGGTCTGAGGAGGGTAAGATGTAGACAGCCTTACCTCTACCCTTTAGGAATAGAGAGGCTGTTTCCGGTGAGACCCCCCCCCCCCCCGGCTCGATAGTAGTATTGCATCAAGCCTTGGACGTAAGGCACATAACACTCAACCATCGAGACACCGCCGATTGGTGCATGTACCCTTGTCTTTCGGCTATCAACGCCACCACATGATGCCTGATTAACCTTCCGCCACTTTTAACGTTATTTTCACGAGATTAGTAAAATAACGTCAAAATTAGTGCAATTTCACTTTTGCCCACCCGAGGGTTCACACATATATGCATTATATGCGCGCATCGCAAGCAGGGCGTTAAAAGTAAAGAAGTGGGTTTAATATATTAGGAAAAACATAGTTAAACATGATAACTTTATTTGAGAGAAAATAAAATTGCTATATGAACAATAATGACTTTATAAGTAATAACCGTCTAGACATATAATTTAATACGAAGTAGACATGCTTTTAGATTCTTTACTAAAATTGAACAAACCACCATCACATCCACCACCAATCATGTCTTTCATGAGTGCACAAAACACACATAAATGAATTATTATTTTGTCATGAAATCAATGATATGAACATTTATAGTAAAGGCACCGATTCCTGAGTTGTTTACCAATGACAACTTAATGTTTTGCTTGACAAGTTGGTCGTTTGTAATCTTCGCGTAACTTATAAGAAAGTAAAGAAGTCGTCATCATCATCGTACTCAGTATATCCCACCAATAGCAAATCTATGGTAGGGTCTGAGGAGGGTAAGATGTAGACAGCCTTACCTCTACCCTTTAAGAATAGAGAGGCTGCTTCCGGTGAGACCCCCCCCCCCCCCGGCTCGATAGTAGTATTGCATCAAGCCTTGGACGTAAGGCACATAACACTCAACCATCGAGACACCGCCGATTGGTGCATGTACCCTTGTCTTTCGGCTATCAACGCCACCACATGATGCCTGATTAACCTTCCGCCACTTTTAACGTTATTTTCACGAGATTAGTAAAATAACGTCAAAATTAGTGCAATTTCACTTTTGCCCACCCGAGGGTTCACACATATATGCATTATATGCGCGCATCGCAAGCAGGGCGTTAAAAGTAAAGAAGTGGGTTTAATATATTAGGAAAAACATAGTTAAACATAATAACTTTATTTGAGAGAAAATAAAATTGCTATATGAACAATAATGACTTTATAAGTAATAACCGTCGAGACATATAATTTAATACGAAGTAGACATGCTTTTAGATTCTTTACTAAAATTGAACAAACCACCATCACATCCACCACCAATTCTATTATAGGAAACCGATCCAACATAAAAGATACTACAAAATAACCAAGGTTTAAATAAAAAGTTAAAAACCACAGCACACCAATAATTCATAACAAAAAGACCTTCCAAACTAAAACCTCCTAGAATCATCAATACCAAACAAACACGAACTCGGTTACATTTCATTACATCAACGATTTCAACGATCGTTCCTTGATCGGTTTCCTCCCTCTCTTTTTCACGGCTTTCTCCTTATGTTTCTCGTCTTCTTCCACATCAGCAAAAAAATCCACTCCGGGCCCTTCCTGACACGACCACACCGTTCTCATAGCGGTCGTGTCAGGCTCACCCCATTTCTCACCCTTCACCATATCCATATCCATATCCATATCCATATCCACATCATCAACACCACCAACACCAATAGTGGTACTACATGCATTAAAACTTGTACATCTGTTTCCACCTCTTTTCTTGCCCCACGATGGACCAAACCCCGAATAATAATAATAAAACTCATTTTGCTTTGATGTAACAGCCACGGCCCGTTTCTTATTACCACGGGATTTAGGGACAAAAGATTGGGCCTTTTTGCTGGTTGACCAAACGACGTCGTTTTGCTTATCAACACCACAATTATCCTCCTCACTCATAAACCCTAATTTCTCCTCTTCCTCCTTTTGATACGATTTGTAATTCATAATATTATCATCATCATCAACATTTCCACTTCCATTCCCATTCTTATCCGCGATATCGTTATCGCAGTCAAATGAGTTTTTGTTTGAAGCAACACTGTTGATAATTAATAATAATAAATTACTAAAATCGATCGAACAATATCATCAAATTGTACTCAAAATCGATCGAAAACTGTGTTCATCAACACTAATAAAGTAATAATCAATCAACCGATACACGGTTACACGCAACTATGCATAGAATTAAAGAACCACAATAGAACATGTAGGTATTAACAAACCCTAGATAATAATTATGGATACAAAATAATGTCGGTATAAAATGCTTTGATTCGAGATAATAATAATAATAATAATAATATAAGAGGCTACCTCTGAATCGGTCTGCTAGAATCATCAGCTGAGCTCCGATTTGCAGCAACATTGACGTCGTAGTGAGTGACATAATCATCAAACTGAAAACACAATAACCGGAAAAGATATCAAGATATAATAAGCTAAATGTTGAAGCAGAATTAAAATTAACGTGACAGATATTTTATCATTTTAGGGTTTTTCAACCTAAATAATAAAGGGTTAATAAAAATAAACCCTAGCAAGTGCAGCATTTAAAGCAATTGCAAAGTTAAAAGAAGCAGATCTAGTAATTGTTGGATTTGGAACGGAGAAGAATTGAATTGAAGGGGTAAGTAAGTACCAGATGGATTGAGGTGGAAGATGAATGTGTGGATGGGAAAGTGATGATGTCCCATGGAGACTGGTTGAGAGGACAGAGTGAGGATTGTTGATTATTATTATTATTATTATTATTATTGGAGGTGTGGAGAAGAAATGCAGAGGTTTTAGCGTGCTTTCTTATTCTCATGGTTTGGAGATTGAAGGAAGTGAGACTGTGTGTGTGAAGATCGGAGGTGTGTGTGGGTGTGGGACACTGGCTTGATGTGAAGGGGTTTTATATACACGAGTTTTATGTTTTTTTTTTTTGAATTATTTATTATTTAAATATTTGTAAGGTTATGGAGTTGTAAATGATTTAGTAAACGGTTCATGAGTTGTTTGATGAGAAGTTCTTTATGTTTGTTTATTTAGGGGGTGTTTGTTTTTTCTTCAAACATCTTCAAGGGAGCTAATGTCTGCATGCGCGCAGACATTACCCTTGAAGACTGTTTGTTTTTTTTCTTAAAACAGATCTTAAGTTATCTTCTTTCATCTTAAAAGAAAAGCAAAGAAATCTTGCTTAAAACATCTTCGCAAAAAAATCATACTCTTATCCCTTTGAAGCCACCCTCTCATCCACTCCTCCCACCACCGTCCGCCACCACCACCCACCGTACGCCACCACCACCATCCCCCACTGCCACCGTCCACCACCATCCACCGCCACTACCCACCGTCCGCCGCCACTACCAGCATCCACCACCACTGCCCATCGTCCGCCACCACCACCACCACCACCATCCATCACAGCCACCACCAATCACCACCGTCCACCACCCACCACAACCGTTCATCACCACCACCACCCACTGTCGGACGCCATCACCGTCAACTACCACCGTCCACCACCCACCAAAACCGTCCATTACCACCACCCACTGTCCACCACCACCATCCATCGCCACTACCCCCCGTCCGCCGCCACAATTTTATTATTATATTTTCTATGTAACTTGAATAAATGACTTCTATCTTGTGAGATAAGTTTGACAGGTATGCAGACAGTATCAGCTTATAAAAACAAACAGTCTTATATTTTCAGCTTGCAGATCTTCAGACCACATCTTCAGTTGCAGACATGAAAACAGATGAAATCAGCTTGCAGACAGTTTATGTCTGCAAAAACAAACAGCACCTTAATAAATAATTGGATGTGAGCAAAAAGTTTGTGTTCATTTAATTGAACAACGTGTTTTGTTCGTTCGTTTATTTATTTTCATATTTGGATAAAGCTTTGGATTACTCATATACTTATTTTTTATATCTGTTTATTTAAGTGTGTTCATTAATATTTGTTTGTGTTTGTTTATTTTATGTTCATTTATGTCTGTGAACGATTCGTTAATATATTAAATGAATGAACATAAACGAACACATACATTCTCATTTTTTAAACGGATGAACATGTTCACAAATACTTGTCTGATTAAGTGTTTGTGTTTGTTTAAAGTTAAATGAAAGAACACATACATCATTTGCTCGTGTTCGTTTGGTTCGTTTATAGGCCTACGAGGCTAATTGCTACCGGGATTGACTTGTTAAAAACTTGAGTTGAACAAATACTAAACGAGTTCAAGCTTAAATTTAACATATGTCGTAAACAAGCTCGAGCCCAAACTATATATACCGAGTTTTATTATACTTGTCATCCTGAACGAGTTTCTTTGATATTGTTAATATAACGGTTTTTGTCTAGTGATGTGAGTATTATATAACTTAAGTATATATTATTATAATTATAAATATACATAAAAATAGTTATATATATATATATATAATTACATGACTAATAAATAATAAGTGAGTCAAGTAAAAATCGAGATCGAGTCTAAAAAGTTTACTCACGAGTTGATATTGAGCTCAAGTTGTAAGGCGAGCCAATCTGTGTTGATTGTTGTTTCAACAAGTGTAGCGATGTTAAATCAAACGACCTTGAATTAAACAAGCTCGGGCTACAATTAGCTAGTTTAAACTTTGGAGTAAATGACTAAATGCTTTATTACATATCCAAAATTTGGTAACGATCTCTAATTACATATTTATTTACTTTTTATCTTCAGAAGCTATGAGATACCAATGATACAATAAATTTGTCCAATACGATATGCAACTTATATTCAATTTTTATACATGCATATGGTCAAGTTAAGATAAAAAGAAAATGAACGTATTAAAATGTAAATAAAGTTATAAATTCAGTAGATTAATTTAGTTAAAAGATCCTTATAATTACTGCACACAAGTTTATCTAACTTAAAATCATGTGCTAATAAAAATAGACACGTGAACTTACCTATAATAAAGCATACTCTATCGTAAACAATATATATATCCAAATGCAAAAGGAACTTTCAGTTTTAATTTTGGAAAATTGCATTTTAGACAACATTTGTATGTTTAAAGGTAAACAAATTATAAGAGATAATTCGGGATAATAGCAACGCAACCAGCTATTTCAATTAAAATAATATATTTATAATTTAAATACCATTAAATTGTAACATACTTTTCATTTAGAATTATCTTTTAAATGATTTAAAATGTAATAAAGAATGTGAAGGCTTTATAATACATGTTACATACAAACAAACGGGAATTAATTTGTTTAATCATAGGTCAAATTTTACATACAAGTGTTAAAGTGTTAGGGTGAGTGGTGCGTCGATAATGCTTTAAAAAGATGAGTATGCATAACTTGTTCAACTCAATGTACAATCTTTATATATATATATAAAATATTATTTATATTTTGAATAGTTATAGTTACTTTTCTTTATTTTAAACAAACTTTATTATAATATAACGTATAAATAAATAGACGGTTTAAAAGATCTAAATAAACATTACTTATTTTTATTTAAAACAGACTTAATATAAGTTATAAATTTATTATATGTGTTTTTTTTATTACTAAAATGTATTTTACATTTTTTTGTTAATAAACAAGCTGATTTTAATCATGTATACACAAAATGTTTAGTAATGGTTTTTTAACATAGTTTATACGGCTTTACACGTAGCTGGAAAAACGTTTATGTCGAAAAAATACATGCGGCGGAAAAACATGCTTGAAGTTGAAGGTGTGGTCAACGGTGGTTGCAAATGGAGGCGTGGCCGACAGTGGTTGTATGTGGAATCGTCTGGAAACCCTAATTTTGAGATCCAGTGTTTCAAAAGTATGCATTATCTTCTTCTTTGAAGAGTTGAGTGGAGGTGGAGGCGAAGGTAGTGATAGAGAATGTAGAGAGATAAAGTGTAAGTTTTAATAGGTTATAGGCTATTTTAGTATTTAATTTTGGAAAATTTCCTAAAATAAATGTTTATAAATACGTTTTTCGGGTTTTAAGTGTCGTTTCCAACAAATTCCCAATATAGATATTTTAAACTAATCGTGACGAATAGTTTATGATTACACACGAGTAGTTTGTATAACCAATTAAAATTTGTCACGTGTCCATAAACTAACCGTAACGACCAGTTTCACTAATCATCTACTCATAACGATTAAATAAGTTTCAAGGCTCGTAATCAATGCCCACGAGTAAATAACAAATCTTTTAGTCGCGACGAGTATATTTTAAAACTTAAAAGACACGAGTAGTTTGTCAAACTAACCACGAGGATGCCTTTGTTTACCAAATACATCGTTACGAGTAAATGATTAGTGAAACTGGTCGTTATGGTTAGTTTATGGACACGTGACAAGTTTTAATTGGTTATACAAACTACTTGCGCGTGATAATAAACTATTCGTCACGACTAGTTTATGATACCTATATTGAAAATTTGTTGGAAATGACACCAAAAACCTGAAAAAAAATATTCATAAACGTTTATTTTAGGAATTTTTCATTTAATTTTTAATAAAAACAATTTAACTATGATAAAACGATCAAACTATCCCCCACTTAATTGAAAAGTTTAACGCTAGTAAGTAAAAATTACAAAAGTTGCAAGCTTTTGTAAACATAAAGTACGTTATCTAATACTCATTTGTAGTCTTTATTAAATAATAATAATAATAATAATAATAATAATAATACTTTCCACGCAAACTCCTTGAACCAGTATAAAAGGGTTATGCTATGCATACATCAGCCCCATGTTGTGGGAATAAGGCTATATAGCTCGTATAGGGCTACGAGTCGTATAGGCCTAACTTATTGACCTGTGTACGAACGTGTCAGTGTGGCAGCTTTTTGCAGTCTATACGAGCCGTATAGACCCTATACGAGCCGTATATATTTTCCAGCTCGTATAGCCGACGTAACTCGTCTGACCTATACGACTCGTATAGTGTTTATACGACTCGTATATACAACATGTCAGCATGTACTTTGACTAGAGATATTTAATTACTTTTCTGGTCTATACGACTCATATTGAAGGTATACGACCCGTATAGACCACGTATCATATTTTCTTTCTCAAACCATGTAAGATTTGTGTGTTGGATATTATGTTTTGGTCCTTATGATTACATGTTTGTTTGGTTGCTTAGTTAATTATCGTGTATGGATTATTATAATTTTGCTTATTTATGTTAAAAAAAGTTTTTCTTTACAAGCGCAATCAATAGAGTAAAAAATGAAGATAAAGTATTTAAATGCGTTAAATAATGCGTCACCCGACAACTTCTATTTCATTTGTCTTGTGTCTATAAGGCATTAAACAAGTATAATATTATAAATTATTTAGGCTATGTTTCAAAAGCTGAGTTAACACAAGCCAAAACATCTACACCAACAAATGAAACTAAAAAGTCGTTACCCTGAAACGCTCATGTTGTACGTAGGTTGTTATGTATATTTTTATTTTGTAACCAACTCGGGTGATATTAATAATATTATGTAATTTTAAAATTGAAAAAAAAAACTATACAAGTCAAATAGACCCTATACGATACAAAAGAATAAAACCTGACACTTCTACTTGAAAATGACTTGACTATGCACCTATACGAGTCGTATAGAGCCTGAATTAAGTTTATTATTATCAGACTGACATCCAAATACAATGAATATAGTAGAATCAGTAGTTGTAAGCCCTAATAATACTGTAATGAAATGAAATGAAATGAGAGGATGTTGTTATTATACACCACTTAATTCAGATTTAGGCTCCAAGAACATCATATAGTTCATTCCTTGATCGATTTGGACTGGCTTTGACCGACTACCGACTAGTCGCTGAAATTGAATAGGTAAGCCACTGATTACCGACTAGTCGCTGACTAATACCGGTTTTTACACTTACGTAGAATTGTTGTTTAAGGCTTTAAGCTGAAAGTAGGTTCACAATCAAGTGTAATTCTTAATTTTTTAAATATTCTTATGAAGTTTTTCAATAATGTTCCTAATTATCAATGTATGAAGTGATTGCAATTACTATTGATTTCTAGGGTTCATGATATTGATGTACATTTATCTGGATGTGAGACAACATGCTGCGCTCAAGCTGCCAACACTTCCTAAAACTTCGAAAAATCTAGGGCTTATAGCATTGATAAAAGGTATTTCAAATTTCATGTTCATTGAATATTTTAATCCACTGGTCATTTTTGTTCAAACTGCTGAATTTCATTTTCCTTTTTTTTTCACTTCATTAAGCAGTTTGTAACAATAGTAATGGACTCTGGTATTTTGCTCTTTGGTGTTTTGCCCTGGTTTTGGAAGGTTGGTAGTTTAATCTGATTATATGCTTTGATAGAATTTAGGTTTCTTATCAGTTTTTAATTATATCTCTTAATTGGTCTCAGAAATCAGGTGATGTTTTGGAGTCCACTGGCTTTGATGCAGAAAATGAAATATATCACACACTCGCGTTCCTAGCTGGTGTTATGATTTGGTCTCAGGTATATATTACATATTTGGGCAATTTTAATTTTTTTCATTAAGTCTCAGTTTTAAAATATTTGATATACTTTGTGCAGATAACAGACTTGCCTTTTTCTCTCTACTCGACTTTTGTAATTGAGGAGCGACATGGTTTCAACAAGGTTTTATAGAACATCACTCTTGTTATTTTATATAGTTACAGTTTTGTTTGAAGTTATATACTATGTTGGTGATAACTGATAAATGATTAAATGATATTTGTGGTTACAGCAAACACTTTTGCTGTTCATCAGAGACATGATTAAGGGTATGATCTTGGCTATAATAATAGGACCACCCATTGTGGCTGCCATCATTCTAATAGTACAGGTGCAGTTCATAAGATAACATTGATTCCAATGTTTATTTATTTGTTGATTTCTAGAATAACAGTGTTTTATTTTCATTGCAGAAAGGCGGTCCGTATTTGGCTATCTACCTTTGGGGGTTTATAGTTACTTTATCTCTTGTCATGTTGACAATATACCCGGTTTTAATTGCACCCCTTTTTTAACAAGTTTACACCTGTAAGTTTTTTTTTTATTTAAGGCTCTAATTGCCTATTTGAAATTCATTTCTGAGAAATTTTATTTGGCATGTTATTAAAAATTGCTACCAGAAGGTGAGCTTAGGACAAAAATTGGGACCCTTGTTTCCTCTCTCAATTTCCCTTTGAAGAAGCTGTTTGTTGTTGATGGATCTACAAGGTCGAGCCATAGCAATGTGAGGATTTTTATAAACTTATCCTTTATTCAGTTTTTTTTTCTGTTTAGGGACATAAGATTACACTTCTTTAATAAATATCATCTCTAATAGATATTGATAAGCTATCATGAAATAAATAGTGTGACAGTGAACTAGGCTTGTAAACAAAATGAACGAATACAAACGGAGCATATTCGTGCTTGTTCGTCTAACTTTAACCGAACAAATGATTGAACATGAACAATTAAACGAACTTGGTTTTCTTGTTCGTGTTCGTTTATGTTCGTTGTTCGTTAACAGTATAAACAAACGGCTCATGAACTTAAACGATCAAACCTAACTGAACATAGATGAACGAACATGACTGAGCTAAAACTAGTTAAAAGTAATGTGAAGAACAATGTATTGGGCCTGACATGTTATTAAACTATACTAAGTTGTAATGTGCCAAACAACTTTGAATGAATATATTAACGAACTTAAACAAATGTAAACTAAGGAAGATAAATGGACGTGAACGAATTTAAATGAACGAACGGAGCATGTGTTCGTGTTCGTTCGTTTAACTAAATGAACAAAACTTTTTGTTTATGTCATCATCATCATCATCATCGTCATCCTCAGTATATCCCACCAATAGCAAATCTATGGTAGGGTCTGAGGAGGGTAAGATGTAGACAACCTTACCTCTACCCTTTAGGAATAGAGAGGCTGCTTCCGGTGAGACCCCCCCCCCCGGCTCGATAGTAGTATTGCATCAAGCCTTGGACGTAAGGCACATAACACTCAACCATCGAGACACCGCCGATTGGTGCATGTACCCTTGTCTTTCGGCTATCAACGCCACCACATGATGCCTGATTAACCTTCCGCCACTTTTAACGTTATTTTCACGAGATTAGTAAAACAACGTCAAAATTAGTGCAATTTCACTTTTGCCCACCCGAGGGTTCACACATATATACATTATATGTGCGCACCGCAAGCAGGGCGTTTTTGTATATTTGTTTATTAAATAACCACCATAATGAACTTTCCGTCGAACGGTTAATGAACTGTTCACTGACATTCAGTTCGTTAACATGCTTATAGTGAATTGTCTGTACTCTAATTGCATGGAAAATCTTTGTTCTATTTGTTTTGCATTGACATAATGTTTTTGTTGATCAGGCATATATGTATGGGTTCTTTAAAAACAAGCGTGTTGTTCTTTACGATACTTTGATTCAGCAGGTAAGTTTTCTTGTGTATCTTATTTTTCTTATAATAAAATTGGTTTATAAACATGGTATACGATTGTATGCAGTGTAAAAATGTGGAAGAAGTTGTTGCTGTGATTGCTCATGAACTTGGTCACTGGAAACTGAATCACACAATGTTCTCCTTTGTTGCTGTTCATGTGTGCTCTAATTTTATAATAATATATCTATTAAGCAATCTTTACACGGGCTAGTAGAGTTGACTTTGACGAATCATGTGTTGACTTTGACCCCTTTTGTGCTTTGTAGATTGTTATGTTTTCACAATTTGGAGGTTATACACTTGTAAGGAACTCAAAGGATCTATTCAGGAGTTTCGGATTCCATACTCAACCAGTACTCATTGGGCTTATATTATTTCAGGTCCAACCAACAACCTGTTTTTTGATTACACATAGCATTACTATTTTCTTTTAATAATTTTTAACTCTTTGATTTTTAATTGCAGCACACTATAATACCTATCCAGCATCTTGTAAACTTTGGGCTCAACTTTGTAAGCCGTGCTTTCGAGTTTCAGGTATGGTTTTTATTTAGAAATTAATTAATATTTAACATCCAAATTAATTTATTTCATTTTTATTTTTTTTTGCACCCTCGATATGGTTGTCTGACTTGATGTGTTTTATATATATATAGGCTGATGCTTTTGCTAAGAAGCTCGGTTATTCTAAACCACTTCGAGATGGACCAGTTAAGCTTCAGGTATTTTCTTCGGTTTAATTTGTTTTTATGTTATTTTTTGTTAAATAAACGAATGATTTTGTAGGAGGAGAATCTGTCAGCAATGAACACGGATCCATGGTACTCCGCTTATCACTATTCTCACCCTCCTCTGGTTGAAAGGTTAGCTGCCTTAGATGAAGCTGATAAGAAGGCAGATTAAGAAGATAGTGATTTAGCCGAATTAGATGTTTTTACCCTTTAGAAAGTAATATACATTTCAGTTTTGGGTGAGAATCAAGATCTGGAAAATGTTTTAAACGAAGTTATAAACCGTAAAGGGTAAGAAGTATGAAATATCATGTATATTGATATACTTTTAGTAGTTGCTTGAGCCCAATAACTTTGGTGATGATTTTTGATACACTTCCCTAGGGGGAGTACATCGGGTTGGAACCGGACCAAACGAGAAGCTTCTTGAAAATCAAAACTAAAGACTGAACCAATGTAGGGTTGGTTGGTCTTGGTTTTCTTGAGTTGGGTTGGTTTCGGGATGGCCAAGTCTGGATATGAACTTTGTATCCTAACAGGATTAATGTGCTACATAAAAAATCATAAACTATGCGCGACTTACGATATGATCTAGGAAGTTTTGCAGATTTCACAGGATTGAAACCTAAATTCACTTTCCAAATTATGTTACGTTGACTATCTAGGTAACTCTGTTCAATAAAAATCCTACTTGGTCCTACACTTTCCTTACAAATATAACGGGGGAGCATTTTTAACTCAAAACGATAAACTTGTTCTTTTAAGCCGTCCTTTAAACCATAACTCCCTTTAACTTCCTGCGCAACCACACCGATACATGTTATATTGTTGTCATTCTGATTCGTATAGAAAGCTCAACTAGAAAAACCTTCGACACATACTAGACATAATTATGGTGTATATTTTACTTTTACCTCAAAACACACCCCAAGTTGAGGATTTGCTCGTGTATGGGTTTTGGGCACATGTTACAACCTCTCATGCATTATGTAGAGGATACCTCTACCTGACTATAAAAAGAGCGAGATGTCGAAAGTTGTGACTATAAAAAGAGCAAGATGTCGAAAGTTGTGAGAAGAAAGAGAGAGAAAAATAAATACAAATAATATAGGTTTTGCATTTGTACTTAAGTTGAAGATCTTGAAGACATTTTTAGTGGGTTTAATAAAGATTGAAGACGTAAGAGGTTTTCAAACTGCCCCCATATTCGTTTATCGGTTTATGATTTTATTGTTCAACAGGGTTAAGCCTCAAATTCGTCTGTTCAGCTTACTTATTATTTAAAGTCAATGAAAATAAATACATTATAATTGTTGGGTGAAGTTATTACACGAAAAGGGACAAAAATGAAAAGGACTCGTAGCCACACAAAAACCTCTAAAAAAATAATAAAAAATCATAACTCTAAATTTAATAAAAAAAACGGAAAAGTAAAACACTGTCTTCTTGGTTCTAAAAAAAAGGAAAAAAAGACAACATTGAGGGAAAAAGGTCATTGTGTTTGTGTTTATTTTTGTCATTGATTGTGTATTATTTTTTTTTGATATTGTGTCATATTATTCGACATTATGTTATATTTTGTTCGGTATTGTGTTATTGTGTTATATTTTGCAATACATTGTGTATTTTTTAAGTTATTATTGTGTTTTTTTGTTATTTTCGTCCTTGTGTCTTTTTGTCGTTTTTTTTGAAACAAGAACGATGGGAGAAACATTTTAGTTATTAAATTTTTTCATTTTTTGTTTATATTTTGAGTGATAACTTTTTTTAAACATTTTTATTTTTATGATGACAAATACTTCCACACTTAAACTTTTCCCTGTATATAATTGTTTAGTATAAATATATTATGATTTACTAGGGCAATGGTTATTCACACACCCTTTTTGGATATTCACACACCCTCTTAACACACATATTATCTCTATATACACCATATAAGGCTGGTCGCTATGGGGCGGGGTTGGGTTTAGGTTTTGGGGCGCCGTGGGCGGGGAACATCACTGTGGGGCGCCGATCATCGTTGGGCGCCGTTGATTTGGTGGTTCAAACGGCCGGCGCGCTTTGAAAGTTTTGGTGGGTCCCCCTCTCCAACGTTCATAAACGGCTACTTAAAAAAACTAATAATTTTATTTATAAATACTAACTCATTTATCATTTTATACTCAAACAAATACCAAATTACTATCAAATTTCATTACAAAAAACTCTCAACTCTCTACCATGAATCATTTCTCAAATTTCACCGGCTCGAGCTCAAACCCGAACCCAAACCAGAACACGAGCTCGAGCTCAAACCCTAACCAAAACCCGAACACCAACCCAAACCCGTGGGATCCGTCTCAAAGGTGGTGGGCTAGTTTAGTCGCAAACAATGACCCTACCAACCCTTACTTTGCCAACCAGCATGTACCCGCAATGCCTCCAAACGTACAATCGTTGGGTTTCCCAACGATATGTTTTATCGAATGCCAATGCCGTTTATGCCTCCGCCACCCCAAACCCAAACACCCCAAAGCCAAACACCCGAAACCCAAGTTCCCGAAACCCAAGGCGACGAACCCCAAGTTCGTCGCAAACGAAGCCATAAAAAGAAGGTTGTTGCCGATCAAACACCAACCGAAATGTACGACAGGAAAAAGTGGGAAGACGATGAGGAACCGGCGTTGGCGCAAGCGTGGATCGACTCATCCGAAGACTCGGTCTTAGGTGACGGTAAACGCACAGCGATACTTTGGGCAGAAATACGTGATAAGTTTTTTGAGATAATGGGTCGAGGGCCCTACCGCGGGGATGATTCCGTCTCCAACAAAAGGAAGGCAATGGTTTTAAAAATGAACCACTTCTCCACAATTCACACTCGCCTTACGAACAACAAACCAAGCGGCACGAACGACGCCGACCTTCTGAAGGCTATGTTGAAACAATACAAGGTCATGCACCACTTCGGCGTGAGGATGTTTGAAATTTGGAAGAAATGCACGAGCTCGCCAAAGTGGAATCCGATCCCGACATCTTCACCGCGACCGTCCAAACGGTCAAAAACAACGTCTACTTCGGCCGATCAATCGCCGTCTCAAGCCGCGTCGGATGCTCGTTCTCAATTTAACATAAACGAGATTGATCCCGATTTTCTTTTTGATGAACCAGATGAGTTGCCACGTCCGGTAGGAAGAGAAAGGGCCAAGATGGCGGCTAGAGGTGGGGGGTCTTCGTCTATAACGACATCCTCGATGAGTTCCGACGTGAGCGCGCGGTTTGACAACTTGGAGCTTGCATTTACGCCCTGTTCTTGAGTTTTTTTAAAAGAGGGAAATGAAAGGAAAACTAAGTATAGTTAAAAAATGGGTGTTCTTGAGTTTTTTTTAAGATGGAAAGGAAAGGAGTAGGAGGAGTTAAGAGAGATTAAATTAATGTATTTTCTCAATAAGTTATCCTCCTAAAAATGGGATGATTACTAAGGATAACTATTTTTAACATAGTTATACTTTCCTTTCCTCTAATTTCCTTCCCTCTCAATAAGTTAGACATGACTTGACAGAGTTGCATCTCTCTGAGGACATGGTCCAGGATAGAGATTCGTGGAGACGTAGGATTAAGGTTAGCGACTTCTAGGGGAAGGTACCTTGTTAGCTTTCTGTATTTAGGGTCTAATTGGCTAACCTGGCTCCTTGTGGTTTATGTATATAGTTTGTTTGATGCTGCTTTTTGATTCTTATGCCCTATTCTTAGTGGGTTACAGATTCCGTGCTTTTGGTAGTTTGCTATCTATGTATTGCTAAGTGTCTTTGCTTGTAGGATGTATGTTTACTATGTTTACCTGTATGTAGCTTTATGAGCCGGGGGTCTCTCTGGAAGCAGCCTCTCTATTCTCACGGATAGAGGAAAGACTTGCCTACATCCCACCCTCCCCTGACCCTACCAATAGCGTGCTATGCGGTGGGATATACAGGGCTTGATTGATTGATTGATTCCTTCCCTTTCTTATCCTTCCCTCTCCTTTCCTTGGTTAAAAAACTCAAGAACAAGACGTTAAAGAGTTTTTGAGGGGGGACATCTTTGGGGTGGAGCTTTGAAGCCCCCTGTGCCCACGTGACACTGAGAAGGAGCTTCGAAGCCCCTCACAATAAAGGACAGTCAGAGTGTAAGAGTAACGCATCCCGGTTATAAGTTAAGATATTGTTGAACTTGAGGCAGCCGGCCAGTGACAATCATGTCCACTTACTTATTCAACATTCAACAACTGTGTTTGAATAACATTAACAACAGTGTTAAACCAAAAAGTCTTTTGTCTTGTAAAAAGTTGTGGTATCAACAACAGGCAAGTTCTCTCTCTCTCTCTCTCTCTCCGCCTCATTTCTCTTCCATCTCTATTATCCAATTTCCTCTTTAACAAACAAACATAATAATAATAATAATTTCACCACTTTCTTTTAATTCAGCTGAATTCACCCTTTATTTATCACTTTCATCAGAATTTGGGTTTTTTTACTTGTTTCATGTTACTTAAAGTTGTTCAATTGTTGATGATAAATTTGATGGTGGTTTTCAGATATTGCTGCTACAGATCTAACATAGCTTGATTTGCTTTTTATCTCTTCAATTTCTCCTCGGTAAGCTGTTCTCTTCTCATCTTGTTTGTTGACCAATTTTGTTACTTCAATTTTTGACTTTTTCTTAATGCTTTTTTTTTTCATTAATTTTGGTCTCTATAGGTTTTGTTATTGTTAGATCTGTGTTCCCATGGTCTGATTTTAAATTTGAAATGAGAAACTATATGCACAAGTCTAGGGTTTTAAATTTGGGTTTTTTTTTTTATTTGGAGGAAAATAATTGGATTTTTAGATTTATTAAGTATTAACCATAGAAGCTATATGTACAAGTCTAGGATTTTAAATTTGGATTTTTTTATTTTTATTTTTTTGATGAAATAATTTGATTTTTAGATCTATTAGTTTCAAATATATCAACCAGAGAAACTATATATACAAGACTAGGGTTTTAAATTTGGGATTTTTATTTGATTTTAAGATGTATTTCAAATATATTAACCGGAGAAACTATATGTACAAGACTAGGGGAATTGAATTTGGGATTTTTCTGTGGAGAAAGTAATTGGATTTTTAGATATTGGGAAAATTAACGTACAAATTAAATTAACGTGCTAACTGTGAGAATCAAGTAGTGTAATTATGTAATTAGTATTACATCGAAGCGTAATTGCACTATGCTGTATATAATTACACTATGTTGTATATATAATTACACTACTTGATTCTCACAGTTAATACATTAATTTAATTTGTATTTGATCCAAACCCTTTAGATATATATATTTTTCAAATATATTAACCAGTCTTTACATAATATGGTTTTTTGGATTCAGTATTCACATATTCACATTAGATTTGTGAATTTCATACTTACATAGCATCGAGGATGATCATTCTTTGTGTATCGTCAACATTATTATTATTTGGTTTTGATCACAAAAGAGATTATGTGTACACTTATTCAAAATCAGATTATGCATACAAAGTAGAATTCGTAATTCATATAATAAAATCATAGTATCACTCATGAATATGCGCGTGATTATCGATCGTTACAGGCTGAACCATGGGGCAACCTATAAGGTTACTTCTTCTTGACCATTGGTTCAAGTCATGGAATGATGCAAACGACTTTCGTACAAAGATCTTTTATCCAGACTCTTGGAACCTAAAGGCGGATGAGACTTGGTGCACGAGTCTCCTCCGGATTATTTTTACTATTATTAATATTAATTTTTTGCGTATATGCTTTATTATATGTTTTCTTGTAATTGTGGTTTTGCAGGTAATAAAAAATGAGTCGGTCAGATGGACCCCACAGGCCGTTTCTCCCAATTGGGAATCCGTTTAAGATGATGATGCACAAAGCCTCTCATCAACCCTCACCAGTACTAATCACTTACGAAAAAAACTTAACCGAAAGGTTTCGCCAACTGAAACCAACTAACACAACCGATGTCATTAGCTTTTCATGGATGAAATCCGCACTGTCTTCCGTTTGTGAAACCCTTAACGACATAAAAAACCTCATTGTCGATTTAGAACTCCCAATATGCAGCTGGGACGGAAAATGGGTCGATATATACCTGGACAACAGCTTAAAACTTCTCGACTTTTGCAGCGCGTACGAGACCGATATTGTAAGGCAAAGATTCGGTTATGTCATGTTGAAATGCACGGTACTCGATTTGGAATCCGGTAACCCACAAAAGCTCATGCTGGCATCTTCGTCTCTTCACGAGTGGATGCAATATCAAAGGCGGTATGATAACTCAAAATTAGAAGATTGTTGTGATATCATATGTAAGCTTAAGGAAACGCTAAACTTGCCCAAAATCAAGAACATACACAAAGCTAAAGACTTGGTTCGAGCCATGTATGGACTCAAGGTTCAAACCATGTTCATATTCAGCGCGCTAGTGGCTGCATTTTCAACCACTCGCAGAACCCTTGTCGATTTGCAGGTTCCAAAAGAGTATTTATGGTGCGAGTCTTTTACTGAACTGCAAACTGTTATGAATGGTGAAATAAATAATATATATGTTTCTGGTGATGTTTATACATTGAAGGAGCTTCGGGTGCTTGACCAAAATGTAAAGAAACTGTACCCGTTGGTCCATGAGGGTTTGGGCGAAGTAAAACAGGAAGTTTTTGATGGTTATTGTTGCAAGTTGATGGAAAGTAATGAAGAGTTTCTGGTTGGGTTGGATGAAATCAAAGCGGAAATGGATCGGTTTTTTAAGGTTGTTGTTGACGGGCGGATGGCTTTGTTGGATAATTTTCAACAGCAGCCGCCACGGAGAGGCGTGCAGCAGGTTAGAATGTGATTTTTCTTATATGTGTATATGTTTTTTAGTCGATTATGTATGTCGTGTTGTTTTTATGTTGTACTTGTCTAGTTATGCGGTACTTGGGTTATTATATATGTTTTGTTTTGGCATCAAAATGCTAATATATGTTTGGTTCAATATGAAGAAACTTGTTATACTATGGTCTGTTAAGTTTTTTGAAAAAAATATTGGTAAATTTAGAAACTTTGTTTGACTTTATGTTATGTTTGACTTCATTCTTGACTTTTGCACTGCAAATACTTAACTGAGTTGACTCAGATAGTTTTATCAGAAACCTTTCTTTCTAAGTAGTATTTTATAATGGAGTTAATCATTCATTTACTGACCGATTTCTTGACTCGTTCATGTGAACTTTGTGTAGAAGATTATGTTGGCGGGCGAGAAAACATTGAATTTGATCATGGAATTTGTTTAATTTTTAGAAATTGGAGTTGTTTAAATAATCATCAAGGTTATTGAGCGTCTATGGTTTACAATCAGTTATGCTATCTCTTACATCATGCCTTGTTTTGTTGTTCCTTGATTAGATTTAAGAACATGGTTGATGATCTACAAGTGCGTACAGGATTTAAACCTTTTCCATTTAAACCTTGTCCAACCTCAAAGCGCTTGCTAGATCAATATCATAGGCCGTGTTTTTAGATGTAGCCAAGGAACAACAAGAAAAGAAGACATGATGTAAGGAATAACACGATCGATTATGGACCGAAGACTTTAAAAAATCTTGATATCTAAACAACTCTTGTTTCTAAAATTGAGCATGTCCTTGATCAAGTTTAAGTGTTTATTCACACATCAACAAAATCTTTTATACAAATTTTACCTGCAGCTATCGAGGAATCTGTCATGAAATGAGTTGTCGAGTCTATTATAAAAGACTCTTTAGTAGGAAGGTTTATGCTAGAAGACTCATGAAAAAGTCCATTTGCACCGCAAATGCTTAGGCGGGTCGTCTTAGGCTGTGGAGGTAGTAATGGTGGAGGCAAAGTGGCAAACAATCAATATGGATAGTGCTGTTGTGCTAACTTGTTAGGCTGACAAGTTTTACACTGGTTCATTTTGACCCGTTGTCTAATTTGAGGTGACCCGAATGTATCCATATACAATTTGTATATTAGCCAAATAAACCCATCTTTTAGAGAATGGATTATTGTTATCACCTAAATACTAATATATCAGATTCAAATAAGACATGTGTCCATGTTAGCAACATGAGAGGCACCATGACATGTGATTGGTGCACCAAAAAATTAAGAAACTAGAGATTATATTATACACATGTGCAAGTATAGCATCTGTCTTTGTCACCTTTTTTTTGTGTGTGTTGAACTTGATTTCTATTTTAACATAAAAACTTTATCAAGTTTCACTTATAAGTTATAACTAGAACCACTGAATCTCATATATCCTTTATTTAAGTCTATATCTGACATCTTTGTAACTTAAGAATTTATCAAATTCATCACCATAACTCTCTGATATAAATAATTTATAAACTTGAATAATACAGTATATATTTACCCGTATTAATTTAAATCTAATACTCTATACCGTGATATGCCGTGAGATTCTTTTTTGTGAGAATTTTTTATTTTAGCTCGTACTCATTTTGTGAAAATTTGAGCTTAAACTCGGTTTAGCCCGTTTGTATTACTGTTTTTTGAAAGAGAATATCTTAGTTCTGTTTTAACGAGGAGGACGACGGAAGGGATATGCAAGGACAATGGGACGCAAATATATTGAAATAACATTAAGGTGCCAAATAGGCTGTAAAGAAATTGGATTAAAAAAATATTGTAATTTGGTTTCAAGTTAAACGAGCAAGCTAACGAGTCAAACATATATGAGATAGGGCAAACTTAAGCTAGACTCATTTACAATCAAGCCAACATCGAACGAACTTCAAGCCATAATCCTAGTTATCGTCTTATTCGGTGTATATAAAAACTTGTGAAGTTATTTGTCCTGCATTATGCATTCAAAATGTTCTTTTTTTCATTTTATTTTTGAGGACGTTTCACATATCCGTCTCTTTCTACTCCTAAAATACTACTACTACCACCACCACTACTACTACTAATAATAATAATAATAATTATTATTATAATGATAATAAATAAATAATTTACACCCAACCAAAATTTGAATCCTACCACTCTCCTCAAAAGACAAGAGACTTTGTGTTAATCCTAGTTCCATACCCGGGCCAACTCTCGCTGAGAATTTGTTAAGCAATTACCTGTCATGTGTCGGGCATGTCCGCGAGTATTGGGTGTACTTATTGAATATTTTTTATTTTTATATCAATTGTTACAAATTAAAATATAAACATTATTATAAAATAACAATATTATTATAAATTTTATTGGCCAATGGCCAATGAAAAATAAAAATAAAAATTATTCACGTTTATGATCTAGTTATATAGTTTAGATAAACGGATTTGCGGTTTCATGTAATCCGGAGTAGTTTCATACACCGAAAAATTTTAAAACTAATTCATACCTGACCCGATACCCATCAGGCTTCGGATATACGGGTTCGTGTTTCGAGTAAAGCCTACGGGCTCGGGTTTCCAACACATACCCCCTGTTTCGGCTGCTACCAACAAAGAACCCCACCCCTGTCTCCTCTCTCTCACAACGTCCTCTTTCCATAGTCATATTATTTTCAAATTCTACCGATCAATCGCTGCAAAACTCAATTGAAGATTGATGTTAATTTAGGTTAATATGCGTTAGATCTAGATGTATACTTTGTTCATTTAGTATCAAGGAGTCAGACGTCAGTTACTGATTGATCGAATTTAGTGATTTAACTTAGGTTTTAATTTTATATTATATGAGATAGATACTGTGAATGGTTAGGTTTTTGTGTTAGTGTTGTGAAATGAGCTTGGAAAATGAAGGCGATAGCTCGGTTATGGTGGCGGCTGGTTCGGTTATCGAATCCGAAAAGTAATTACTTTATTTTGTGGAGATTTTGTTAGTTAGAATAATCTTTTATTTTGCCAATACTTATTAATATGTATTGTGTGACTCAGGAAGTCAAGAATTTTGTATACTAGAGATTTCCTTCTTTCGTTTAGTGAGTTGGAAGTATGCAAAAGCCTGCGGAGTGGATTCGACCGAACGATTCTGAGGTAGATTTACTAAATATGTTTTGTTACTTTGTGCCAATATATGTGAATTGTTCTGTTATTGTTATTGTTATTGTTATTGTTATTGTTATTGTTATTGTTATTGTAAGGTGTGATTGTGTTAATGTTGGTGTACTGATATTAGGGAATTTGAAGAGAATAGTATACAAGAACGGGCAAGAACGCATGGGAATTTGCCGTTACAAGGTTCTCGTCGTAACAACGATTACAGCTCTTCACCGCCGACTAGGGGTGATTCGAGTAGTTTTTCTCAGTATGGAAGATGGGACGGTCGTGCTTCTGGAAGGAATGATAAAGATGGAGATGCGCAATCTGATGTGGATCCAGGTTGGCTTTTGAGTGTATTATGGTTGATAAATTATTATGCACTTTAGTTTATTGTCAATAAGGTTGATTGATGTGCGTATGCGCTTTGTTTTTCTTCATTTCATTGATTTTATAAAGTGATAAAGTGGCGCGCGTTTCGCACATTTTTGCTTCTTATCAGCTCTATTAGTGTGTTTTGTGAGTGTTATTATTTGTCCAAGGCTTGATGCAAAACTACTATCGAGCCGGGGGTCCCACCGGAAGCAGCCTCTCTATCCCTATGGGGTAGAGGTAAGGCTGTCTACATCTTACCCTCCTCAGACCCTACCATAGCTTTGCTATTGGTGGGATATACTGAGTACGATGATGATGATGATGATTATTATTTGCATTACATGTCTGACAACCAAGAGCGTGCATGTATGCATTTCTGATTCTATACTTGCTATATAGATCCCGGAAGGCGTAATTATGGCAATCAATCTCGCCGACCATGGCAAAACTCAGAGCATGATGGACTTCTTGGTAGTGGTTCTTTTCCAAGACCCACGAGAAGTGCAGGTGGGACCTCTGCTTCAAAGGGCCCCTCGGCCACAAATGAACACTATCATCTCAATAAGAGTACCGGGGCATATCAGCCCCCTCGCCCTTTCAAGGTTTAAGTTGCTGAAAACTAAAAATTTGTATTATTAAAGTTTAAATGCGTAATCTCTCTCTCTCTCTGTGTGTGTGTGTTTGAGATGGCAATGTTGACCTATTTACTTATAAACATATCAAACAAGTTGGAAGTCAGTTGTATTATAATGCACAAAACCTACTAAATTATTTTATTAAAATTGAGATTGTTATAAATATTTATAGGTACTCATATTTATCATTTTGTTTAGGTTGTGCCACATTCTCGACCAAACACACATGACTCGTTTAATGATGAAACATTTGGTTCCATTGAATCTACAAGTGAGGATAGATCAGAAGAGGAAAGAAAGCGAAGAGGTATCATTATCTTTATAAACCTTTTTTTTTTGTTTTTTTCTTTCTATTAGTGATTAATGATCTGCAAGTTGTTGACTTATGCCTTTAATTTACTTTCAGCTTCCTTTGAATTGATGAGGAAGGAACAACAGAAAGTGCTACAAGAAAAGCAGAAAACAAGTGCAAGCAAGGTTAAAAATGATGACTTTACAGATCTTATATTGGAGGAGATTAAGGAAGAAGGGGTTCCAAAGGATGATTCTGGAAAGTCAGATTTATTGTTGCAGCCTTCCAAGCCCCGACCACTGGTGCCACCTGGATTTAACAGCACGGTTCTTGAGAAGAGTTCAACCACAAAATTGATTCCTTCCACCGAAAAAGAGGTAACTTAAGTTATGTATGCATTTGTGCATCATTAACGTGCTCGTTAATTTTGATTAAGTGATTAATAGTACGTGGAGGTGGCCATTTCAACACATTTACTTATGAATGGGTTGATTTGGGTTATGTTTTATTTATCACAGGTCGAACGGGTAAATAAGAAAGGAAAATTGCTAGAACGGAAATAGATCAAATGGGTTGGATGCTTTAAGCAAGAGTTACCAAAAGTGTATTTTTTATGCATAGAACCTCCTACTGTCTTTATATTCAAAATTTAGTTATTGAAAATATTATAATGTTAGTAAATCATACTTTTTAAAAAAATAGGTGTTTCGGGTCAACCCATCCTGATCCAACTCAAAATACCCATTTTGTCGCATCAACCACCCACCCATATCTTTCATGGTTTTTGTGTAACAATCTAATTATATACTCACTCATTTGTCAAACAAATTAAATGAATATTCATTTCTTTTTTGTAAAGGTCAACTCAACTCATTTAAAATAAATTGACCATCTTATGATCTTTATAAGCAACATATATCTTCATGTATTATTCAGCAGAGTACAAAACCCGGATTAGAAGAAATTCTTTTACTTGCTAAGGGTAACCACACTCAAAATGAGACCCTAGATAACAAGGGAAGCATACATTCAGTTGACCATCATCCGAACAGAATCTCTGGTTTTCCAGAACTACATGAAGCTGTAGATGGTGAAGTATTTGAACTTGCAACAAATAAAATCAGCAATTCCAATCAGGAAAATACAACCTCCATCCTCGGGAGACTTTTTGGCAGTGGCCCCACAAATAAAGATGGCGGCCCTACAGGTTTTCCAGAGGTATATGCATATTATGTAAGGTTATATTTTCATTTATTTCTTGAAATAACATTTTTAACTTAGATAATTATTTCTTTTTGGGTTCGTAGCAGAGCATTAAACCAGATGATCCCGCGAGTCCCCGCAATGTTCAATCTTCCAGATTTACTCAGTGGTTTAATGAAGACGGTATGTTAATCTTCACAGTTATCTGCATTTGTTCGGTTAAGTCTTTTTGTCTGGGAAATTTTTTTTAAATGTATTTTTTTTTGTATTTTGCAATTTGCAGAACATGTGGATGGTTTTTCATCTAGCAGATCAAATGACTTGCTTTCACTGATTAGTGGTGGTGAAAAAGCTGACCCTATCACACCCGAATTATAATACAAGGCCTCTGCAGTTACCAAACCTCCCTCAGATCCTAAACAATTGTTCAACAATTTTAGGCATGAATCTGCACCACCTCCGGTTGCTGCAGTTCTTACATGTGAAGACCTTGAACAGACAATAATGTCTGAATATAGTGAAAAAAGTTCAAATTGTCTGCCACCTGTCCCTGATTGGACTGTTTCGGGTCAAGAAAACGCGGATGCTAGACCAGTTGATAGTCAAGCAACTCATCACTTGCTTTCATTGTTACACAAAGGACCCACCATCAATGATGTCCCAAGTCTAAACGTTGGGCCCGTTGTGCCAGTTGAAGCCCATCCTGGTAACAATCAGGTAGTTGCTAATTCCGGTCAGAATCTGTCACTTGAAGCCCTTTTCGGAGCCGCTTTCATGAAAGAGCTGCAATCGGCCCAAGCACCTGTTTCTGTCCCGAGAGCCCCACCCGGTTCAGACAGAATTGATGTTTACAAGCCTCATGATTCATCTCTTTCTAATGTCAATGGAATGGGACCCATCGTGAACCAGCCTGCCAAATTAGATGACCCTGAAAGTTGGCTACAGTTAAATGGTCAACAAGTCAAAGTTGAACCGAATGAAATCCACCTGCCTGAAGAACAGAGCTTGATTATTGCTGGTAATGCTGTAAATACCCATAACTCGAATACAGGGAAAATGTTACCTGCTGATGTGGCGTTTGATATATCCGAGAAACTTGCGGTTCTTAATACTGGGTTTGGAGCTCGTGGGCCCTATGACATGTTGCAGCCTGAGAGACAATTTAACAATAATCAGTATCAGAGACCGGCGTTTCATCCATCTGATAGTAATCCGCATCATATGAACTCCCAGATGAGCTTTCTAGATCAAATTATGCAACTTGAAAACACTAATTTATATAAAACAATGCCAAGAATATGCATGTTCCTGGTCTTCATTACCCTAATGCTACGGTTGCAGGGTTAGATGTCTCTGTTAATCCTAATATTCATCATCAAGTGTTGCCACAAATGACGATGCAAGGCACTTTCCCGCAACCTCAATTGGAAGCATCCAATTTTATGCCAGGTCGTGGATTCAACATTGGCGGACCTGGTTTGCCATTTTCCGGTAATTATTTTATAACTTTAAAAAGCGATTACTGAATATTGAATATTCATATTCAACTTGCAATTTGTCAGTCTCAGTTGCTGATGGTATCAGCCATCCGGAAGCGTATCAGAGGATGGAGATGGAAATGCGGGGCCCAGTGGGATATATGGGCATATGCCTGAACTGGATATGAGTTTTAGATGTACTTGTTTTTGGGTGGGTAGGGGGAAAACATGCTTGTGTCAACCTCACAGGAGTGTCCCCTCTTGTTGGGATTAGGGACACTGGATTTGTAGCAGGCCAGGCAGCATTGAAGGCGGCATCGGGCAAGGTTGCTAAACACGAGAGAGCTTGTTTGGAGAATCAACACGTGTTTATCCCCTTCGCCTTTGACACTTTTGGTTTCTTAGCTCCGGATGCCGTGGACCTTTTGAATAGGGTTCAGAAAGTTGTGTATAGTAACGTATCAGCCATAAGAATCAAAACTTTGTTTTTAGTCGGATTGGGTTTGCTATCCAAAAGGGGGTTGCGGCGCAGCTTGTTACCCGCTTACCTGCCACTTCATTGTAAATCGTTTGGATGTTTCTATGAAATATAAAAGATATAGATAGATGGTGTAAGCATATGAATGTAGTTGTTGTGTCATGTACATGGAGTTATGTTGTGTGCTACCCGGAATCCATTTGTGGCCAACGAGGTTAGCGTGTTTGTTACTGAAACCGAAAGAAAACAGATTTGGAACTTGTTTTCTGGCCATGTTTTTCATGAGTTTTAATTAGATTTTTGGACCAAAGTTTTCTTTTTCTCTGATACAATTTTGCTATTGAGAATGCAACTTCTTGATAATTTATGTGGTGGTGCATATTAACTTGCAGCTTAGTTTTTTGTTACCATTGTTAGGTACAGTGTGATATAACTAAACCAGGCAAAGCTTGCGAGACGGGTCGGGCAACAGGTTAGGCTGGGTTTGGAGACATACCGGTTTTGAGCAAATTAGTTTCGATCAAATGGGCTCCTTAAAAAGAATGTCAGTTTGTTCAGCTCAAAACAGGTTGAAATGAGACGTTTTAGAAGAAAAAAGATAAAAATAGTTGCACCCGTTGTATTTTTTATGGCAGCTAGCGGTGATGAGTAACGATGGCGGCAAAGGCGGTGACGGCATCGATTGTTATTGTCACTGGTGCCAGCAGTGGTGGCATAGTGGTTGTGGCTCTCTTATTTGTTTTCTTAAGGTTCGGTTCTCGGGCATATAAATTTCATGTTTACGAAAATTATAAAAATCACATGGTTTTTGTATTATGTGATTACCAAAATATGGTGATGTATGTTTTAATATAAAACAATAACACAAACTGAGATCATGTGATGAAAAATCAAACAACCTAATCACACTTATTAACATGGATTTCTAAAACCAAACACACTTATGACTTATCTTGAAAGGAGATTATTTTGCTCCTAAAAAACATGATCATGACAGATTACAACACATGCTATTTAGTATTTACAATTCTGCCCTTGGTTCTTGTACTTAATATGTAGCAAAAGCAAATCAACAAAACACCTACACACCTGCCAGTAAAAAACATCACAAACACCATATCCTTGCAACTCGAAATTCACGTTATTATACACGATACCTGGGTCTTACAAAAAAACCCAGAAATATTAGATATTCAAGACCTTAAGACGGGATTGCTTTCCCAGGCAGTGCTTGAAGGCCACTTAACGAACCGCTTGATGTAACCTTTCCAGTATCCACGTCATACGAAGAAAATAATTTCTTCTGTACAAACACAAGATTAAATAAAAGTTGTTAATTAATTCATAAAAATGGGTTTGTAACAATGAATGTTAAAAAAGTACTTACGTAGTCTTCAAACTGCGGGCTTTTCAAATTAGCACAAAGATTTTTCATCAACAAAACCACCTGTTACAACAGCAAATTTTCTCATCTAACAAATTTTAATACGCTTTAAAAAATAATTAAACTAAAAACACAACAAATAGTCGTACCGTTTCAACATCCACCGGATCCATCATCTTTAACTTCTGCAAGTGGTTACTTTCATTAGGGTCAAAGATCCCGCCAATGAATCTGTAGACTTTCGGGAAGTCTGGCATGACTGCACATGACATAAAGCGAAATAAGCAAATATTAACGATATTGTATATCCAAAAGACCATAACTTTCTTTATTTTAAATAATAATAAAAAATTATATTTTAAATTCCTGTTTATTGGATCATAATTCATACCCCGTGCTATCTTTCTCTGTCTTACGTCATGTAAGCTGGTTGTTTCACCAGCCGACCACTTCCCTGGATCACCTTCACTGCTGCTACTGCAACAATTATGTGATCTGACATCCTCTGCAATTCACAAAACGAAAAAACATTAACGCTTAAAATCTTAACTTAATTGTTTTTCATATAAACAAAAGCTAGCAAATGTGAGTGCGGGCCCAAACCTTGTGTTGGCTCATCAGGTGCTGTTATTGTATTACTGTACATCCATGGATTTGTAGCCCACTGATACGGATTGTTCATGATGATATCTTCATGTTTGATTACACCAGTAGCCGACTGTTGAGCTCCAAGTATTATAGGTGCATCTGAGTTTCAGAAACAACAAGTACATATAATATCAACATGGGCTGTTTAAATTCTTTTAAACGAGTAAAAAAATATTAAATAATAATCCAACCGTTCTTAGGGGCTTTGTGAGGGTATGGATGCGATGCTTTCCTCTTTGGCCGTGGAGGTGGGACGTGCTCATTGGTTCCACTTTTTTGAACCTTTAGAAAGTATTTCTGGGCATGGCTGCGTATCTACAAAAATAAAAACAAGAAATTAAAACTTTACTTTCATGTATTTCCGGATAGCAGTCTTGGATCCGACAAAAGCTTCATTTTTTCATATTACCTGCTCTATATAAATCATAGATAGTAAAAAAAACAGATTGGCATTTAATCATATTACCTGGATAGCAGTCTTGGATCCAACAAAAGCTTCAATTTTTTTCCAGTCACGATCAAAGCTGAAAATTATCAAAATATGTAAAAGAAAAGGTCAGTATCTCTCTCACCACTCGGTTTATTTACGAGATTCAAACACATCCTATGTACAAAACCTACATTTAAATCGGCATTTATGGTCTATAGTCTCTTGATGAGTCTACTAAAGAGAATTCACATAACTTAAAATTCCCAAAAAAAACAATGTTTTAATTTTTAAAAATACAACTTATAAAAAATATTACTATTAAATTATTTTAAAAAATTCTCAATTTTTATAAAAGATCAAGTCTTTACATAGTGAATCCAACTATGAATTAATTACCTCACCCTCTTTCATAAGTCATTTAATGCTACTTTTTTCCATGTCACACACTACAAAATATAGTTCAAATCTCATTAAATAACCCACAAAAAATTGTACTTACTAGTTTGCTTACACTCTAATAAATTATAAAAACACAAACCCGATTAACCCGGGTGTATAAATCACCAACAATTACACCCAATTAACACTCACCCACATAAACAAATACACATATACATATATAATACAGAGAGATTAGATTAGATTAGATTAGATGGATACATACAGATGAAGTGCTTCAAGAAACTTATCATGTTCAACGTCAGTCCAATTCTGTCTAGACTTGGTTATCGTATACGGCTTCCGAATCTTCTTACTCGGGTCATCTGTAATCGGATTCGGGTAATTCACGCCGGCGGCAGGATTATTATTGTTATTGGTGGTCACCGGCTGCGGCAGCAGTGGAGGATCAAAACCCATAAGTTATTATGAAGGAATTTGATGATTAATTGAAGAATTGAGCGTGTTTGTGATTAGGGTTTGAGTTGAATTGAATTGAATTGGGTTGGAGTTGAAGAATTGAGAAGGTTCTGAAAGTAAGTAAATGGTGGATTGGATTTGTAGTGAAGAATAGTGGCCGGACACGTGTCAGGCGTTTGGAATAATTAAATAAGACTATTCTGTATTTTGTTTTTGTGAAATATGGATACAGAGTATATTCTTTGAATATAATAATAATAATAATAATAAGTTTAATAAGTTTAGTAGGGATGTGGAGGTCGTGGCACGGTTATTAATCACTAATAATGGTTTATAAAATTATTAATTACACGAGTATGTGTGTATGTACACGCGTCTTTAAGCATCCTAAAAAACTTGAGATAAGGGGTGAATAAAATTCAGGCCCTAAAATTATAAACTCAATTACTTGTATATAAAATGTCAATTTATGACGCGAATTGTGATATTAATATGGGCAGGGCTTGTGTATGATAAAGAGAAAAATAATACGGTGTTTATGCTAACAAAAGTGTTTGTAGCATGTCGATATTAAGATGTGACGAAAATGTCTATCTTTTCTTTTGGTTAAAGGTTCAAGTTTTATTTTATAGTAGACAAATATGTAAATGTAAATGCATGTACATAAAAAATTAAAGGGTAATAAACAAAAAGAGTGATTCATTAAGAGCAAGAGAGATAAATGCATTATATACATCTCTCATTTAAAGGTTTAGAAAAATATGTAATAGGTTAAGCATGAACTATTCAACTAGGGCTCTTCAAAAAGATCGCGGCTCGTGGCTCGCTCGAAACTCGTTCGAAAAAAGCTCGGCTCGAAAAAGCTCGATTCTAAATGAGCTCGACTCGACTCGGCTCGATTTCTAAACGAGTCGAGCTCGAGCCAGGGTCAGCTCGGCTCGTGGCTCGGTCTTGGCTCGACTCGTTAGCTCGGCTCGTTTAGATTATAACCTAAAATTTTTAATATCTATATATAATAATATCATACCAAGAAATAAATCATCATCATCATCATCATCGTACTCAGTATATCCCACCAATAGCAATGCTATGGTAGGGTCTGAGGAGGGTAAGATGTAGACAGCCTTACCTCTATCTCATAGGGATAGAGAGACTGCTTCCGGTGAGACCCCCGGCTCGATAGTAGTTTTGCATCAAGCCTTGGACATAAGGCACATAACACTCAATCATCGGGACACCGGCTGATTGGTGCATGTGCCCTTGTCTTTCGGCTATCAACGCCACCACATGATGCCTGATTAACCTTCCGCCACTTTTAACGTTATTTTCACGAGATTAGTAAAATAACGTCAAAATTAGTGCAATTTTACTTTTGCCCACCCGAGGGTTTACACATATATACATTATATGCGCGCACCGCAAGCAGGGCGTATACCAAGAAATAAATAAATAAAAATTATACATAGATTATGTCACTCGATACCTACAACCTTATAAAAGAATAACGAAAATAAAACAAATAAATTTATAAATTCTCTAGTTTATAAATTTTATATAATATGTATGTTAAAATTATATTTTTTGTATTTTATATATCAAAATTTGTAAAATATAAAATAAAAAAAATATAAAAAAATTAAAGGAGTTCGGCACGACGAGCTCGAGCTCGGTTTTTCAGCTTGATAAAGAAAACGAGCTGAGCTCAAGCCAGCTCGATTAAGTTCGAGCTCGAGCTCGATCACACTCTGGCTCGACTCGACTCGGCTCGTTTACAGCCCTATATTCATCTCTCTCAAAATGAGCATGAACTATTCAACTCTCTCAAAATAGCATGTACTTTCAGCACATAAATGTCATCCACCTGCGTTTGTCACCTATTCATCGGATAGGTAGAACACACGCAACTACCCGAACCCACTGACGAATCACGTGGCAAGAAATGTTTCACCGTTTTCACCCGACTTGACGTCAATAAGCAGGACTTATCTAAGCTCAGATCCATATTTCGAGCCCAATGTGAAACATATGCCACAAAGCAGCGAGATGATCAATATAGCAGCATTCTTATACATGTTAAGAATAACGAGAAACCGGGTCAATAAAGAGCTTTTAGCATGAAAAAGTAGCTGGGAAAGAGCTAGGTCCCCAATGTAGTTTTGAACTCGGCTCAAACACGTTTAAGTTCGACTCTAAAATAACATTCTTTTACAACTCTAAAATAAAATTCTTTTACTCATCAAGTATATAGTTGTATAACTTTACTGAAACTACTTATTAACTATATTGTACAAAACAAAAAAAACCAAGACTGTGCGAAGCTTTCGCACACCATCCGAAAACACCACCCCAAAAACCACTAGATTATTCATTGTGTTTACATAAATGAACTTACATAAAGATATGGGCAAAAACATAAGTTAAGCTGCCAGCCTGCCACAGTGAGATAGATTTACATGAACCAAACATTATTATAAACCAAACCTCATTACCTCACTATCACTTCAACAGTTCAACCCCAAACCTATCTACAAAAACAACTTTTCCAGCAAACCTGCAACCATTTCCATCCGCGTCATCAAACTCACTCCATTTATGGTTTGCTGTAACTAAAACAGGATGTTTAAATCCAGAGTACGTTCCTTTTGGCATTTTTTTTGACATATTGGAAGTGATTAAAAGCTCAAAAGAATCTCCTTCTGAAATTGCGAGTGGTTGCTTGATACGAGCGCATGAGCAAACCGACACCAAGACACACCCCAAGCCCGATCCCGACGCCAACTCTTACACCGGCATTGAACCAGGTAAGCTGACCATCTTCATCATAATACATTTCCTCTGAATTATGGTAATTTGATCTCACTTTCACTTCTGATTCATACTCATACCCTTCTTCTGTATGCTGAAAAAACAACATATATTATTTTAAACAAAAATCAATGTCATTTTCCACTATTTACAAGAATATTTGTTTAATAATTAGCAAAAGGTTTATGCTATAACTAACCACCCTGTCTGATTTCACACCATCAAACAACTGTTCAAAACACACACACACGCTGTGGCCGTTTCGATCAGAAAAGGTTCAAACTTTGAAAGTTATTGGTTTATCATGACCTTTTGAACTCATTCAGACGGTCGTTTTGACATGGTGTCAAACTAATAAAATTGATGGTCAGAACGACCATTTGAACAATATTTCAATATTCACACGGCTGTGTTCTGCTCATTGGGGTCACACTCTGAAAATTAATAGTTAAAAAGACCGTTTGAATATTATAATATTATTCAGATGGTCATTCTGACCGTTGGGTCAAACTTCGAAAATTAATAGTCAGAAAGACTATTTAAAACAGTATTCAGATGGCCATTCTAACCATTGGGGAACTTTGAAAATTAATTATCAGAATGCCCATTTGACGAATATTCAAATGGTCTGTCAGAACGGCCGTTTGAGCATTATTCAAATGGTCATTCTAACCATAGGGCCAAACTTTAAAAATTACAGTAATAGTCAGAAAGACTGTTTGAAACAGTATTCAAACATTCAAACAGTCATTCTGACCAATGGGTCATACTTTGAATGAAAATTAATGATCAGAACGGCCATTTGGCCGATATCCGGATGGTTATTGGTTATTATTTACCGGCAATTTCCGCTGGTGTCCAGCAACCCCATTCCCATTTCCCCTCACTTGTTCCTTATCCCCTTCCTCATCTTCACCCTCCGGGATCGCATCAAGCGTCGTCCCAATCCTCGCCCCTCGCCTCCTCGGACTAACCTGAACCGTCTTCGTCAATATCACCGGCACCGTCGAACAACACCCCGCAATATAAACCTCCATCGACGTCGAAAACCCCCCAAATTTCGACAAATTCGCCGCGTGGAAATCCATACTCCAACCCGTCTTACAATTATTAATATTATTATTATTATTATTATTATTATTATTATTACTATTACTATGTCCATTTTCTAACCCCCCATTACTCCAATTCGATTCGATGATTCTCTCTAACAATCCACATAACACGAGCTCACGCTCATCCGATTCATCATCAACAACTTCAAATTCAATCGCACCAGAAACCCTAATACTATCAGTACTAACATACGTCACTTCCGACGACTCTGTATCCACACGGTCTCTGTTCAACGTCACTAACGCCGTGTTACTTGACGGAACCCTAACGCCGTTAATCTCGAGTGACACACCGATTTCACGGCGCAGGTGACGGAGCGTTAGTTGACCCGGCACGGCGTTAACGGCGCACGGTGTGACCCTGACGTAGAACAAACGGATTTCTAACAAACCGTTGATGTAATTGAAGGGCTTGTATGGTGATATTTTTATTTAGACGTGTCAAAAATTGGGTTCCAATACGTAGAAACATAGATATTACATCAATATAGCAGGTAGGCGGGCAACAAGCTGCGCCGTCACCCCTTTCTGAATTGCAAACCCTAACCTGCTAAAGACATACCCCTGCCCCTTTGGAGTCGACACATTGCTATTGTTGGACCCAGGTTAGAAAACGGATAGCTTCCGGTGCCAAGGAGCCAAATGTATCAAAAGCCAGAGGGACAAAAACATGTTGGTTCTCTTCGCAGGCTTTAGCATGTTTCTCCACCTCTTCGTTTCAGCCATTTTCATTGCTTGCCCAGCTACAAACCCATTATCCCTCAAACCAGCTAAGGGAGATACCCCTGTGAGGTCAACACAAGCGTGTTTTCCCCCGGCCCAACCAAAGACGAGCAAATCTGCCGGTCGTAGAGTGGATCTCCCTTCCGTGGGGTCTGTAAAGAAGTTTACGGGGACTTCCTTTTTAGCTGATATCCCAGCTCGCCTTAAGATGTCCCAAAAAAGTCCCGCACCCAATCATATCGGTATTTGAGAAATTAGTGATTGGATTAATTCAAGGGTTTGTGATTGAATTGAAGGAAAGTTGAAAGCTTTGAAATTGAGGATTTTTATTTATTTATTTTTTTAGGGTGAATTTGAAGGAAGTGTTGAGTCACGCGCCAGTCTACGTGGCGGGAGTGTATGTGACACGTGTATGAGGGATGTACAGGTCAATATTAATTAAGGTTATTAATTTGTGGCCAGGAGATTTTATTTTGTGAGTGAGACTTTTGCACCATAAGTTCTGATTTTTGTATTCTTCTTAAGACTTTTAGAGCAACGTTTTATAATAGGATCGGATCGGAAATTGGATGGGCAATGGATTCATCGGTTCAACTAGTTGAATCAGCTGGATTGGTTGAACAACTTTTGTCTAAAAAATAACGGTTAAGATCGACAAAAACTTTTAAAAAATAATTGATTTTTTTCATAGTAAACCAGTTCAACCGGTCCGGTTTCCCGGTAAGACCGACTAGTTTTATGGTAGCCAGATGAATTGCATAGAACCAGACTAATCAGTGGACCGAATCTCGGTCAGATTGGTCGATCCGGTTTCAACAACATTAGTATATAGTTTTGGTGTAGGTATGGCAATGAAACCCGAACCCGATGGGAAAACTCGAAACCCGACATAAATGGGACGGGTAATACCCGACCCATTAGGGTTTGGGATTAGTTTTAAAATTTTTCGCGGGTTTGGGACGGGTTTGGGATTTCTAAATATACCCAATTACCCGACCCGATTACCCGATAACATAAACCCATTTACCCGATTATATACCCGATGTACCCAATATAGCTTGTCATATTACATATATACTATATTCCTAATATATTATTTGTCAAAACTTGTTTATGTTAATTATTTGAAATATTTTATCTTTATGGTAACCATATTTGTAATCGATTAGTTATATTTTGTCAAAACCCGGCAGGTTTTGAGCCGGGTATACCCGATGGGTATTTTATCAAAACCCGATAGGAAACCCGAAACCCGATGGGAAAACCCGAAACCCGACGGGTAATTACCCAATTCAAACCCGACGGGTTTGGGACGGACTTTAATAACCTGGTATGGGTTTGGGAATACCTAAACCCGACCCAAACCCGACCCATTGCCATCCTGATTTTGGTGATAGCATGCTTAACTGGTTTCCCACCGCTGCGGTGGAGGGGAGGGAGGAGACGACCATCTCAAGGTACATCACGATCTACAGGAAACATTGGTGAGATATAGCTAGGGGTGTTCTTTGGGTTCGTTTTTTGGATTTCGGGTTTTTCGGGTCAGGTTCTTCAGGTTTCAAAGTTTTAAATCTGGACCCGAAACCCAACCCAAATCTCTCACGGGTTTTTCGGGTTCGGTAATTTGGGCTTGGGTTTTTTCGGGTTGAGTTAATCGGGTTTCGAGTATCCTAGAAAAAAACACAAAACCATTTTTTTAAAAAAACTACAATGCTAAAATTAAAATAACATATTCTTCTTTGCTTATAACATAAATAATCAAATAATAAATTAACCTAACTTGATAAAACAATTTAAAAGAAGAGTAAAACTAACTCGAACCATAATTGTATTCAATCGAGCATGTATGATTGTTCGATTATGGTTGTTATTAGTAATAAACAGAAAACATAAATTAATAATAAACAATCGATTCATAATAGTTAGAATCATAGTCACATAAATCACGGTACACTCCGGTACGGGTACGCAGTTCGCTAGGCTAGACGAATTCGGTACGAAGGGGGGTAGGTTCATTTCGGTACGAACCGGTACGGTGTACCATGTAGTTCGGTTAGATGCACCCAAATAAAAAACTAGCTATATATAATTTATATATACATTATAAATTTAATTTAATACTTTTTATGTATAAATATATAAGATTACGGATCAAATGTAAACTAGTGAGAATAGATGAGGTTAATTGTTAGAATACACAAACTAATTTTACATTTTAATTGTTTTTATGTAAAAATTATAAACTTAAGGGACTAAATGTTAAGGATGAAAGAGTAGGTAGTTAATGTTAAATTATATAAACTTTTAAAACCCTAAAATAACATACAGATTACAGTCGCTCTCTTCTTCTTCTTCTTCTTCTTCTTCTTCTTCTTCTTTCTATCCTTCTTACTCTTTCCGACAAGAAAATGAACAATTGGAACTGAATTCGTTCAATTGGAACACTGAATTCATTAGATTAGAACACCTATGTTATTCAATTGGGACACCAAGTTCTTTAGATTGGATCGACGGACTGGCGAATTGGGTACACGAATTGAACAACGATCATAACAATAACGAATTCTGATATGGTACATTTTGTACCTATACGATATTCGCGGCATACTGAGCGATTTATGTGACTATGGTTAGAATGACAACAGTCGAATAGAGCCAGATTCTGATAACTTTAGTGGCTAAGACTTCGGCTATTATACAAAAAAATATATTTAATTTCAAAACAAAAAGTTTAAGTGGGTTTTTCGGGTTGACTAAAATCTTATAATCAAACCCGAGAACCAACCCGAATTACTTCGGTTCGGGTTAGTCTTTTCTCCGGTTCGAGTTCTTCGAGTCGGGTTAGTTCGGGTTCGGGTTGGGTTTCGAGTAAAAGTGACAGCCCTAGCGAGACATGGGAAGGCAACCCGATTGGGAGTCAGAGGATCCATAGTACCTGCAGTCTCCTGGACTTCATTTTCATCATTGGCATCGACTATGTCTCTCATCGGTTCTCCAGCATGCGAGTTCATTCAGTATCGAATTTTGCTAGCCTTTATTCAATCAAGGCAAGTTTAATGGGATCTATTTGTTTTATGAAATGATCAGCGGTATCATTTATCCTATGCCCTGCATTTTGTTCATTTGTATTCACATAAATAAAATAAAAAATCATAAAGCAAAAAAAATGTTTACATTTAATTTTCGGGTACGTGAAGATTTGAGTTGGAAACCACGTACGAATCTGATTTCATCCAGGTGTTAGGGCTTTCGGGCGACGAGATTTCCCCGAACAGAAGATAGTGGGCTTAGGCTATCAAGCGATGTATGTGATCGGCTGATTGCTAGTGTATGAGGTCCTTTAGCTATGAGGTTACCATGTGTTGCCAGACTATATTCGTTTATAAAGAAAAGTTTTTGGTTATAGTTTAAAATGATTTGTTTTTACATCTTTTTGAAAATGTTTTCTTGGGTTTTCAACGTTAACAAGAGTATGCATTATGTTATTATCATAGTTGAGATTTTCTTAGTTATATTTTGAACAAATGTTATAGCATCCACGACGTTAGGCAACAACACAAAGGGGCGGGCGAGGGATGACAAACTTTCCTTGTTGAGTAAAGTTTGTGGAGTGGAGTCCTTGTTTGCACACAAGAGGCGAACGACACTAGGACCCCTCTTCCTCTCTCTCTCTCTCTCTATATATATATATATACTAGCTTTTAGCCCGCGTGTCACGCGGGTTTATTAAGTTTTTGTGTTTAATCATTTTGCAATTATATTTTTCTAATTAATTGTTTTATTTTTTTAACTGAGTATTGTTTTGATTTAATAAGTATATATATTTGTTTGTTATTTTAATTATTAATTATATTTTTCAACGTTTGAGCTTTTTTAATTGAGATTAATAGGCTTATAGCTGGTTGGAATTGAACTTTATAACTGGAGTATGTGGATTGATATGAGCATGTTTATAGTTGGAATTTAAGTTTAGTTTGTGGATTGTTAGTATTTTTGTAAGACTCTCCTTTTGAGCAATTTACTTTTGGATAAACGAATTAATGAATGTAAATGAAAGAACACATTATCGGACTTTCACAAATATAAATGACCGAAAACGACCTAACCGAACTAAACGAATGAGGCCTTGTTCGTCTTCGTTCCTTAAGCTTTTATCGGATAAACGAACGGCTCATAAACACATAACGAAATTTTGTGTTTGTCCATTACAAAAATGAAGTTGTTCCAAACATATACTATTTTAAGATATAAAACAAATTTCTTAGCCAAAACATTTGATATTAGATATAGCCATTCAAAATATTAATCGTGTTTAACTTAAAAAAACGAAATTAAACATAATAATCATCACTATTATAAGAAAAAAAAAGCGTGAACGTTGTAAGTTTTTCAAAGTATAAATGTTTGGATAATCAAGTTGTTTCCCATATCCAAATTTCAGATTTTTTTGCTTCGAGTTAACTTACTTGGAGGTGTGTAACAAAATAACTAACCACGAAAACAGTTTAAATATATAATCAAGAACTGAAAAGGAGTTCTATTACCAATGAATAATAACGTTTAACTAATATGTTTAAAGATCCTTGCTTGACGCTTTTGATTAAGCTACATTTCATATCAAAAGTCAACTTTAACAACCAAAAGTCAAAGTTCTATAGTAAGTCAAACTTATCAATAAATTCCTAGCATTAGTTTTCAGTTTACCTTGTAGACCAAATTATCTTTTTTATTTATTTCATAATTTGAAATTTTACCAAGGCGTTGACTATGAAAGTCAATCTTGACAAACATACCATATTTAAGCATATTTTCCAAAATATCAAAGATATCCGGAAGCATCAGATTTGTCCAATATAACTCATAACATGTCTTTTGGAACTTCTAAAATTTATAGTTCTAACAACCATTTCCGACAACTGTCCATCCGGAAGCATCATATTCAACCTCAAGCTATGATGTACACCTGTTAACTAACATGAAGGCACTAAAATTAAATGTATGGACAATTTCTAAACTTTTGTAACATAAAGTGCAAATTGAATGTTTTATAAGCTTAGCTAATTATTTATTATTTTGCTCACCAAAAGGTCATTGATCGAACAGTTTAGCTTATTAAAGTGTAGTTGGACTCAACAAACAGAATATTCACCTCTTTCAATATTTTGTTGATGCTTCCTACATACCATATACAAATTATTGTATACATTAAAATTTTATGACCAAGAATAAAAAATAACAAAGCAAAACAGTCATAAAAGTCGTACTTGTCCGGTACTTTTCTCTTTTCTTTTCATGGTCTCCGGGTGCATAAATGTAACAACCAAACATCCGTTTTTTCTTATGCGTGATCCTCACATTTTGAAGCAGCCCAAACATACCTAAAAACATCAAACAATTCATTCACTGATAAGTAAAAAAAAAATTGATATTGCATATGAACATTACATATCATAACCAATTACCTGAAATAAGTTTAAACATCATTTTTAAAAGTACTGTCAGCTAGAAGTGTCACGATTTGTCCTCGAATTCAAGCTCCAAAGATTTTGGGTTGGATCTCAAATGCAATATGATATGTTAGTCAGAACTGCAATCTAAGTCGTTAACAACAAAATGTTACATTAAATTTGACCCGTTACAAAAGTCAAGCTGCTTTCAGACCCTACGACACATCACCTTATAGACCCGCCTCGTTACCAACAAAATACAACCTGTAAGCTCGCATACAGGCTGCCTCCTCAAATATATTAAATTATACATATATAATTTGCATTTTAGAAAGGGGAACCTTTGGCCATTTTTTAGTATCTTAATATTTCAATTAGTTTCTTCAATCATACAGAGATTCTAATTAGTGAACTAAACTGTAATTTTAATCAACAATTTACAAAAATTATAATTTATCATCAGCATTCGGTAAAAAAACACGAGGAAAAAAACCCAAATCAACTTTAATGATTATGTACATGTTAACTTAGGTAGCTACCGTTTTATAACAAAGTGGATATAAGAATATGTTGTAGTAAAAATTATCAAAACGCATACCAATTTCTTCACCGGTGTTAAAAAAAATAAGCGAATCCACATATCTTACCATATAGCTCAACCAATTTTGGCTCCGATGATGTTGATTCCACATTACACGGCATATGATGACTTTTCACCAACCCAAACTATCAAAACATAATTAAAACTTTAACCAAAGCATACACACATTAAAAAGGTAAACATACCATATCTATATACTTACTTTTGCATTGTAATTCTAGAAGGGTTTCATGCTTGTAAACTGGTTGTGCTGCCCAAACAAAATATCTAATTGCCTGAAGCAATCTTTTAACCTCAAGCAGCAAAATCCCATCTACAATGTTTTTCTTAAAAATATAACAAAACCTTGAATGATGATTGTTGTGCTTACCATCGTGAGTCCAATTAACTCTACATCTTGAACAATAATATAAATACTACATGAACAGATTTAGGAAACTTTTTTTTACAATAGAATAGGTCCAAACTACCTAAAAGTATAACACCGAATTAAAAAACTTTTGTTCATAGCATCATCTTCCAAATCAATAAAATGCAACATGCGAATTATAAAAAATGTAAAGCAATATATTATGCAATAAGAGAATAAACTTGGGACAAAACAATCAAATTCGATTAATAAACAATCGGCTGCAGCATAATTGATAGTGAATCCCCAAACTCCTTATTTCAGACAATCATAACCCCGATTTGATTATGAACAGACACTCGAAATTGATCAATAAGCAATCCTAACCAAACTTAATAGAAAAATTAAACTTCTAAAGCAACACATACTGTCGTAATCTTAATTACCTAGAAACGGTGGAACACCTTCGATCCGATAGTGGTGAGGTCTGAACACTCAGAGTAGTTGGAATGGTGGTGAAGTAATCTCTGCCAATTGAATCCAGCTACTGCAATCGAAGGAGATTAGAATCCATGGTTATGTGTTCCAGTGAAATTTGATAGCCACGTACGTCCTACGGTTTGAGAGATATTACCTCAAATTCAAAATCACGTAGGGTTTGAGAAACACTACCTGTTTGAGTGATACGGGTTAGGGTTTGAGAGTATGAAGAAGAATAGCTTATGTGATATAACCCGTTTTGAGAGATTCAGATTTCACAACCCACGGATACCCACGAAATTTAACGATTCAATGAGAAGCCTTTATTCAGAAATCAAGCAATATGGTGGCTTTAGATAATGGGGGGTGCAATGTGAGAGCGACACGTAGGATTTTATAGTAGACAATTATATAGATAGTTAGATATATATATATATATATATATATATATAACGCCTGTTAGATATATATATATATATATACTAGCTTTTATCCCCCGTATTTACGGGAGTTGTATTATATTATTTGTTCTAATACTTATTTACTTTTTGCATTTATATTTTTTTTATTGTATGAAAGTTAATAATATACTTATGGCTTGATGATAAATTGTTTGACAAATAAATTAGATTTTATAACCCGATTTAAAAGCTATATGGTTTTAATGAGACCCAAGACCCGTTTATTTCTTTTACTATAAAATTGGTTTTTTAATTATATATAATATTTATGAAAGTTAATAATATACTTATGTTTTGATGAGACCCAAGACCCGTTTATTTTTTTTACTATCAAATTGGTTTTTAATTTAAATAATATATATATATATATATCTTTTTTAAAATAAATAAGATATTAATTTTTAGTATATTCTATTTTATAGGATTTTTACCTCAATAATTTGGTAAGAATAAATTTTAATTTAATGAGATGTTATAACCCGTTTAAGGAATATATGGGTTTGGTAAAACTCATACCCATGAATTCGGGTCAAATGCATGAGAAGCCTCCATTTAAAAATCAAGCAAATCTGGTGACTCCAAAAAAAGGGGGAGCGACCACATCGCGACACTTAGGATTTTTTGGTTTTCGTTTATATATATTATAGATATCACTCACTCATTATATATGTTTTTTAATAAATTTTAATTTTTAATTGATTTGTAGAGGCTTGTTGTTGTGCATAAAATTAGGGGTTTTTGAGAATAGATGGAAATCTAATATGGTGTCAATGTATAGGTTTGAAGAGGTTTGTTATTATAGACGCTCTTAAAACATTTTTTTAGTATATGTTCATTTATATACATTCACTTATATTCTCACGTTACATTTTTTTGTATGTTTGTTCATTTATTCATGCCCTTTTAGGTTTCGTTTATATTCATTCATTTAAGTCCGTTTACATAATCGTGTAACTTATTCACCAGTAGTACTAATTGGTTGTCCTGCTGCGAACACGTTTATTTTCTTAGTGAGCAAAAAGAATCTGTTTGTTTAAGTGTTCATCTTCGTAAAGAATCCGTTTGTTTAAGTGTTCATCTAGTTTGTTCGGTTAAAGTTAAATATCAAACACAAGCAAGCCTGAAAACAATGAGTGAATCAACAAGTTATTTGATATGTTTTCTTTTTTAAAATGCAATTAGATCAGTTCGTCCTAATCTGAACTCGTTCTAACTCGCCAAACTACCAAATTAATCATGCTTTTGATTGATGAAATATTGGCAACAAAGTAATGAGCAGGTGTGAAGAATGATTAAAAAAACATAATAACTAACTGATAATAATAAGTATTGTGATAAAAGCTAAATCTACTAATTTCACTTGCTCTCTTTAATTACTTCCTTGGTCACATGAAGTCCCCATATCTAACAATCCAAGGCTTTCCACACACATATTCATATCAAACATTTTAGAACAATCACTCAACTCCGCAACCCTTGACTGTGTCTCAGGTTTATAAATCAGGATCCCGTCAACATAACGGCAACATAGGAATTCTTCACTGGGCGCAATTTGCAAAACCATGCGTGTTCCTTTAAATGGATTTGTATTGAATTTATAAGCAACAGACCAAGAAACAGCCGCGGTATTCCTCACCCTGAAGAAACACGGATATGTTCCCCTGGTATGGGTCCTGGATCCAACGAGTCCACAGGGTAAAATACGATAACTACTAACACAGTATGAGCACAGCTTCCCAAAGTCCAGTGACCGGAACCTGCAAAACAGACACCGTGAGTCTCGTTACAGGAAGGACAAGAGGGGGGGTCTTCCTGTAACCACCCTCCGGCGTGAGAATCAGTAACGTTCGTAAAGGAGAAAGTACTGAAGTAAGCAGACTAAATGTAGTCAGAGTATGAGTGAGTCAGAGTGCAAGTGAATGAATGAATACCTCATGCAGGTTGACAAGGTATTTATAGCTGAAGGATGTAGGAAGGTGATTGGGCCAGCTGTCATTTTCTAGAAGATCTTGATAACTTCCTGGACGCGTGTCCTCTTGTGATAGGTTGAGCTATACGTCCCATGTGCATGAGTATAACAACCTGGACACGCGTCGCCCAATGATAGGACGGATTTCACCCTGGCCATGTGCACGGTTATAACAGTCTGGCCAGGTGTCATTCGCTCATTGGTAGGTGAAATAAGTAACAATCGTGAACATTCTTCTAGAGGACAGTTAGTTGATGATAGCTGTCCAGTTGGCATTGCCTTCCGGTCATTTTGACGGATAGATGTCCTATCTAGCGGATGACTTCTGAGGGTGCCTAGATGCTTCCGCGAGTGGTATGAGGACGTTATTCCTCTACCGTGCTATGTGGGTGATCCATATGTCCCGCGGGTGGTATATGAGAGGTTCCTCTATGACCCGCGGGTGGTACTTAAGGGTATTTGGGTCTTTTTGGTACCCTATTTCTATAAGTCCCCCAGTCTAGTGTTTCTTCCGCGTGAAGTCTTTATGCGGGTGAAATTTTGGACTTAATGATTTTGGAGGTTTTTGAATTTTGAAGTTAGGTAGAAAATATCTTCCGTCGGTGTAGATAATCATGAAAAAAGGACAAGTTGACCACTCGCAGGCGCATGAACAGATGATGGAACATTTATGCCGGCTGTCACTGTAACCGGCTGTGTAACTTTTTCTCTTTTTCGAATTTCCCGCGTGAAGTGGCGGTTGGTGATTAGGCGATGACTTTCTCTCTCCACTGTTCATATCCCATCTCATTAATTGCGATGGGTATATATAGGGAGAGATATCTTCTAGTCGAAGTTTTATCGCCTTTAATTCCTGATTATCTTCTTGCTTTCTTTCTGATAAAGCACTGAACTTTCTCGTATATTCTTTCATCAAATCTTTCTATAATGTCTAACGTTCAGACTGAGGTTGACGAGATAGAAGTTTCATGGGATTATTCTGAATACGAGAAGTTGCTGGAGACTTACGACATTCCACCGGAATGGGAGCCGGAGTTTCCTTCCCCTGGTTCTATAGCCAGTTTGCCGCCGCCTGGCAAAATGGTTGTGTACTCTGATTATTTCGTTTATGGGAATTTCCGTTTTCCATAACGAAATTTTTCATGAAGGTGCTAACTGCCTATGGGATTCATTTATTCCAATTGCATCCACGCACTGTAATGCGAATTCGTCATTACGAATTCGTATGTACAACACGTGATATGGTGCCTCATCTTGACCGATTTCCCGTCTTCTACCGTCTTACCAACCGTGATGGTTGGTATACTTGTCAAGGTTTCTCCGATCGAAGTATCGGGTATGAAGTTGATAAGGGGTCCGCCAACTAGCGTAATAAGTTTTTCTAGATCTCTGAGGACGTGGTACCTGTTGCCATGGTCCGTCGTCCGGTTAATTCTGCGCTGCCAGACATTGTCACAGCCTCTCATGAGGGTCGTGACTGGTATCGTACTCTAATGGCGGAACCAACGCTAATGCGGGCATTGCCTAAGAAAGCCTTAGTGTGGGCCGGCATGAGTCGCTTATGGCCCTCAGAATTTATGGAGCCAATTTTTGTTGATTTGAATGAACGTAAGTTATTCTTTTACTGTCCTTTCCCTTCCTCGGAATTTTTAATAATTGACTTTTATCTTTTCAGGTTGAGGTTCGATGCTTAACGCCCTTTTTGAGGATAGGGGTTGTGTCCGTAAAAGCATCCGTGATGCGGGGGACCAACCTATCCTTGAGAAAACCAAGGCCAGATTTCTTTTTCCAACGAAAGTGTGGGCTGAACCTATTGTCTCAGACGCAACCTTTCAAATAGGTGCGTATGTTCTAAACCCTCATCCACTTAATGCTCTTACTTCTGATGGGACGATCGCCATTCTATTATCGAGTGATGATGACGACGATGCCTCTGAGTTTTCCACCTCTCAAGAGGAGAGGAACTTTGATGATGATGCCCCTGAATTTTCCTCTGTCTCATCTTTATTGGCAGAATTGGAGAAAAAGAGAGCTTTTTCGGCCTTTTAGGCGAGTCATGCGGGTGCGAAGACTGCAGACACTGAGGCGGGGTCTTCAAAGAAAAAACGAAAAACTCATCGTCCCAAGAAGCCACAGTACAGTTTTGCTAAACGCATTGATATAGTAGAAGGTATGTATTTCCCTTTCTACGCTTTACTATTTTGAGATGTTAGCTCAGTATAGATTTTCTTTTTTGTAGATCCATTAATCTTTGGGGACGATGTATCCGAGAGGTTACCTACACCAACTCCCCAATCTGAGAAACAACCGTCTCCTCCTCCAAAGAGGATTACGGAAGATCGGCCACCGTCTCCTCTGATTGAGGTGGCAACATAAGAAAGGCCACCGATTCCCCCGGTTGATACTACATTTGAGGACCCAAACATCCAGTCTGGTAATGATAATCGTTATGACTATCTTTTTCAGACTGGAAGTGCTACTAGTGTCCAGGAGGACAACCCTGCCGTGAATTCGGAGGGTTTCAAGATTAACGAGTCTCCTCCTCGTCCTCCTCCACAACAATCATCCTCAATCCCAGTTCGCATTGAACCTTCAGGTTCCCGTTACTATGGGGACGCGAACTTGGGAGACAAGTTTGATTTGTTTGTCCCTCCATGGGATATTACTAATGGGTCTCGGTTTTCTGATTCCGGGACCTGTATGAGCTTTGTCAAACATTGTGTGCCGCCAGCCGAGATGGTGTATCAGCGTGACCGCTCCCGCCATGAACTTCACACTGATCTTTCATTTTCCTTGGCTAATTCTTTGGCCTGTAGCCAGGAAATCTTGCGTGAATGGCGTAATATGGGCGGGAAGCTAGGTGAAGCTTATCGGGCCACTGAGGCTGCGAAAAAAGAAGCTGAAGAGCATCGTGTGGCGGCCAGTACTGCTAAGTGGAAGAAAACGGACACGGAGATCGCCCTCAGGGGTGAGCAGGATCGGAATGCCACCGCTGCTCGCCAATGTAAGGAGGCCTGCGAAAAGCAGAACTCTCTTCTTGAGGCTGCCCGGCCTAAGGCTCAGAAAGAAAAGGATGATTTGACCCGGGCTCTAGAAGCAAATTCGGCTATGGAAAATCAAGTGACCCTTCAAGGCACTCGAATCCAAGAGCTTGAAGCAGAGAAGAAGTTGCAGAGGGAGCAAGTTGAACTTAGAGACAAAAGTGCTACTGAGATTCAAGCTGCTTATTACTCCCTCTTGCAAGCTCGCGAAGAAGCGACTACGGAGTCTCAAGAACTCCGGATGCGAGCTGAATGCGTGGAGCGAGACCGTCAGTGGTTCCTTGCTAGGGGACTTGATTCTGTAAGCTTTCCTTATTTAATGTCCATTATATGTGTATTAAATCTAGACACTTAATAACTTAAGTTTTCATTTTGACAGGTTATCCGTCACGTCAAGGGGAGTGCAGAGCTAACTGATAGCTTTGCCAATCTGATGACTGCCTCCTCCTCGCTAGGACGCGTGAGAGGTTTTCATGAAGTGATGACCTATGCTCAGAGTAATCGCACGTTTAAAAATCATCCGCTTCATGGCCTTGATGTCAAGCAGAACGTGCCATGCAGATCAAAGAGCATGATGACCTGGTCTTCCCCTTGCAGAATATGCTTCCGGAGTTTGCTTCCGCCGCTGATGGCGTGCAACAGTTGAAGAGCTATCTAGGTGATGAGTCTGAGGACGAAACTTCTGAGGACAAGTCACCAAAGGCTGCAGAAGATACCGCAGCTTAAATCCGTAGACTAGGATAGGCTAGATTTTTAAGCTTTGTAATTGTTCTTCCATCTATTTTGTAACCATCTTTTGAATATTAAATGAAAATGAACTTTTTTTTTTATCTTTTGTGAATATTCAACTGTTTGGTGAAAATATCCTTAGAAGATATTTTTGAAATTTGAAATTTTTGCAAGTTGGATAAACGTGATGACGTGGCGGAGAGAGAAACTTCTTAGAGGCAACTGACAAGACGTGTATGACGCCCTTGACAGCCTGTTCGCACTCTCTTGAATCTCCCGCCTGACGTGTCAGTCATCTGGCGGTCCACGGTTTCTCTCTCCTCTGACACTCCATCAGTCGCATTAATTGCGATGAGTATAAATAGATCACTTGTGATTCCATTTAACTCTTATCACTTTCAGAATCTCCTTTTTTCAAACATTCCAGCCTTAAACCTTCTGAGATTTCTTTCTTTCTGATCACACAAATTAATCCGATGGTCGTAGATAAGAAGGGTACTCCTGCTATCCACGAGGTCGTTGTGAACCTCAAAAGGAAAGACTATGAAGACGTCATTAATATATATGTCCTAGCAACGAAATGGGTACCGGAACGTCAGACGAGTGGTTCCATTGCCACTAGTCCACCTCCAAAGAAGATGGCTGTGTATGTGGACCATTTTACGACGGGGAATTTCCGGATTCTGGTGACTAGGTTTGTCCGGTCGATCTTGAAAACGTATGGGATTCATATATCTCAAATCTATCCTTTTGGGATGTTGAGGATTCGACACTTCGAATTCTGTTGTCAAGTTCGAAATTTTGAACCATCTGTCGGCATGTTTGCCGTGTTCTACAAAATGACCTTCCGCGATGGATGGTACAGTTTTGCTTCCACCGGGAAGAACGTTATAGGTACGGAATGGATCCGTAGCCTACATGGCTGGAAGCCAAAGTTTTTCTGGATTAGGGAAGATGTTGTCCCGTTCCCGATGATCCGTCGTAAGGCGGAAGAGGCCATGCCAGTGGTTTCGGCTGCTGTTCACGAGGGTCTTTCCTGGTTTACGGCTCTGACTGCCACGCCAACTCCCACGCGCCCTATCCATGAGGGGGTGACGGTGAGTGCGAAGATGAGCCGTCTGTGGCTGTTTCCTGAGTTGGAGCCCTACTGTGAGAGGACTGACAAGAGTAAGTCTAATAGCACTCCTACTCTTCCTTTAATCAGATGTCTGATCTCTGACTTTTTTCATTATTTGTGCAGGTGAGGGTTCCGCCTTCGATACTCTGTTGGACCAGGAAGGGGGAATGATGGTGCACCGCCCAATTGATCTAAGGGATGTGCCCTTTTTAGAGCGCACCAGTTCTAACTTCTTGTTTCCCACTGCGTTTCGCTCGAAACCGGTGGTTTCTGAGGCGATGTACGCCAAAGGTGAGGATTACATTGAGGAATGCATCCAGAAAGGTGAGGGCATTCTATAACCCCGACTGTGACTGCTATTACTTCCAGTGGAGTGATTGTACTCTTTTCGTCCAGCGAAGAGTCGTCACTCTGCGGAGGAAGTTTTCCAGTTGATGCTATTAACGTTGTGCTGCATGTCTCACCCACCAGAGAGCCTCTTCTAGCCATGCAGCGGAACAAGACAATGTTGTCACTACTGCGGAGGGAAATCATCCCGCGTCTGATGATGTCGCCACTGAGGGTGAGCATCATACTGCTGACGCGGGTGCTTCAAAGGTAGCTGGCAAGCGCAAGGTTAACCCTGCCAAGGCCGCTCCAAAGAAGAAGTCCAAGAAAGCAAAGCTTGCTGCCTTGGAAGCGCGTTTGAATCAGCTTGACGCGGAAGATGCTTCCCTGGGTAAGTTAAATACTTCTCATATTTGTTAACTTTTATGGGTTAGAATGTTTCTAACCGACTTTTAATGTTATTCAGTGAACCTGAATGATCTTTCTGAAGGTGTTTCAGGTTTGAAGAGTTCGACTCCTCTTCCGCCACCACCACCCCCGCCTCCTAATACTGCCAAAGATCCGATCTTTGTGGCGGATGATACCCCCATGAAGAATAAAGAGGTTGACGATACTGAACATGTTAGTATGTCGCCTTCCTACAACGTTCATCATTTCAGGGTTCAAGGAGGCGTGAGCGCCTTTACGTATGGACCGCAGACCTCGCCGGCTCCTTAGGAGGAAGACCCTACCCCGCATTGACCACATTGGTCTTTACGTCGAGACTCAACATTCCGTGACATGGACGTATGTTTCGAGTATCTGAGGGAAAGCCTTCCTCCCGCTGAAAAGGAGCGACATCGCCGTCGTATTCGCCAAGAGTTATTAAACTCCAACTCTTACCATATGGCTAATACGATCTCCACCAGTCACGAAATAACCCAGGACTGGTTGGCGATGAATGAGGAGTGGGACGAGTTGGCGGCCGCAGCGTCTGATGCAAAGGAGGAGGCTCTTAAGGCCATCAATGATGCCAAGGAGAGCAGTCAAGCGCTGGAAACGGAGAAGATTGCTCGTGCCAATGCTGTGGAAGCCAAAGCTGTTCTCCAAAAGCAACTGGATGAACAAGCTGAGCTGATAAAGAATTTGCAGGCTGAATCAGCGGCTAAAGAGAAGCGCTTGACTGATCTTGCTGCTAAAAGCCGAGATCAGGCCTTGGAGTGTGCCGGCCACAAGATGGAACTTGTCCGGGCCAAGGCGGACCAGAAATGGCTGCTAGAGGAAGGAATTCCCAAGGTATGAATCCTGTCTTTGTTGTAAATAATCTAAGTGTTTAAAATTACTTATATATAATTATTCCAACAGGTCATCGCCGATGTCCGGGCGAGTGATGAACTTGGAAACTGTGTTGTTGTCCTCTTGAAAGCGTCTAAGCAAGCTGGCTGCCAGCTAGGTTTCCAGGAAGGTTAAAAGTTTGGTTCAACTTCCAAGCTCCCTGAAGAGTATATTTTGGCTGGCCAAGATACTGTTGCCGTCCTTATCCAAAAGACAAAGGATTTTGATTCTTTAAAATTTTATTTGGCGGAGTAGATATCTAAGCTTGCGGACAAGGAGGACAGTATTGAGCAACTAAAAGACCTTCTTGGCCTTGGTGAAGAAGATGAAGAAGATGCTGATGGTGCGGAAGACCGGGACGCGGGACACAATGGTGTCGCGTCGTAGATAGATCTTTCTTTTCCTTTGTAATTAAGACCTCGTTGTTGTAACCTCTTGTGCATGAATAAAGAAGGCTAGTTTTTTTGCATCCGATACACTTTGTTTTATGCTTCATAATATAAGTGCATGTAGGATCTTCTTTGTATACCAATAAAGGATTACATAATAATACAAGTCATAAGTGACTGAAATAAAAATTTCCATAGATGAGGCATGCATAAGCCGAATTACAAAAGATGAAATTACATAGGTTGTGAATATCTATTTAGGCACGCAGGCCAAAAAGAAAAACATACTACATGTAACATTTCTTCAGTTGGGCCCCATTCCAAGTTCTAGGGATCTCAGTCCCGTCCAACTTTTCTAACTTGTAGGCTCCTTTAGATAATACTTTTTGAATTCTATAAGGCCCTTCCCAATTTGGGGCCAACTTGCCCGGAGGCTTCATTACTGCGGAAGACAAAGTCTCCCCATCGAACTCACATCTTTGAACCCCGCGATTTATAATACTTTTGCAACTGGCGTTTGTAATTGTGTTCGCGGATTGATGCTAATTCTCTCCTCTTCTCGAGGAGGTCAAGGTTCATCCGGAGTTCATGATCATTATCATCGATCAATAGAACTCTAGCGGATGGAATCCCAATCTCAGCCGGAATCATGGCCTCTGTGCCGTAGGTTAGACTAAAGGAGGTTTCATAATTACTGGAATTCTTTTGGGTGAGGAAGGCCCATTGTACATGGGGAAATTTGTCTACCCAGCCTGTCCGTTTAGTCCCTAACCTTGTTTTGACTCCTTCCTTGATTGTCCGGTTGGTTCTCTCAACCTGACCATTTGCTTGCGGATGGGCTACAGAGGTGAAGGTTTGAGAAATGTGTGATTCTTTTAACCATTCCTGTAGCCCACTGTCCGCGAACTGAGTTCCGTTATCGCTAACCAGTTCCACTGGAAGACCAAACCGGCATATGATGAATTCCCACAGGAATTTCTTAACACTTGCTGCTGTTATGAAAGCAACTGGTTTGGCTTCCACCCACTTCGTGAAGTAGTCGATAGCTACTATCAAGAATTTGACACGTCCAGGGGCTTCAGGGAAAGGTTCCATTATGTCGATAGCCCATTTATGGAATGGCCAAGCCGAAGTGACTGGAAGGAGCTCATTCTTTGGTCGTAGTGTGTTAGGAGCATGACGTTGGCATGAATCACATTTTCTTATTTCATGCACAGTGTCTAAGTGCATTCCTGGCCAATAGTAACCGGCGTTCATTAATTTTGCTACGACCATGCGCGGGCCAGCTTGAAGACCACACATGCCTTCATGAACTTCTTTTATTAAGTAGTTCGCGTCTTCGGCATCCACACATCGAAGTAATGGTCCGAGGAAGGAACGTCGGTATAAAACACCGGCATGTATCTGATAATTCAAGGCTTTGTGTTTTATCTTCCGGGCCGCTGCTTTTCCTTCCGGGAGTGCTCCTGATGACAAGTATACTATAATGGGTGTCATCCAGGATTCCACTCCCGTTTGAATCACTAAGACTTGATGTTGCGGAACAGACGGGCGGTCCAATATTTCGATACGGATGTCTTTAGCAAAATGTTCAAAGTTTGTTGAAGCCAATTTGCTAAGAGCATCTGCTGATTTGTTCTCGCTTCTCTTTATGTGGATGACCTTGCATGAGGAGAACTGAAGCATCAAATATTTCGCATGTGACACATATGAAGCCATTATGTCATTCTTTGCTTCATACGTGCCATTGATCTGTCCCGCAATCAACATGGAATCCACACGGGCTTCCAAATGTTTAACCCCAAGCTTTCTGGCTATTCATAAGCCTACCAGGAAAGCCTCATACTCTGCCTCGTTGTTAGTACTCTTGAAGTCTAACTTTATGGCGTATGTGAATTCATGACCTTCGGGATTGACTAGCCTGAGGCCTGCGCCAGATCCCTCACTGCTTGAAACCCCGTCTGTGAACAACGACCAAATTTGTCCTTGTTCCGGAGGTGCTTGGGGTTGTTGTTCGATCAAACATTTTTTTTCTTTGTGTTGTGGGCCGCCAACATCTGCCCCTTGATTGCTGGCCTAGTTTTGTACTCTATCGCGTGTTCACCTAGCTCGACGGCCCACTTTGCCAATCGTGCAGACAATTCTGGCTTGCTGAGGACATTCTTGAGCTAATATACGGTCAAAACGTTGATGGGATGCCCCTGGAAGTACATGCGGAGGCGTCGGGCAGCATAGACCAATGCTAGGACAAGTTTTTCTAACATCGAATATCTTGTCTCCGGGTCTGACAATGTTTTGCTGACGTAGTAAATCGGTGTTTGAACGTTTTCCCTATCTGTCAGGAGGACAACCCCGATAGCAATGTCTGATGCTGACAAGTACATCGTTAAAGGTTCTCCCGCATAAGGTGCTGTTAATGTAGGCAATTCCATCAAGCATTTTTTAACCTCCAAGAAAGCTTGTTCCGCTTCCGTGGTCCATCTGAATTGTGTTTTCTTGAGACAGTTTCTTAGTGTTGAGACAAAAGGATAGGATTTGACTGCATGGTTTGCCAAAAAGCGATTCAAAGCAACCAAACGACCATTGAGCGTCTGTACTTCCTTGGTGGAGGAGGGAGAAGGCATGCGGGCTACAGCTTGTACTTTATCCGGATTAGCTTTGAAACCCGCACCCATGACAATTACTCCGAGGATTTTTCCTTCCTCCATCCCGAACGAGCATTTAGCTGGGTTTAGCTTCATGTTGATGCTCTTCAAGGTTTTGAATGTCTCTTCGATATCCCTCAACATCTGGTCTTCCTCAACACTTTTAATCACAAGGTCGTCCATATAAACCTCCAAATTCCGACCAATTTGACCTTTAAACGCTATGTCCATCAATCGTTGATAGGTGGCTCCCGCATTCTTTAGTCCGAAATGCATCATCTTGTAGCAAAAGGTGCCTTGATCGGTACGACATGTTGTTTTATCTTCATCACTCGCAGCCATGCGAATCTGATGATAGCCTTTGTAGGCGTCCATGAAGCATTTGAATTTGAACGGTGCCACAACATCAACTTTGAGATCTATCTCAGGCAATGGATAGCAGTCCTTGGGACACGCCTTGTTTAGATCCTTGAAATCTATACACATCCGCCATGTCCCGTTGCTTTTGGGAACGATAACCAGATTGGCGACCCAGGTCTGGTATTGAATTGGTCGGATGATTCCAGCCTGTAAGAGGTCCTGAACTTGCTCATTCATCCTTTTGTTTGTTCCGGACCCATCTTACGTTGTTTTTGAACAATCGGTGTAAACATAGAGTTTTCCCTCAACCTGTGCTCCACAATGTTCCGCGGGACACCAGTCATGTCCGCGGGTTGCCATGCGAAGACATCAACGCTCTTTGATAACAACTGTTTCAAAAAGGTCCTTACTATCTCAGAGATAGCAGGTCCAATTGTTACAGTTTGATCAAGAAACTTCTTGTTCAAAACTCACTTTTCCGGTTCAGTCCGTTGAGGTTGTCTTGGAATCTTGCTGGGTTTTGAACTGTCAGTTGTGAAGCAGTGTCGATTGACATGAATTATCGCTACGCCGGTGCGGGTTAGAACCCCTACCGCGCCGTGAGCTGTGGACGGATGAGCATTGAAGTCACCAATGGCTTCTCGTCCAAGGATGATGTCATGTTTCGACATTGCTGGAAGAACTAAGAATTCGACCTCCTCGGTCCTTGAATGAGTTCCGTCGCTCAGGGTGACCGGGAAAGAAATCACCCCTCGCGGATGCATTATTTCCCCTCCAAATCCTGATACCGGAGCATGGATGGGTTTCAACCTTTCTTTATCATCGTCATCAAGTTGTTCAAAGCACTGTTCGTACATGATTTCCGTTCCAGTGTCAAAGAACACATATTGAGAACGGTAATGACCGAAGAGGGCGGTAATAATCAGGGGGTTTTTGTTACTGGGACCACCCTTCACCCGTGGAAAAATTACTAGTTCATTTTTCCACTCCTCTTCGTCACACTCTCTTCTCTTTCCTCCCGCCTTACGTCCGCCCTGGATCATATGGACATTCAAGTCCTTGACTTGTTTTTTAGATGGGCCCTGATTGTCCCACACGGGAGCTTTACCAGTCCCAGGCTTTCCATCTTTCACCAGGTGTCCAAGCTTCCCGGACTTCACAACCACCTCTATTTCACTTTTCAAAGCATTACATTCGTTCGTGTTATGACCAATGTCATTATGAAACGAACAATGTTTTTTGGTGTCAAGGAACGACCTCCTTGTAAGCGGCTGTGGCTTCCGAAAATTCACGTTCTCTGTGGTGAGAATTTCAGCGGGAGTTTTTGAAAGAGGAGTCCACCTATGAGGACCTCGATTTGAGGGTCCTGTTTTGTTCTTGTTGCCGATGAGAGATCTTGCATCAAATGGCTTTGATGCTTCAGTGTTCGGTTGAAGTCTTGACCAAATTGGCCCCTTTGCCTGTTTATTGGGTCGTGGAGTTTGAAACTCAACTTTGAGTTTTTGCTTCAAATTGTTATTCCCCAATATTTTTTAAGTGTTGGCAAATAACTTCGCCGCAGTCATAATATCGTCCCATTCCTTTGGCATTCCATCCCTACCAGTGAGTGTGTGTATCAACTCGTCACACTTGACATTCTTGCGGAAGGCACCGCGAAGCATATCCTTACTTATCCCACCAATGATCAGACTTTCGTCGTTGAACCTGGTAATAAAATCTTCAATGGATTCATTATCCCGGCGGATATATAACATCCAGAATCTCTGACTAGTCATGCGTATGCTTCTTCTGTTGGCTGAACTGTTGTGAGAACTTCTTTATCAGATCATCCCAACTAGAGATTTGACCATCAGGGAGTTTTTCGAACCATTTCCTCGCTGCCCCTGTTAGTGTCAATGCGAACATATGACACCAATAAGGGAGCGTCCATCCGCTCACACCACCAACCGCCACGAAGTTCTGCAGATGATCACTGGGATCAGTCATGCCATTGTATCTACCTACCATTGTAGGTATCTTAGCATTGACAGGAAAAGGTGTTGTCGCGATGCTCGCTATGAATTTCGACTTCTCGGCAAAGGCTGGCGGGAGATAAGGCTTGGTGAAGTCTTTCTCAGCATCACTATGATACTCGGTGTGGTGGACTACGTCCCGCGGACGACTGCTTCTTGCCCTCGAACTCATCCTGCTATCACCCGTATAGAAACTATCTTCCTGGCGATAAGTTGAATCATAACTGTCATACTCGTCAAAGTAAGAGGACATCCGCATGTCCATGCGAGGACGAGGGCGTAACCTTCGCGGTTCAACAAATTCTTGCTCACTTTGTTGAATATAACGGATTTGACTTCCCCTCACTGTTGGAGGAGGAGAAAGAGATCTCCGAGGAGATTCTTCATAAGTCAGAGCATGGGCGTGAAGATGTGCATTCCGCACCCTATGCTCGTATTCCGCTTTCAGGTTCTCTTGCTGGAGCTGAAACCATTCTTCCGGGGACAGTGGTATCCCAGACCTGGAATTATGACGATGAGACCTCGCCATATCATATTCACTGGAATCACCTTCCAGATCTAATACTGAGCGAGTTCGACGGGTCTCTCTCATAATTCGTCCAAGGTCCCCTAGATTAGAACCTTATGGAGCCGTAACGTGTCCTAAATCAGTAGGAGTTGGCCCTGTTGGTACAGTGACGCGCTCAAGAGTACGACCACCCGGTGTTACTTCGGTGGTTCGTGAATCTGGAGTTGTCACATGTGCAAAAACACTCGAGGCAAAGCCTTCAGGTATTTCAGTGTTAGTCACACGTGAAGTAAGTGCAGGAGTTCCCGTCGGCCCATCAGGAAGTTTACTCATACTTTAAACGAACCGAAAAACCAACAAAAAAATTGTGTTGTTCTAACACCAAAACGAATGGCGCTAATGAAGAAACACGGATCCGGGGGTCCTGGATCCAATGAGTCCACAGGGTAAAATATGATAACTACTAACACAGTATGAGCACAGCTTCCCAAAGTCCAGTGACCGGAACCTGCAAAACAGACACCGTGAGTCTCGTTACAGGAAGGACAAGAGGGGGGTCTTCCTGTAACCACCCTCCGGCGTGAGAATCAGTAACGTTCGTAAAGGAGAAAGTACTGAAGTACACAGACTAAATGTAGTTAGAGTATGAGTGAGTCAGAGTGCAAGTGAATGAATGAATGAATACCTCATGCAGGTTGACAAGGTATTTATAGCCGAAGGATGTAGGAAGGTGATTGGGTCAGCTGTCCTTTTCTAGAAGATCTTGATAACTGCCTGGACGCGTGTCCTCTTGTGATAGGTTGAGCTATACGTCCCATGTGCATGAGTATAACAACCTGGACACGCGCCGCCCAATGATAGGACGGATTTCACCCTGGCTATGTGCACGGTTATAACAGCCTGACCAGGTGTCCTTTGCTCATTGGTAGGTGAAATAAGTAACATTCGTGAACATTCTTCTAGAGGACAGTTAGTTGATGACAGCTGTCCAGTTGGCATTGCCTTCTGGTCATTTTGGCGGATAGATGTCCTATCTCGCGGATGACTTCTGAGGGTGCCTAGATGCTTCCACGAGTGGTATGAGGACGTTATTCCTCTACCGTGCTATGCGGGTGATCTATATGTCCCGCGGGTGGTATATGAGAGGTTCTTCTATGACCCGCGGGTGGTACTTAGGGTATTTGGGTCTTTTTGGTACCCTACCTTTATACACCCAAATCCAACTATGATCATTACTGTATGAAGAAATCACGCCTAACGAGCCTTTGATGGTTGTTACTCGAAAGGTTATCCAACTTGGTTCGGGTAACTCGATGGTAGAAAAAACCTCATAGCTCAAATGGAATGTCAATATATAATAACGATCCGTATTAACGAGCCAATGCAATGCTCCGTTGAAAAGACACTGAGAATGGATAACAACCCAAGAAGGCGTAGCATAAGGCGGGGAAGCAATCGCGTGCCAAGTGTGTGTGTCTTCATTGTGTAAACAAAGGCATATCGTTTGTGCATCATCAAAATCTTGTAATCGTCGATGGTTGGATCGAAACCAAACCCCAACATTGCATCACACGCAATATAGAAAATACTAAGCTTTAAAGGATGATCATGCACGGCTACTTTGCGTCTAATTGAAGGGTTCCATAGATGAATGTCACCTTTTAGATATTCACGAACACATAGAATTCCATTGCACGAACCAAATATTTTGTAATCTGTGAAAGGAAACCGGACTGCTGGTGGTATGCCGGCATATGGATTATTCTACGACATTTGGGCTTCCGAATGCAGTGTATAGATGTGTTTAACAGGTGTTGATTTATAACATATGTGCGTAATCATGACTTTTTTTGGAGATCTAAGGGTATGGAGTCGGATGAACTCGGGGCTACCTATAACAGCATATAATGATTTGGAAACTGACCTGAATCTGAGAAGGGATTTAGTTGGTAGTCTTGATAGGATTTCAACAAGTTCTTCACACAGATCATCGTACGGCATTGTTTGTGTAACTAACGATTTGTTCTAGGTATTCTGTCATGTATAATTCTATATAAATATGTACATTCTTTGTTTGGGCCTCATGTAACCCAATCAGACTCATATATATTTACCCTAAAAACTATATTTTAATTTACTTTACGGTTAATTCAAAATAACAAAAATGTTTATAGTATAAACTATTACAATTTTAAATTTCAAATAGTGGTTAGATTTATACAAGTTTTTCTTTAATTTATAAGTTAACTATATATGGGCTATAATTTGATGGTATGTAAAGAGAAAATGGAATTTGTTTAATTGATAACGGTCATATGACCGTTGCAGGCCCCACCCAAATCACAAAAGCGGCCCGGTCTTCACAACACTGCCCAACCCAAACCCCCCTAACCCAACCCTCAGCGGTGTTCCGAGGGGATACCCCCCCCCCCCACACCGCGTCATTGAGGATGGTCTAAGTGGTGTTTTGAACTGAAGGCTGTAAGTTTTTAAGTTCTAATTCGATTTCTATCGAGTTTTACCGTGGTATGCCTTCAGGATAGTTGGCTTGGGCTAACCAAAGCTGTTTGTGATCGCGGGCATATGAGGTCATCTTTTGTCATTGAATTACCTTGAGTACCTGGCTTTATTTGTTGGTCGTTTAGTGTTGGTTATAGTTTAGAATGATTTGTTTTTACATCTTTCTAAAAATGTTTTCTAGTGGTTTTCATTGTTAACTAAGGTATGCATTCTAGTATAATCATATTTGAGGTTTTCTTAGTTATATTTTGAACACTTGTTAGAGCGTCTACAATGCACAACGAGGCATGAGGTCTGGATGATGTGGTAAAGGGGCTAACGAGAGTGGCGGACTTCCCTTGTTGTTGACTGAAGTTTGTGGAGTGGAGTCCTTGCCTGTAAACAAGAGGCGGGTGGTGGTGGTGACCCCCTCTCTCTCATACATAAACATGTACACATTATCTAATTTTAATGGATTTGTGTAGGTTTGTTGTGGGACCCAAGATCTACAACTAGTAGAGACCGAAAGTTGTGATACCAATTGTAGGTCCCGTGACCGGATCAAACAACACAACAAACTAAGTACTAGTCGTTCTTGGATTAACCTCACAACTAGTTGGCGGAAACAACTAGCTAGACCAAGATCTCGGATCTTGTGGTGTGGTGTGTGGGAGCCGAAAGTTAGAAGGGTGTGGAGGAAGAGAGAGTTTGAGATTGTATACACAATATATAGTGTGTGTATTGTCATACACCAATTTCATCAACAAATGCCCAATTGGCTTCAAGTACATCAAGGCCTCGGGCCCAATACATACAAACGTAAACGAATATAAATGTAAACTAATACGATTTACAAATACGAAAGACTAACAAACAAAACCGGGCCTTACACTAATTAATGTCAGTTTCGCTTAATTTCAATAAGTTTATTGTTCTTATGATTTTTTGCTTTTGTAATGATTCGGCTTTGGGACTAGAAGAAGGTAAAGAGTGCAATATTGTTAGAACATTATACACACATATGAAGCTCAAACGTACAATTCTTATTGAGTACTAAAAAGAGGTATAAATTATAATAATTGACATTACTTATTTCTGTTACACATCTGTAAGTAATAACATCTAAGCCATACGTAACCTACAAACATGTTGCAGATCAAGAGATGTCCAAGAAGTCATTTAATCCATAAACAAAAGCCAATCATGTCCTTTTTTCGGCAATATTCAACTTATCAAGGTAAACTATTGCCAATTGTCATGTACTAACTAGCATACCAATTTTCATACTGGGTGAGCCTGCGTTGGTAATCAACATGATGCCTACTATATGCACAAAGGAAAATGATAATCTTTTTCTTTTCGATCTTCATTTTTATGAAGGTATCATTAATTGCTCCTTATTCTTTGTTTCATTTTTGTTTGTTTTTCCCTCCTAAGAGTGTATTGTTCTTTCATTTGTAGTAACATAGTAGTCTGTGGCATTTGTGTCTATGATTTTTTGGTTTCAATCATCAGTTGATATGCAGTTCTACTGTGCATTAGTACATTTATACATTAATGTATGTCTATGTGTTATGACTAATGTAGGTCGCTTTCGTGCATTGCAACATGGTTAAGATTTTTTTAATTGTTGCTTGATTCGTGGGTCTTTGCTGCCAACCTTTTATGAATGTTAAAAGTAATGTATGTTGTCTAGAGTGTCATGTCTACTTCTTTGAAGTGTATATGTTTAGTTATTTTTTTATGCAGCTAACTTATAGTGTTTATGAAATATAGTTCTACGAATGTACTACTAATGCATAATCTAATTGCTAAATATCTTCTGCTTTTCTGAAATCCAATGCATGCCCAGCAACACCGGATCCCAAAACCTTGACCTCAAAGAGACCACATCCGGGTACGTCATGTATACATACCTAAACAATCATAAGCACCCAAATATTCTAACTAGAGCCTTTCTTACGCAGGTTCGGATGAATGCAGCAACATGATGATGGAGTCAACAACATCCGGCTAACTGAAAGTGCCTACTCTTTTGATGCTTTAACAAGATTCAACCATGAATTGCCAAATGACGAATTGACGACCACATCTGTACATCATAAAATAGGCACAAAGAAGTGTATGTTTAACAGCTACTTATGTTGTAAAATTGATGAAGCTTACAATGCTAAATGTCTATGTTTAACAGCTACTTATGTTGTAAAATTGATGAAGCTTATAATGCTAAATGTCTATGTTTTTACAACAAAGCGAACAATTAGCCTATGATTCACAACCCCCTGCAACGCGGGGGATCGAAATTCTAGTTTATGGTTAATTCAAAATAACAAAAAAGTTTATAGGATAAATTACAAATAGTGGTTAGATTTATACAAGTTTTTAAAAAAAAAATAATAAAAGTTAACTGTATACGGGTTATAATTTGATGGTATATAAAGAGAAAATGGATTTTTTTTACTTGATAACGGTCATATGACTGTTGCAGGCCCCACCCAAATCACAAAAGCGGTCTGGTCTTCACAACACTGCCCAACCCAAATCCCCCTATACCGACCCACAGCGGTGTTCCGAGGGGATACCGCCCCCCACGCCGCCTCATTGAGGATGGTCTAAGTGGTGATTTGAGCTAAAGTTCGTAAGTTTTCAAGTTCTAATTCGATTTCAATCGAGTTTTACCGCGGTATGCCTTCGGAATAGTTGGTTTGGGCCACCCAAAGCTGTTTGTGATCGCGTGCATATGAGGTTACCTTTTGCCATTGAATTACCTTGAGTATCCGGCTTTATTTGTTGGTCGTTTAGTGTTGGTTATGGTTTAGAATGATTTGTTTTTACATCTTTCTAAAAATGTTTTCTAATGGTTTTCAATGTTAACTAAGGTATGCATTCTATTATAATCATATTTGAGGTTTTCTTAGTTATATTTTGAATACTTGTTAGAGCGTCTACAATGCACAACGAGGCATGAGGTCCGGATGTTGTGGACTGAAGTTTGTGGAGTGGAGTCCTTGCCTGTAAACAAGAGGCTGGCGGTGGTGGAGACCCTCTCTCTCTCATACATAAACATGTACACATTATCTAATTTTAATGGATTTGTGTAGGTTTGTTGTGGTGAAGACAATGGAGGCTTTTTGAAAAAAGTTTGAAATCTGATGTGGCATTTTGGAGAAGTTTGTTGTTATGGACGCTCTTAACACATTTATGTTCGTGCATGTTTATATACAATAAATTATATTCACACATGTTTGTTTATGTTTCTTCATTTATGCCTGACCTTTTACGTTTCGTTTATATGCATTCATTTACATTCTGTTTACATACTTATTTACTATGGTACTAATTGGCTGCCTATCATTTACATATCCGGTCATTTATGATCGCTTGTGTTTGTTTATGTTATATTAGAATATGAACGAATGAACATAAGCAAACACGAACATGTTTATTTCCTTAACGAGCAAACCAAAACAAGAAAATTTATCTGTTCGGTTAAAGTTAAATAATCAAACACAAACGAGGCTGAATACAATGAGTGAATCAACAAGTCACTCGATACGTTTTTCTTAAAAAAAATGACCTGTATTTAAACCAGCCCGTCCTGCCCTGATTGAAACCGTTCTCACCCGCTACACTGCCAAATCATGATTAATGGGGTCATATTGTCATTGATTTAATATTGGCAACAAAGTTAACATGATTAAAACACCAAAATAATTAAATAAATAACTGAAAGTAACCATCATAAGTATCTGATAAAAGATAAATTTGCATAGCTTCACTTACTCTCTTTTCTTCCTTGATCACATACATAAAGTCCCCATGTCGAACAATTCAAGGCTTTCCTCAAACATAATCATGTCAATTGTTGTAACAAAACGATCATTCGAGTACACACGCCTTGACTGTGTCTCAGGATTATAAACCAGGATCTCGTCAACATAACGGCAGCATAGGAATTCTTCACTGGGCGCAATTTGCAAAACCCTGCGTGTTCCTTTAAATGGATTTGTGTTGAATTTATAAGCAACAGACCAAGAAGCAGCCGCAGTATTCCTCACCCAAATCCAACTATGATCATTACTGTCTGAAGAAATCACACCTAAACAGATGCATGTGGTTTGTGTATCATCAAAATCTTGTAATCGTCGATGATTGGATCGAAACCAAACCCCAACATTGCATCACACGCAATATAGAAAATACTACGCTTTAAAGGATGATCATGCACGGTTACTTTGCGTCTGATCGAAGGGTTCCACAGATGAATGTCACCTTTTAGATATTCACTAACACATAGAATTCCATTGCACGAACCAAATATTTTGTAATGTGTGGAAGGAAACTGGACTGCTGGTGGTATGCCGGCATATGGATTATTCGACGACATTTGGGCTTCCGAATGCAGTGTATAGATGTGTTTAACGGGTGTTGATTTATAACATATGTGCGTAATCATGAGTTTTTTCGGAGATCGAAGGGTATGGAGTCGGATGAACTTGGGGCTACCTATAACAGCATATAATGATTTGGAAACTGACCTGAATCTGAGAAGGGATTTAGTTGGTAGTCTTGATAGGATTTCAACAACCAGTTCTTCACACAGATCATCGCACGACATTGTTTGTGTAACTAAATTGTTCTAGGTTTTCTGTCAAGGTATAATTCTATATAAATATGTACATTCTTTGTTTGGGCCTAATGTAACCCAAATCAGCCTCTTATATATTTATCATAAAACTATACTTTAATTTACTTATTTATGGTTAATTCAAAATAACAAAAAAGTTTATAGGAGAAACTATTACAATTTTAAATTTAAAAGAGCGGTTAGATTTAAGCGACAACGTGTAAGTCTGTGGTGACTGGATCAGCCACCTCAGATGGCTAAATCCAAGTTTATTTACACATCATTCTACCACATGGCATCATAAGATAACCATTTAAGATAGTTGGATTGAACTCATACTTCTAATCATGGCAAGCTCATGGGTGTACTATTCTAAAGATGACTCGTAAAACCCATAAAATATTAACATCTTCTTGTGCCACTGTTGCTTCACCAGGTGATAGGTGAAATGCGCGGGTTTTAGAACGCCGTATTTCCACTAGGGCTGTGATTAACCCATGATCAAGAAGGCGGTAATTACAATCTATTATTCCACCAAATCGGCCAACCACACAAGGGATAGAACTTGATCATGCATGCACTGGTTATTTGAATATGACCTAAATTTTTTATCACCCCTTTTAATAACAAGCTCGTTGCTACGACATTAGACATTTTGAAATAAGCTATTCACCCGATATGATTGGTATAAATATAAAAGATCATGATGCAGTTATCTATGATTGGTATTATTTTAAATTTGAACTTGTTAGTTTACCTTGTTTCCTTGTTTATCTATAATCTGTTTATTATAAATAGGACTATTAGGTTTATTGTTTAATTAGTTTTTGATAGAGTTTAATATAAGGGTAAAGTTAAAATAATAATGTAGACAAAAATTGAAAGTGTGAGAATGATTTTTGATCACACAAAAAACCCCTTAAATAAACTCGAAAAAAATAATAAGAATATCATACCTCAAAATATAAATAAAAAACAAAAAAAAAATTAAGAACTAAAATGTTTTCGCCATCATCCCCATTCAAAAATAAAAATACAAAAAATTGACGAAAAGACACAATGCCAAAGATCAAAGTCACAATAACGAAAATGAACAAAAGACACAATTATAAGTAAAAAAAAGACACAGTAGATCGCAAATATAACACAATACCGAATAAAATATAGCACAACGTTGAGTAATATAACACAATATAAAGAAAAAAAGACACAATGTGAAGCAAAAAAGGCACAATCAGAAATGAAAAATAAACACAAAATACAATGATAAACAAAAGGACGACTTTTTTCACTTACCATTGTGTGTTTTTACTTTTTTTTTATTTTTTTATTAAATTTTGAGTTATGATTTATTTATTTATTTTTATTTTAAGAGGTTTTTTTGTGTGGCTACAACTCCTTCTCATCATTCTCATTTTTGTTCCCCTTTATAGAATAGTCTGACCCTTAATATAAAAGAGCTTTGCTCTTAGAACCTTTGGTTCGATTTTATCTTGATTAATCATGAGTCTCTTGAGCCAATTATCTTAAGACATCATCGACTTGGAAGGTAAAGGAACCGGAAGAACCCGTCGGGGACGAGTTAACCGGGGATGAGGGCTCATCCCAGTAGTGACTATCTATAATTCTCCGCCCGTGTATGACGATTACCGGGACGAGGATTGGTATTCTTGGGTGTACTGGAAGATGACGGCATACGCGAAAACATCTGCCGATTTTTTTTGTTGAAATACTAAGGGGTACACCGGTCGATAATGGTGTTGTAAGTAATATTGTAGACGATGTGGTGGTATCTGGGGACTGTGAGGCTGGTAGTGTCGGCGTTGAAACTCCATTAATGCCTCCGGCAATTATAAAAGTCTAAATGAGGGTGAGATAAAGTTGGAAGATCTTGTATCTCAACTGCTAATTACGAAATTTGACTTGCATGTATTCTCCCAAATATATGAAAATTCAAGAGAGAATTTATTTAAAAACTATTGAAAATCTACAAATACCATATATGGTGGGGTGGGGGGAGGGTGCATGATATTTGTGTGAGGGTATTATTAAATGGTCCTAATATTGAAATTAAAAAGATTGTGAGCCGTTATAGTCCGATGGCTAGAACTATTAAGCTATATTGATGGATCAAAAATGTTTGGGTCGTGTGGTGGGATAATATTGGAGCAAAATAACAAATTCAGTCTCGGTTCATTCCAATTAAAATACGAGAAGTAGGGGCTAAATTATTTGAGAAAGTCAAGTCAACAGTGGATGGAGTGTGAACCTATGCTCCTTTTGATCCAGGTAGTACGGGTCAAGGGCTCAACAAACATGAAGATGAACAGCGTAGTCGATAAACGATAACAAGAAATCGGAACCGGGTTAGTATTCCTTTTGAACCCGGTGGCTTACTATTGAAGTTTTAAAGTTTGTTTTTAAAGATTTTTAAGTTGTCTAGTAACAAGAATCAGTGCCGGCTCCGAAAAGACGAAAAAAAATTTGGGACAAAGGCGAAATTTTTTTTGGTCCTTAAGTAAAAGAAGGGTTTAAACAATTTAATTTTAAATAGGTTTACTTAATTATAATTTGAGTTGTGTAAAAAACATTTGTATAAAAATAAACTTAAAATTGTCTCAAATAGGACTATAACCCACAACCTTTTGGTTAAATGTCATACCCCTTTACCACTGGACCAAACTAGTGGTTATGTAATTGTGTTGAAACATTGATTATATATATTTTTTTGGTAAAAATACATAAAAAAAATTTGAAAAAAATTCCGGGCCTAGCGGGGTGTCGGGCCTGTGGTCGCCGACTACCCCGCCATGCCTTTAGGCCGGCCCTGACAAGAACAAAGGAGCCGATCTTTTATCTCCGGTTGTCAATGATTTTTTCGACGTTCTCAAGACTCGAGGACAAATCTTTTCCGAAGGAGGTGGAAAGAACCGGAAACCCGATAAACCCAGGTGGTACGAGTTTAGAGTCGGGTGAGACGACCCATAAAGTTGAACGGATTGGATGGGTCATGGTGTTGATAAATAAGCATCGAGTTGATGTTTCTTTTGATCCAGGTGGTTTTGGTCCAAAGGGGAAACTCGGGGACAAGTTTTTTTCAAAGACGGAGAGTATGATGCGGGAGCATCCGACCAGATTATATGACCCGACTTAGATTGCGGCCCGCATAAAGGATATCTTGGAGTGTGGAACAAGACAACTGATTTGAGTCCAAGATTTCATCTATCTTTTATTATTATTTTAAATTGAACTTCTTAGTTTATCTTGTTTCCTAGTTTATCTTTAATCATCATCATCATCATCATCGTACTCAGTAAATCTCACCAATAGCAAAGCTATAGTAGGGTCTGAGGAGGGTAAGATGTAGACAGCCTTACCTCTACCCCATTGGAATAGAGGCTGTTTCCGGTGAGACCCCCGGCTCGATAGTAGTTTTGCATCAAGCCTTGAACATAAGACACATGACACTCAACCATCGGCACACCGGCCAATTGGTGCATGTGCCCTTGTCTTTCGGCTATCAACGCCACTACATGATGCTTGATTAACCTTCCGACATTTTTAACGTTATTTTCACGCGATTAGTCTAATAACGTCAAAATTAGTGCAATTTCAATTTTGCCCACCCGAGGTTCACACATATATACATTATATGAGCGCCGCAATTAATTTATCTTTAATCTATTGAGTAGAAATAGGCTTATTAGGTTTATTGTCTTTTTTGATTAAGTTTATTCACAAAGAAATTTGTTCTTAGAACAGTTTGTTCGGTTTTATCGTCTTTGATTATCATGAGTGTCTTGAGCCACTGGTTTTGGAAACGATCAATAACTCAAGACACCCATGTAATCAAAGACGATAAAACCGAACCAAAGGTTCTAAGAACTAAGTTCTTTATCAATAAACATAATAAAAAAACACATTAGACAATAAACCTAATAACCCTATTTATACTAAATAGATTACAAATAAACTAGGAAACAAGATAAACTAAAAAGTTCAAATTTAAAATAATAATAATAATAATAATAAAAATAAAAGATAGATGAAATCTTGGACTCAAATCAGTTATCTTGTTCCACACTCCAAGATTTCCTTTATGCGGGCCGCCATCTAAATCGGGTCATATTATCGGGTCGGATGCTCCCGCATCAGATCATCAATGAGTGGAGCATTGTTTAAAGTATACATTTTTAAGTGAAAATGAAAGAGTTTGTTAAGGGTTTTTAGAAGAAGAAAAAACGAGAATGAATATTGTAAGGTTGTAGGAATGCAATGATTAGAAAGCTTGTAGATTTGTAAATGGAATGCATGAAAGAACTAGGTTGGATAAATATATAGGAAAGAATATTGATGTTCTAAAGTTGAAAGGGGTGAAAAAAAAAATTCAACCTGCATGATAATATTAGTGAGGGAATATGCTAGTGACTAAGGTGAGAATAGCGTTTAAAAGGTGTTATATTCCATCAACCCGCATGCCTTCGAATCATATTTCCATCTTTAAAATAGTACACCCGTGAGCTTGTCATGATTAGAAATATAAGTCCAATCCAGCTATCTTAAAAGGTTGGTCTCATCTTGTGCAACCACATGGTAGAATGACGAGTAAGGGAATAAACTTGGATCCAGTCAGACATACACATTGTCGCTTACATGAATCCAATCTAATCATCTGACTAGACACCTAAATTTCATTTGGTCCATTATCAGAGGCCTAGAAACAACTTTTTTTTTTGTATTAAACCTACTATTTAAAAAATAGTCTTGGCCCGAGTGGGGCGGTTGGGGCTCTCTCCGAGAGCTGTGGCTGATTATTCAACCACTATGAAAGTCACCGTTCAAAAAATTTTTAAAAAAATTAAAAAAATCACGCATTGCACCGAGACTGAGCATTGATGCACGAACCACACGTCAAAATGGGGACACTAATAAAGCATAAGGTTAATAAAGTTTGTTCACGTGCTACAGCCTGTGCGCTACGGCGGGAGCATTGATACACGTGAATCTGCGCATCACGATGGTGACGCTAATGAAACATAAAGTTAATGAAGTTTGTCCGCGTGTTAGACGGCTGGGTTTTGAATAAACTTTATATCGAAACATAGACAGAAATATATATGAAAACTGAATCGGATATTATTGCGTAAACACATGTAAGTATGTAACTAAAAAGTATTATAAGCATAAACAAACTAATAAATCAGAAGCCGATAAACAAAACAAAGTTCACAGCCCCACACCCTACTGTGTCTAACTGTAACCGGTTCCCAACTTGAGAACTTAAAACAACATAGGACAACTTTGTCACATTAACATAGTACAACAAATTATTAGTAATACATCTATCAATAATAATGTCAAAACCAAAACACCACCTTTTTTACAAAGGGGTGGCTGTAAGTGTTTCAAAATCAAGCTCCAAATCACTGATTTGGTTGCAAACAAGATGCAAGTTTGATTGCAACCTCGTAATTTCTTCGTCTTTCATTTTCTCCATACTCTTATTTTGCGCCAGCTTTTCTTGCAACTTATGCATCCTCACTTTTAACCGGTTCATCTCTTCCTCCATTACAATCTTTTCCTGTTTGCACTTTTCAAGATCTTTACGAGCATCATCATCACGTTGGCTTGCTTTGTGTTTCAAAGAAAGCAACTCGTTTAAACGGCTTCTCATTGGATCCACATTAAACCCATGAGGCTCCAAGTCGACTAAAGTATCCAAATTGTCGTGGATTATATCAACCGAGTCATTGGGTTTTAAGCATGAAAACGTCTGCATGAGTTTCAAATATGTGACCATGTGACCAACGGCTAAACCCTCACGATTAAATTCTCTTGCGTTTTTCAATGGTGAAAAATGCGGCTTTTGAGGCGGTGTTAAGCATGCCATGAGAGATTCAATGGTGGCCCAGATTGAAGACTGCTTGATAAACGGCCAATCTTGTTGGTAGTCGGTGGTTACAATGACTTGATTTAGTGATTTGTCGTGGTGGTCAGGAGAAGAACTAAGGTAAGAATTACCTGCGCACACCAATAAAAAGAAACAATATTAATTAAGTGTAAAAAAATATGAATCCGAAAGTATGTTATGTTGGTGAAAATAATTAAAATAGCTTACTCGTTAAAACTGGAAGTGGATGTGTCCCTTCACACGAGACGGATAGAGGCTGTTCATCGAGACCAGTAGATTCTATATGTAGAAACATGTAGTTTTAATAAGAATGACAAATTCAACTTGTGTGAAAATGCGTCAATTCGGGGTATTAATGATTATGGTAAATATGGATCAGGATCAGGATCAGGAGAGAACTTTTTTGAAATTGAGAACCATTTTGGACCACAAAAAACTCAAAAATAAAAAAAAATCATAAAACAAAAAAAACACAAAAATGAAAAAAGTAAAAAAAAACCAAAATTCTTATTTTAACATCCCAGTTTCATTAAAAAAACTCGGTTTAGCAAATTATATACACATATGTATAATATATACATATATGTACATTTACATGATTTTTTATACACGTGTATAATTTAAGATAAATGATACTGTACATATGTGTATATTACGTAACTAAAGATTAAATAAAATTATACATGTGTATAATACAACGCTTTTTTTTAATGAAACCGGACAGAAATATAAGAATTTTGGTTTTTTTTACTTTTTTAAAATTTTTGTTATTTTTTGTTTTATGATTTTTCTAAATATTTTTTTAAAGGTGTTTTTAGTGGTTCAAAATGGTTCTCAAAGTTCTCAATTTGCAAAGGGTTCTCTCAGGATCCTTACCCTATATATATATATATATATATATATAATATTGTTTGTTACTAATAAGAAATCTAATTCAGTACCTTTTAGCACCAACTTTTGTGGTTTTCTCCTCTTTCTTTTCTTAGAGTTCTTGCCATCATCTGCCCCGCATGTTTTCTGTTAACAAAGACAAATCAAACATTATTGATAATTTTGTCGAAAAACTAATGATATAACCTTCAAACCCACTTTACTTAGAAGATTAAAAAATATAAATTATTTTTTTATATTTTACCTTTGTTAGAACATATTAGGATTACCTTTATTAGGGCGAGGCCGCGTTAGGATTGGAGTTTCGTATTTTGTCTATTTATAATACTAATAGATTGTAACATATCATCCCTCTCAATAAAATTAAATAATCTCTCTTACCATCACAACCGACAAATCCACCATCTTTGGTGGTCTTTCCCTCTTTGTTTTCTGCTGGCTCTTGCTATCGTCACTGGTTTGCTGCTAACAACGACAAGTCAAACATTATGCTAGTTTTGTCCGAAAACTATTCAACTTATTATTATTACTTAGTCTAGAATAACTCCTTTTCAAAATTGAAAACGAAGCTGAATTTAACCTTCAACCACAAGAATGGATAAATGATTTCTTTTCTTATCCTGTATCTAGAAATTATGCAAAAAGTTCACTGAATACCAATTTCGATGTGCAATATCAACTACTTACTGTGATGATTATATCGTGATGAGATGAATCTTGATGAATATCATTCGATCCGCTTGTTTCAAAAACTGGCACATTAACGTTTGTGTTTTCCTTACTACCACTTCTTTCCTGCAGATGTTAAGGGGTAAATCAGTAAATCAATAAAAAGTACCAAATCGGGACTGAAGAGGAAACGTTAACTCACCGATGTTTTTAGTAAAGAACTCTTATTCTTGACAGAAAGTGAAGTGCACACGCTTACATTGTCCACATCAGTTTGAGCATCACCTGATGTACTATTCAAATACAAAATCAGATAAAGTTTGTGCATTTGTAGTCAAACAAACCATTTAGAAACCATAAGTAAAACATAAATCTATCAATAAAATGAGGTTTTCAAATAACGGTTTATTTGACTATTAAAACAAAATACTTGAAAAGAGTTTCGAAGATAAGTACGGACAAAGTTTCGGGTTCTGAAAATATCTGAGCAGCCGGAGCAGTAGTGTTGACTTCTGGTTCTGATAAGGTTTGACTTTGACCAACCAAAGCAATATTAATGTCGGTTTCTTGTTCCAATAAGGTTGGAGATGTCAAAACAGTAGTAGTTATGGTTGCTGATTCCAATGAAATCGGAGCAGCCGGAGCAGTAGTGTTGACTTCTGGTTCCGTTATTGATTGACCAACCAAATCAGTAGTGTCGATTTCTGGTTCCAATAAAGTTGGAGCAGCCAAAGAAGTAGAAGTATTGACTTCTGGTTCCGTTAAGGTTTGACCAACCAAATCAGTAGTACGGTCGGTTTCTGGTTCCAATAAGGTTGGAGCGGTCAAAGCAGTAGACCTACTGACTTCTGGTTTTGTTAAGGTTTGACCAACAAAATCAGCGGTAGTGCCAGTTTCTGGTTCCGATAAGGTTGGAGCAGCCAAGGCAGTAGATATACTGATTTCAGGTTCCGTTGAGGTTTGACCAACCAAGTCAGTAGCATTGTCGGTTTCTGATTCCAAAACAATCGGAGTGGCCAAAGCAGTAGAACTATTGGTTTTTGGTTCAGATAAGGTTTTACGTTTATACGAGAATGCGTTAATAATCTTTTGATAATATGGCCATGATAGATTTTTCTCCCTAATGGGCCGTTGACCAAACAGATTTTCCGATACAAACTTTTGTACGTTCTCAGACGCTGCTAACTTTTCCAGATAAACGCGAAGGTCGCCATCTGGACCTGTAATAACACGTCAAGTATATAAACTAATTTGTACATATTAAGTGCATGTGGCAAAATGAGCACGTCGGGTAATAATTAGTAAAACGAGTTACCTAGCGAATCATCTTCTCTTTTCCAGTAACGGTAAGGGTAAGGAAAGATTGCTGTATGCGGCTGAAAATGAAAAAGAATAAAAAAAATAAAGTTAACTTATAAGTTTAACTGTACAGAACCGACAAAATAATAAAAAGAAAACACTAACGGGATTAAGCAGACCCCTGTGTGGAACATTTTCCACTAAAAGTGTATTCGATTCATCATACGCTCCTAATTCCCATGGAAGATTTGGATCATTCTTTTCCCATAACTTTCTAAGTTCCTTTAGAATTATGTTTTTCGAAATGTTCTCAACACTACGAAAACCAGTGTCCGTACAGTGTGCTAAATCCTGCTCAAAAACATCATAAATATTAACGAAACATAAAATTATTAAGCGCCTAAAATAAAAGTAAAATAAACAACATAATCAACTTTACCCAACAGAAAAGCAACTTGTGTTGAGAGTCTCTCATGAGAAAGTCAAGAGCGCGTTCCGTGTTGTGTCTGTATGAAGTTGATAAATACTTATAAGCACATAAAAAATTATATAAATATACAAATTCATAAAAAAACAGAAACATAGGGTTAGTAAAGTAACTCACAATTATGGGTGTAAACGAGATGAGCCACGCATTGGCAACTCGAGATCGGCTCGCTAAAAGCTCGAAATGAGCCAAGCTTAGGCGAGCTCGGAATCAGATTGGCTCGTTTACACCCCTACTCACAATTCATACAAACGACTTGACTTTGCTTAAAACCAAATAGAAAACCAGAAAAAGTCAAATACTAGTAAGTTGGATGTATTAATTAAATTACCGTGTTGTTGATGTCCAAACACCTACATTAAATGTCTGAAAACAAAATTGCAAGAACTCGTCACAAAAAGGTCTCTTAAACACTGCAAAAGCAAAAAAAATAATAATCAAGTCAGCAATATAAAAAAATTAAAAAAAGAATAAATAGAAGTAAAATAATCTTTCAGCGATAACTTCAATCTGTTTATGACCAGTTTGACTTTGAGCCGTTGTTAGTTTTTTTTATATCATCACAGTAAGAATCTAACCTGCTCTTGACCCATAAACTGTGTCTGGTCTGTATCCTTCAAGTGGTTCCGTTACAACATCAAGAAGCAACCCGCCCAAATCAATAACAATAAGTTTCTTTCTAGAACGAGAACAAATGATCTTATGGTAAAAATCCCATGACACGTTGTCACGTGTTATCGGTGGTTGACCAAACGGATTTTGCTCTATAAACTTTTGAACATTATCAGATGCTGCCAGCCTTTCCAGATAATTACGAAGGTCGCCATCGGGTCCTGTGATATTGGTAAAAAATATGATCACATGATCATCCAAGTAAAATCTCCAACTAGGGTGCGTGTGGCAAACTTATGGCAAAATAATAATATAAATAAACCCCAAAAATGACAAATACATAGCTAGAACTCTAATAGACTAGAGCTGTAAACAAGCCGATCCGACGGCTCGTTTATATTAACGAGCTGTAAAATCAAGCTTGGTTTGTTAATGAGTCGATCCCAAGCCAATGCCCGCTCGTTAATTGGATCGTTGGCTTGCTAGTTTGGCTCGTTTACATTTAACGCCAAACTTTAATATATGTATTTATGTAATAATATTAATATAAATAAGACTGACGTGCATAAATTTTAAAAAACTTAATAATATGTATGATATATTGAATCTTTTTTTGAGTGAGCCGCAAGCTTTTGAACAACCTTATAATGAACAAACAATAATACTCACATTTTTTACAAAATCAATAAACTAACACTGTGTTCCCTAATTTATTTATAGAGGGTGAACCGACTCGATCCTAGGTGAATGGCTAGAAATGAGCATTTGAGAAAAGACAGCATGACTTACCTAAACCATTATCGTGGGCGTCTAGGTAACTGTAAGTGTATGGGAATATTGCGGTATGTGGCTGAAAATGTAAACAAGATAATATGAAGTAAACTGACACATTCACTCAACAATAAAATAAATAAAAAATAAAAAAGACAGCTTACGGGATTTCGTAGCGCCTTATATGGAGAATCATCCAAAAGCAGTGTATTCGATGCATCATACACTCCTCTATCCCACGGAAGATTAGGGTCTTGTTTTTCCCATAACTTTTTAAGTTCCTTTAATAGCAACGGTTTATCAGTGTTCTCAATAGTGTTGTAACCGGTCTCTGTGCAGTGAGATTGATCCTACACAAAAGCCAAATTTCATCATATTAATAAACACATGATTCACATAATTATAAACAGAAAAATAATAATTAGTGTATGGACTTACCCAACAGAAAAGTAACTGATGTTGAGTGTCCTTCATGAGGAAGTCAAGAACTCGAGTTATATTCCTTCTGTAGAAAGTTAATATATATGACAACACAATGAGCGGGTTGGATAACGTGTCGAAAGGTTATAGTTTTAGATACGGGTCGAATCAAGTAGGTCCTTTTTTGACCAAATTTTGAACCTTTTCGAATGAATATTATATCAAATACTATTAACTGTATAATTTTAATACACTTTGGGTAACTTTCAATTTGGCTCAGCGGATTCAATCATTTTTCTCCAATTCATAGAGACTCCACGAATTAAAAAAATGATTTTTCATTTAAACTAAAATGTCGCGCAAGAGATTCAAAAGTGAGGTAGAACATTTAAATTGATAGTCTAATCTGTCAGTGATTGGTGAAATGTTTTCTGAGAAGTAAAAGCTTTTAAAACCTTTTGGGTGAGCTTTTAATCTTGCGAACCAATTACAGCGTGACAATCTGCTTTGATTGGTAAAATGTTTTCTGAGAAGTAAAAGCTTTTAAAAGGTTTTAAAAAGCTTTTAAAACCTTTTAGGTGAGCTTTTAAAATTGCGAACCAATCACAGTGTGACAATGACAATCTGCTGTGATTGGTGGAAATTAAAAACATATACTATTTTTGTAATTTCAAAAGTTTACTTTATTTTGGGGGGTATTTGGGTGAGCTTTTAAAACTGCTTAATTAATTTTTGAAAAGTAAAAGTTGTTTGGTAAGATTCAGTTTGAAGCTTTTCAAAATTGCTTTTACTTTTCAAAAAGCAAATAGGAAAATAAGCAGTTTTAAAAAGCTGAGCCAAACACCCCCTTAATACCATCGGTCAAAATGGATATTTTGTCATTTTCCCATCTCTTAAATCCCCATTAGACCAAACAAAAAACAACCTAAATCGATCTATTCACAAGTAAACTAAAAATACTAACAAATCACCTTGTTCTTGATGTCCAAACTCCAACCCTAAATCTCTCAAAGCAAAACTTCAAAAACGCATCACAAAATGGTCTCTTGAACACTACACCACAAAACCAACATCCAAATCAACAATCACTTAACTCACAAAGTATTAAAACCAATGTTTAAATACCGGTATATACCAGTCAGTTGACCCAGTTATACCGAATTTTGGTAAAGCAACCGGTAAAGAAACCCAAGAGATTTTTGATACTTTTTTGCCGCCCATACCTTTTTAAAATGACTATTAACCTAGCAGATAAATTGTAACGAGTAAACACATTTAAAGAGTTAATCAACCAACTTTGTATCATGCAAGTCCAAGGTAGGTTCCTTTACATTTTTTGTAATCAATTTAATTCCGTATACAAAGTACAAACTTCCTAATTGACTCAGATTATTGTCTAGTTCAACCTGTTGTACCATTTTTTAACTAAATCCGGTACGAGTAAAGCACCGGTTTTTAAAACATTGATTAAAACCAACCAAAACTAACCTGCTTTTGAGGATATTATTGCATCAGGTTTATGGTCTTTATCTGCATCTGGTACAATATCAACAAGCAGCCCGTTTACATCAAGAACAAGAAGCTTCTTTCTGGAACTGGGACCCGCATCATGTAATATATTTCTTCTTTTGGCGGGAGAAGAGTCATACCCCATGACTGACTGCAAATGAAGTTTGAGGAAGATGAAGAGGAAAACTACTACTACTGCCGCCGCCGTTGACCAAAGTGAAGTGGGTTTGTGTTGTGTTGTTTACCCTAACTAGATGGGTGGTTTATCTTTTATCTTGTAACTGACTTACGAGCTTTATTATTATTATTATTATTATTATTATTATTGACTAACGTTTGAATGTTTCAACATTATTAGATCTTAAATCAAGTTTTAAGGAAATAGAAGTCGTAAGTTATTTCAAAATATATTGGGGGTTAAATTTGAAAAATGTTTATTAGTTTTTTTAAAAAATCAATAAATTAAAATGTGTTTGACAATCATAAATATTTTTTTTTACTTTATGAAAGAGTTAAAAAACAGTTTTTCAAAAACCCAAAATCATGGCTTTTCAAAATGACGTTTTGAATATGCCAATAAGCATTTTTCAAATGTAATCTCAAACATGCTCTCAATAGACTAGTTTTTATCACCCCCGTATTACGGGTTTGTTTTATGTTATTCGCTTTTAATATTGATACATGTTTTTGGATTTTAATTTATATTTATTGTAAGGAAGTTAATAATATACTTCATGTTTGATGATAAAAATGTTTCATAATTAATAACTGTTATAGCCCGGTTTAAAAGTAATCTGGATTTGGTGAGACCCGTGACCCGCTTATTTTTTTTGCTATAAAGTTGTTTCTTATTATAACCACAACTTCAGGTTTGATGGTATTCATGAACCTGTTTCTGGATCTCTACTTTACGGAAACAATATTATTTCGGGTGCCATTATTCCTACTTCTGCAGCTATAGGTTTGCATTTCTATCCAATATGGGAAGCAGCATCCGTTGATGAATGGTTATACAATGGTGGTCCATATGAACTAATCGTTCTACACTTCTTACTTGGTGTAGCTTGTTACATGGGTCGTGAGTGGGAGCTTAGTTTCCGTCTGGGTATGCAACCTTGGATTGATGTTGCATATTCAGTTCCTGTTGCAGCTGCGACTGCTATATCCCTGTTTTATAAAACTTTCATATCAAATATTTGGTAAGACTAATTTTTAATTTAGTGAGATGTTATAACCTTTTAAGGCCTAACTGGGTTTGGTGAGACTCGTGCCCTTAATTCAGATTAAATACATGAGAAACCCTTATTTACAAATAAAACAATATGGTGGCTTGAGAATAGCACGTAACCATAGAACTTTTAAAGGGTTCGTTTATATACATTTAAGATATATTGTTTTAAAACAAAATGGCGGCTTGAAAGGATGTAGGAAGCAACCAGAATGCTTTTAAATGTTTCGTTTATATATAATTAAAATTTAAGATATTGGTGTTATAGCATTTCTAACTTATTAGACCCGGTTAAATGGCTCCATGATGAAAACAAAATAAGCAAATGGTTTAAACACGTGTTGGTTATCAACGCGTGTTTTCTCATGATTGATTACTTTGCATGAAACAGAGTGTTTTTAAATAAACCGAACCGAACAAACTAATGGTAATCATCAAAATGCATGGTAACTCATCAAAATGTCATTTTTATTATATAAATATAATTCTTAATAATAATAATAATAAGTGGAAGAAGAAAAAAGGTAAGAGTGGTGAGGTTACAGAGAGCGGGTGAGAGTATTGGGTTTGAATGAATGAATTAATATTATTATTCACCACGACCCTAATTTGTGATGGCGTAAGGCAGTGGTAGCTGGGAAAATGAGTTGACGGTTATGGAGGTGACGGTTATAATAATAATAATAATAATAATATGGGCTGGAATGCAGGGGCCGGAGGTGCGAGTGGAAAGGGTGGCGCCGGAGGTGCGGAGAGGGGTGGAAGGCGGTGGCGAAGGGCGGCGTCGGAGGTGGGGAGAGGGGGTGACAGGAGGAGCAAACCGGTGGTGGAGAGAGAGAGAAGCCGCTGATCTGTGGTGGAGAGAGAGATGCGGCGGCGGTGGAGGAGGTGGGTGGAGGGTGGAGCTAGGGGTTGAGAGGAGAAGGAACCTGATGACAAAATAAGAAAAAGAGGAGAAGATGTGGGAAATGGTTTGAACAATGCTTCTAGGAGAAAAGGACGCACATCCGTTTTTTAATGAAACGTCTTTGGAAAAACAAACACACTGAAAAGCCCAACATTTGCACGTCCTCTTCTTAGTGCAGACAAAAGAGGTGCAGAAATGCTTTTGAGGAAAAACAAACAGCACCTTAGCTACGCAACAATGGTAGAAAGGTGCTGGCGTGATATGTCAAGGAACACAAACACAATTAATTATTTAATATTTTATTGTTGGTTTATTAATGTTATGATAATTATTTATTTCTATTACATTTTACTAAACAAAATAAGTATGATGATTAGTTAATAATTAAGTTTTTAATATCAAAGTTAATACTAGTCATAGTTATCAAATGGCACACTCAAGCCACAAAAGCTTCTCCGAGAACCTAGGCGCTATGCGAAAAAAAATTGGGTCTCGAAAATAAAACGCACTTGAATGAAAATTTACAAAAAGAATACTTGTATCGGAAAATATCACATTTTTTCATATTCCAATATATTTCAAACCATAATCCTCTAACATAAACTACCAAGATCACCTAAAACCCCAAAACAACCAACATATATAATCAAAGCAGACATTTTATTCAAAAATTAATGATCTAAGCATTTTTAATAAAAAATAATGACAGTTTATTCAACAACAATCTAAACTAAATTAAAGTTTAAAAACATATTAACATGTTCCTTGATGCCCATTAGTAAATAACAAAACACACTATTAAACTTTCAATTATGAAAGGATGTATACTCAAATAATTAAAATTAAAAAATATGAGAAATTGAGAATCGATCACTATAACTAATTGTCGATCATAAGCTTTGTTAATCATGTTATTTAATTATGTTAACCCAATTAATTTTAGGTAACTTGTTAAATGAGTTAAGCAATAAGTTGAAGAAAATAAACTAAAATCAAGCTGGAAAAATAAGCAGCAAGTGCCGACTTTTCTTAAATTAGCACATGTAATTAAGAAAGGCGGTGAATCACCCCTTCGCTAGAAAAACGTCTAGGTGGTTATAGAGGTAGGGTACTGAAAAGACCCAAATACCCTTAAGTACTACCCACGGGTTAACCAGAAGCCCCTCATAAGGCACCCGCGGGACATATGGATCACCAACATAATTATTTGAGGAACACCCTCACAATATATGCGGAAGCATCCTAGCACCCTCATAAGTCATCCACAAGATGAAGGATCCGTCCACATAAATAATCATGAGGTAATGCCCCATGACAGCTGTCATTAACCAATAACATTCTAGAAGATCTACCAAGATGTTTTCTTGAGTAATACGTGACGTCTCAGCCAATCAGTAAAGGACACCTGGCCAGGCCATTATAACCGTGCACATGGCCAGGGTTGTCTATCATCCTATCCTGTGAAGACACGTGTCCAGGTTGTTATACATGCACATGCAAAGTATAAACTAAACCTATAGTATTAGGACACGTGTCCAGGTGGTTACGAGAGCATCTTCCAAAGGGACAGCTGGCCCAATCATCTTCCCACACCCTTCGGCTATAAATACCTTCTCAACCATCATGAGGTATTCATATTCACTCCCACTGTACTTTCACTATTTTGCTTAAGTACTTTATCTTCACCAGAATTGTACTTATTCTCACGCCGGATGGTGGTTACGGGAAGATCCCCCCTCTTATCCTTCCCGTAACGAGCTCACGGTGTCTGTTTTGAAGGTTCAAGTCACTGGACTTTGGGAATTGAGTTCATATCGTATTGGCAGTTAACTGTATCCTACCATATAGAAACACAGATTCAAGACCCGTCAAGGGGAGTAGATTCGTGTTTCTTCAGTGGTCAAGCTTTGCGATTTTAATAACTATTACACTAATATCAGACAACACATTCATTGTTTATAGAGTTATAGAGGTGAGAAAAAACGATTAATCAAATCAAAATTGGATAAACTGACAAAACTCAACGAAAATAACCAAAATAAACTAATAACGTCAATTTGGTTTATAATTTTATTTAAATGTTGCGGCTCAATTTAAGTCCTACCTCGTTATAAAACTAAAATGAACACACCAAACTTAATGTTTGCTACTAGATTTATGGGCATAAATCCATTACAGTAGTTTGGTTCCCAATTTCGGTTCGATTTGCAAAACTGACATATTCACAACACTAATTCTCAAAACAGAAAAAAATAAAAAATAATAATAATTGTGTTTTGTACTTTTAAGTTTGTCACTGTACTTGAGGGCTATGTGCACGAGAACTATCAAGTGGTCAGATCTTCAGTATTTTTGACATTTGACAACCCATGTTTCTCAAAACAATAATGATTTGTTATTCATGCAACAGGCATAAAAACTATATTTTTAGTTGAGTTGTGGGTTTGTTTTTCTTTTTTAAACTAGTCTTTTGACCCGCCGACTGTAACTGATGACACTAACGTCATCACGAAATTGGTCGTTGGTTAACATTCATTTACAACATCCTAATGACAACAATGCTAAACACAACCTTCTAAGATATGAAATAGGTCCAAAAACACCCAATGTTTCACCGAAAGCGCTAACTATGTTGAACATGGTTGCTTGACCCTGTTTCACACCAGGCCCGTTATCACCGGTACCAATCCAACCTCACCATTTAAAGAAAAAGGGTAATTTCATACCTTTCCAAACCCATTTGGCCAACTTGTCTGACACTGCAGTTTTGTTACCTCCTATAGTGAGAGGAAACTGATAGCTGATTTCCTTGCAAATTCAACCCCAACAACTTCCACAAAAGTTCCAATATTATTTTATATTTTAATGTATAATACATGACATGACATGACATGACATCATCTCTCCGGATAACCATCACTGACCTTTTTTTCTCGCGATCAAGAATCTTGGTCATTCAATACTGTGAAAAAAGAAGCCACTTTATGATGCCACTATGTTGTAAGGTATCATCCTTTTTAGCCACTTTTTGATGTCTAATATGATTTTGAGCATGAAATCCAATGAAGTAAACAAAGCTACGAGTAAAGTTAAAATCAGCAAAAATGATAAAACAAATCTATTCAAAACCAGTTACATATAAATATCTTACATTTTGACCATAGGTAGATTGACCAGAGTAGGTGTTATTCCTTCTTGAAGAATACATTCTGCACAAACCAAAATTGAGAAGAAAGAAAAATAAATGGTTGATTAGTTTTGTACATCTTTTAACAAGGTTTGATGATGCCTATATAAGGTCAAAGCTTATATTTAAAAAAAATTACATAAATTCATAGTTTATATTTAAGTTACCTTGAAGTAACTTAGTAACTAATGTATGGCCTTGTTATGGCTTCTAGCCTTTTAATCGGGGTTATTAATCGAGCTAACTGTTTGGATTTCGGGTTAATAGGGTCGGGCTAGTCGTTTGCAAAACAAACTCACCCACAACCCGGCCCTATTAAGGTTCGGGCTTGTCATGTTCATGGTAGTAGGGTTCGGGTTCATCAGATTAGTCAGGTTCCAAAATTCATCATCAACTAATTTTTTTTATTTTTTATGATTGTAGTATCGGTTGTTTGCTTGAACACATTATTTTCTACAATAACTAATTACATACCTTTTGTAATTAACTTTATATATACTTTAAGATTTAGTATGCACATATTCCGAATCATCACCCCGAATATTCAAAATTCTTTTAGGTATATAGAAAACAAACGAAAGACTAAAAAGACGGCTCCAGGTATTTGCAATACATTTTTATAACTAGATAACTGAATATCTTATTCTATTTTATACTTTTTACTTTGAAGTATAAACATATACGTAAAATGATAGGTTAATTACATTTGGATAATGAAATGTTTGCTATCCCCCCCCCCCCCCCCCCGGGGGGGCTAAGGTCTTAGCCTTGATAAATTTACTAATGGAATAGCAGTTGCATTAACATTGAAAAATAGCCATATGGTTGGGTTAACTTCAGATGATTGGGTAGAACCTTCACTTAAGCAAATGTCGGGACTCTAGGATTCTTAGTGAAAAAGCAACGTTCAGAAGCGGGGACACACAAGTATCAATAGAGAATCATCAGGAACCAAATGATGATTACAACTTCTTGTGTCGTCTATTTACATGTTGTCATCGGGACTCGTAGCAAGCTGTTACGCTAAACAATAGCGGGCCTTAATGGGTCGTTAGGGTTTCCAACAACGGTGGAGTACCCACTGTCAATTAATCAATGCTTAGACGAAATTGTTACAACCATGCTTAAAAATATAAAAATACAAATATGGGTTTTCTTTTTATACACATTATATATTGCAAAGTATACGTGCACAAAACCAAAGAAAAAGTAAGTTTTGTGGCACAAAACAAACTTATGCTAAGTTGCTGGAAAGGGTATTTCAGTAATTAACCGTTAACAAATTAAGGGTTTACGTTTACCTGCGCCTACAAATACCACCAACCTCTCTCAAACCGTCGCCATCTCTCTTTCACCGCCGCTGCCGTCTGAAGCATAGATTCAATATTATTATTAATATATCGCCAGTATTAAACAGCTCGACGTGTATACAATTGCTTCGATGTTACCTGAATACTTCACTGCAGCTCATATCCATTGAGCTACATTTATTTCAGATCCGGAGAAATTATAGCATGTTTTTTTTTGCTATAAAGTTATATGATATATTGCTTTGGGACTAATGACTAACAGGGATTAATTGGATGGCAATTTACATGTGTTTTTTTTAAATATATGAATTTATATATACTAAATGTTATATATAACCATGGATGGATGTGATGATTATTTCCCCAGATGATCGAAGTTGATTATACTGAGCGCGTTTCATTATATTCTCTATTGTAGAGAATCCAAGCTAGAAATCTGATCCTGTCTCATATTTTATTTATCTTTGTAATAAATTGTGTTTGAGTTCCTCTGATGATGATTCAAATAAATACTTTCGTTCTTCCGAGGATGATATACGTCCATGTGGAAACGATTATTGGAGACCTGAACTGATGAGGATTCACTGCATTTTGTTTAAATATAATTCATTGATTTTAGCTATGTTTTTTTTTTTAAATTTGTTCTTCGCTTCGAAATCTATAAATTTTGAGAACCAATCTACACGTTTTAACATTGTTATATGTGAAATTTCTTGGTACGTGGTGCTTAAACTGGTTGACTTGACGTCGATTTTGATTTGTTTTTGGCTCGGTTCAAGGTTTGGTGCAATATTTGATTGGAGTGTTCACTCATTCTTTTAATTTTAGGGAGAGTTTTATTCTGTTTTTGCAGTGTATGATCTGATGAATAAGGTTGGGATTGTGCGCCTAGTGTATTTATTGTAGTAATTTATTCAATGCAAAAAGAGTGTTAGGGTTAACAAAAGACTGATAGTAACTTATACCTTGGTACTAAACCAGGAAAAAAAGCAGAACTGGTACTCGCGAGAATCCATTATTGGTGTTGAACATAATTACTATTGTGACATTCTAATGGATGGTTTTTGTCATCGAGATCACCAACCCTACTAATCTGCTTCTAACGTATAATCTTCTCCCTACACTCAATGGGTTTTGTGTTGGGTTTTTTTTATACCCAAAACTTGTGGGTATGCCCGATACCCAATGGGTAAATACCTGACGGGTCTAGGACGAGTTATTATAATCGGGTATGAGCAGTGACCTAGATGACATCATAAATAATATATATATATATATATATATTTAATATTGAAAATTTTAGATGTTATATACCTAATTAATTTTAGATCTATTTTAAGATAAAGTGAAAACGGCCCATAGGGAATGCAATTTAACTTTCTTTCAAAAGCCCATAAAACCCAATACAACTTGGGAAAATTACCAGAATAAACATGTTTGACTAAAAAATTATCAAAATAGACAAGTTTATTTTAACCTACATCTCTCCAATCATTGGTTTTTTGACCAATAAACAACTGACACATCACCGAAGACGGCTAAGGCGGCTAAGCCTTAGCCGCCACCTTTATGGGCACGAAATTTTATGAAAAGTACATTTAGCCAATAGAAATTCGACACGTGTCAAAGACGGCTAAACTTAGCCTACATCTATGATTATTTAGCCGGCATCTTTGGCTCTTAGCCGACTTCGGGATACGTGTCTATTTAGTTAGCCGGCTCCAAATATTCCTTCTTAGCCGGCTCCAATTCGGCTTGCAGGCTAAGGCTTCACTTAGCCGCCTTCTTTTTTTCATTTAGCCGTCTAATTTTAGCCCCCCAAAATTGAATATTTTACAAAACTTACCAACTCTATTAAATATTTAGTCGGCTTCACTTAGCCTTCTTCTTAGCCGGTGTAAATTTAGCCCCAGAATTAAATATTTTTACCTACTCAATTAATTATTTAGCCAGCTTCGCTTAGCCGTCAATTTTTTTTCTCCTAGCCGGCATGTTTTAGCCATTAGAAATAAATACATTTACCTACCCAAATTTAATTTTTCACCAACCATTTTTATAAAATTATACAATCATATTCACTACATCTTATAAAACCATCTTCACCATCACAAACTTTTTTACTTTCTTATCACAAGATCCTCATATTTTTAAAAAATATGTTTGTTAACGTCGTCGTTTACTTAGATCAGATTGTAGGCTTTACTTAGCCGGGTTTTTTATGAATGAATTAACTTGGTTTTTTTATTAAAATTATTTTTATGTACATAGATACTAACAAAAAAGTAATACACGGAAATGTTCATTAATAATAGAAATTAAGAAACATAGTAATAACAAAACATACTAAATAAAGATTACAATTTACTTGATGGTAGGCCGACAATGTTCCATTAACATACAAGCAAATACCCCCCAAAAATTTATATTTGGCATTGTCGGCATACCATCGAATAGATTGTAATCTTTATTTAGTATGCTTTGTTATTATTATGTTTCTTAATGTTTATTATTAATGAACATTTCCGTGCATTACTTTTTTGTTAATATCTATGAACATAAGAATAATTTTAATAAAAATAAATTAACCAAGTTAATTCATTCATAAAAACCCGGCTAAGTAAAGCCTACAATCTGATCTGAGTAAAGGACGACATTAAAAAACATATTTTTTAAAAATTTTGAGATGGTGAAGATGGTTATATAAGATGTAGTGAATATGGTTGTATAGTTTTATAAAAATGGTTGGTGAAAAATTAAATTTGGGTAGGTAAATGTATTTATTTCTAATGGCTAAAACATGCCGGCTAGGAGAAAAAAAATTAACGGCTAAGCGAAGCCGACTAAATAATTAATTGAGTAGGTAAAAATATTTAATTTTGGGGGCTAAATTTACACCGGCTAAGAAGAATGCTAAGTGAAGCCGGCTAAAGATTTAATAGAGTTGGTAAGTTTGGTAAAATATTCAATTTTGGCGGCTAAAATTAGACGGCTAAATGTAAAAAAAAAAGGCGGCTAAGTGAAGCCTTAGCCTGCAAGCCGAATTGGAGCCGGCTAAGAAGGAATATTTGGAGCCGGCTAACTAAATAGACACGTATCCCGAAGTCGGCTAAGAGTCAAAGATGCCGGCTAAATAACCATAGATGTAGGCTAAGTTTAGCCGCCTTTGACACGTGTCGAATTTCTATTGGCTAAAGGTACTTTTCATAAAATTCCGTGGCCATAAAGTGGCGGCTAAGGCTTAGCCGCCTTAGCCGGTTTCGGTGACGTGTCAGTTGTTTATTAATCAAAAAACCAATGATTGGAGAGATGTAGGCTAAAATAGACATGTCTATTTTAGTAAATTTTTGGTCAAACATGTTTATTTTGGTAATTTTCCCATACAACTTTCTATACAACTCATTAGGTTATTAGGGTTTTCACTTTCACTTTTCACTTTTGAATTTGTTCTTCTTTTGCCGTTATTTCACTTTCCTTCTATGTAAACTACGTCTCCTTTCATCTTCATATCTCAAATCTGGTAATATTGAAGGCTTGCTGAAAGTAATGCCTCTGCAGAAGGCTTAAACGATGGTAGACAGCTCCAATTTAGTATAGTTTTTAGCAAAAATAACAAAAAAAAAAAAAAAACATTAAATCTGAATTTTTGCCGGTCCGATCGGCGGTTCACCGCTTCCGGTTCAACCACAAATTCCAAGAACCGGTCGGTTATTTAGAAAACGGGTTGTATGGTATCAATTGGACCGCTAAGTGCACCGGTTCTCGGTTCGACCGGTCAGTCCGGTTCGGGTTTGAAAACACTGATAATCCATTACAAGATTTTTGAGTTTGCAAATCTTGTAATGGATTATTACAATGTTGTAAAAAACTTTGATGCCGGAAAAAATTCGAGCATCGAAAAATCTTGAACCCAGGGCCGTCTCTGAGAATTTAATACCTCGGTCGAGCCAAATAAAAAAAGCCGATGGACCTTAACGAAAACTTTTTATTCACTAATATACATGGATAAAACTTTTATTAACCGATTTATTATAAGCAGAAACCATTCTGAGCATGTAATTATCTCATAAACCATTGCTAATAACCTTATTTTTAACTCCAAAAAACATATATATCTAATATGTATAAAAACGTTTGTGCCCTCGAAACTTATGTGTCCCAGCCGATGGTGCGGCTCGCACACCCTTCGAGCCTACCTTTATAGAAGAAAATTTTCTGACTCCGCTATTAACCTACTGTCGGTGGTCTATGATGGCTAAAATAAAAGTGGTCGGTCCAGGAGTTTTTAGATGGACAGAATGGCAGAATGTGGAAGTGTATATTTAAGTGGACATTATGGGTTGTTGAGCCGTTGAGGTGGACATTTTTTTTTATCATTTTTTTCAATTGCTATGTTGGGTTAACTGTCTACAATTTGATGAATCAATGTTTAGAACAAGACAAGCTCACTTTACATATCAACATCTATACATAGAAACACTGGAATAATAGTGTTGGCATAGGTCACAATCTTCAGAGCACGATGTACTAAAGAGTTGTCACATAAATAGACTTTATTTGTATTCTATAGATACAAAACAGTTATGACTATACATATATTAATTAAACAAAAAATAAATTACCTTCAATTATGTATCATTTGTCGTTCTTTGATGTTTTGGAGATAAAAGTATCTTAGGATTAATCATCATGTGATTCAAATCCAACAATTTCCAGACCTTTTAAGAAAAAAACACTCTTTGGTAGATGACTTATGCTCGTGCCACACAAGTCTAACATTTCTAATGATTTTAAATCTCCTAGGTTCTCAGGTAATTTCTCAAGTTCAGAGCATGCACAAAGGTCATGCTCTTTGAGATAATTTAACTTGCAAATGGTGTCTGGAATCTCTTTTATCTTGCAACCTCTTAAACTTAGTTTCTTCAAAGATTTTAGTTGGTCGAGAATGCTTTCCGGAAGATTTTCTAGTCTTTTGCAACCACTGAGTTTAAGAGAAACAAGCTTGTGAAATTTCCCAAATGAAGAGGGTAGTTCCACTACATTATTTGATGAAAAATCAAGCTCTATCAAACTAGTATTATTGTGTTGTGCGATTATATCTGGGAACTCCCTTAGTGACAAATAACCTAGATTAAGAAACTCAAGCGATACCAAGTGCTTGATAAACGAAAATGATTTTAACCTTATGCACCAACGCAGGTTTAAGTAGATGAGCCTTTTAAGACATCCAATGGGTACATGTAGTACCGATAGATGACAACATCCTGACAGATCTAACCTCTCAAGATTTGGAATCAAACCAAGGTCCAAGTTCTTCAACTTTGAACGCTGAAGTTCAAGGAATTTGAGCTTCTTCAAAACCTGTCATACTCACAAAAGAAGTAAATAATTTTACAAGAACTAACAAATGGAGCATGTATAAGATTATAAATGTTCATACAAATCAATGAAACAATCATCTAACCTTTCCTCCTTCCCAAAGCTGCTAGATTCTACTATCATGCATTTCAAATGCAACAAGATTATTTCCTTGGAACGTTTTTGGCAAACACCAATGAGGGTAACGAAACCAATTTAGATATCGTAATACATTTGGTAAGTATTGGTTATCCTCATTAATCTTCACCTGGTCTACATAATCATTATTGTAGTTTCTATGATCTATGATAAGGCATCTAAGTTTCTTCATGTATCCAAAACCTTCTACAACAATCTCAGGGGTGAGTTTCACATCTATACATCTTGTTGATTCGGTACCCTGACATTAATTCAAGAATAGCGAGAATACAACTTTGTTTCATAACTAGTGAAAAAATGTTTTATCATCAACAAATTCTTACCAAGTTATTAGCCAACACATCTTCAATTTCCTCCTGAATCCACAAGCGGCTATGTCTGCATGGCTCATCCGGATGTAGGCGACGCACAATATTCTTACCCATTTCTTCTATATGATGATGCATATCTATGAACTCCACGTGAAATGCCTTAGTAGTTACTATTAGAGATTTTTGCTCAAGAACTCTTAACCCATTTCTAGCATGGAATCCACAACTTTCAAGTAGTCTAATTGCTTTGTCTTTTTCCCACCCTTTCAAGAAGCATGCAACATCTAGGAATATTTCCTTGTAATCATCCTCCAAGCTGATATAACTTAATTCTAGTTTGTCTATGGTTTCCTTCAAAGGAATTGTTTTCAATCTTTCTAATGCATCCATCCATTCAAGCTCGTCTTTACCACATAGCAATGAACCCAAAACTTTCACTGTCAAGGGGAGACCAGCAGCATAGTGTACAACTTCAAGTGAGAGTTTTTCATACCTTTCTATTGGAACATCTCTCCCAAATGCATGTATATTAAAGAGTTGAATCGCTTCCTCATCTGATAATAGACTGACATCTCGAATCAATTTCACTTTATGCCCTATGAGCACTTGCTCATCCCTTGTTGTAATAATAACTCTACTTCCTATCTTAAACCAAGCGGGTTCACCAACTAATGCCTCAATCTGGTCTTTATGATCCACATCGTCTAGAACAACAAGAACCTTTCTAGTTCACATCATCCTTTTCATCATGTTTCTTCCATCATGAACACTACTTATGTTGTTGCATTGATCCTTTATCAAATCTGAAATGACTTGTCTTTGCAGCGACAACAAACCAGACAAAGATGCTTTTGAAACTTCCCTAACATTCTCTATAAAGCTTTTAGCTTCAAAGTTAGCAGACAATTTATCAACAATAGCTCTTGCCAAAGTTGTCTTTCCAGCACCTCCCATTCCTTTGATCCCTATCATGCGCACATCACTAGAACCGATCTCTAAAAATGACTCCAAATCTTGCACCCTTTGTTCCATGCCTATTAAACTTTCATCAATATTTAGATTTATAAAACGTAACTCTAGTGAAATACATTCAACAATTAACTTGATGACTTTGGCTTCATGCCTGTAATTCAAATAAGATTCAATTAGGCTCAAGAACAGACATGAACGGTAGTTTTCATGTTTATAACATATATAAGCACAAAAGCTAACATAACACACACATATATACCATATTGTATCTTTTGAAATTAAACAAAAGGAAACAAAAATGCAGGATAGGATGAAGAAATTACCCATAGGCGGTCTTCCGCAAATCCCATCCGGATAGGTTGGCTGCTTCTTTCAGAGCCTCTTTCCATTTCTCAGTCTTTTCATTATTATGTAGGGAAAGACCTTTACCAACTTCTCCATGCATATTGCGGACTTCAGATGGATCCACATCATAAAACACGGGGTAAGCAGTTTGCTCATCCGTCCTTTGACACTCCATAATCTTAACAAGCTCGTTCAAGCACCAAGACGAAGATGCATAGTTCTTAGAAAATACAATTATGTATATTCTCGAGTTTTCAATGGATTCTAGGATCCCCTGATTGATACTTTTCCCTTTTTGGAGTTTCTCGTCATCTTTAAAAGTGTGAATGCCTTGTTGTTGAAGAGCAACATAAAGATGATCAATGAAGGTCCTACGGGTGTCTTCACCACTAAAGCTTAAAAAGACATCATACTTATAGCTCTTACGAGGGACCGATGTTAAAGAAGATGCCATTGAAGTTATGCTTGAGAGTTTGTATGAAATCAAATCTATGTGGCCATGAAAATAGCTGCAAAGGAGAAATAGATAAGGTGTTTAACACTCAAGTGTGTATATTTAGATGTTTAGCACACAACCATTGATAATAAAATATAGATGTTAATGACGCAGATAAATTATGAAGATTTGCAAAATCATGTTTAAAGCTCGATCTATACTTCACTAGGATTTATTCACAATTATAATCCAAAATCTCCAGACTTAAAACGAGAAATAGATCAACAATACTTCTTGGAAATTTATAGATTACAAGTCAATAGAACTACCTGACAATCAAGTTAATTAATATCGATCTGATTTTTGAAGCCTGGTAAGGGTTTTAGTCTTTAGATATGTTTTGATCTCGTGATCCTTTCAGGAAAAGTGTTAAAAGTGTTGGTCACTCAGTCAAACCAATCACCCTATACAATCTTATCCTTGCTTTGTGTTTGTGGTCTCTAGTATTTTGCTAAAAAATCTACACCTCTACACTCTATTTGAATATCTAGCTATTTTGTATAGCAAGTGATCGATTAAATCTAATATTGAAGTTGGTCTGGTGATAAGAAACATGCCTTTCCAAAGTGGAGACGTAGGTTGGATTCCCACTTTGGCCAGTTCGAAGGACATATGGGTGAATGGATGAATCACGACTTTAATCCGGGGTTCAAACCCGATAGGGGGCAAGGGTTTAAGGATTCCATTAGGTTCCCGCGCATCAGGTGGGTACGGTCTTACAATGGTCGAGGAGTCGACCTTGGGCATAGAGCTAAAATGGTAGGTTTTCACCTGAGATTATCGGCCGTTTAAAAATGTAATAATAAAAGAACATGTGAATATAAAACTTTTAATAAACTTTATACTAAAGAAAAAGAATATGAATAAGTAAACAGTAACTATACTCTTGGTTGTGTATAGTTGTCGTATTTAGAAGCACGTATATCTCTGTTTATAAATTGATTGACCCTTCCCATTTTGTTTATCCCACAACGAAATTAATTCATTTCAGCTAAAAATTAATGATCTCAAATTTTCGGTTCTTTATGACTATTGGGAACCCAACGAAATCACTTAATTCGGAGTATAGAATGAGCATAGGTGTTTTTTAGGATGAAGTAATATAATGGAAAAGAGAATAAAATGGATCATTACCATTTTATTGTCAAGTTTGGTTAACATATGATAATGAAATGAATTATTACTTTGTCAAATATTTGGTAGATTGGAAAAGATGAAGAAATGAAAGAAAATTTATAAAAATAAAAAAGGGCAATTTCATATATACCCTTATAAATATTGAAATTATTTCATGCAAAACTAAAAACATCATACCAAATTCATTAAAAATTTTTAAAGAATGACCATATTACTCTAGTTTGATTAGATGCGATAAAAGATTTATAATGTATACCATTCTATGCGATAAATCTTTGAATGGTTTGCAATTTTGAAGAAGTGACGAGAGACGATTTGATTGTCGTTAAGGTGAGAAAAGTCGATTAAAGTTAAAATAATAATATAGGATATAAACACATAATGGGAAGGGTAGAATGGTTTATTCGTTAAAAATGAGCATATATGAAAGTTAAATTTTTTTGAAAAATAACGATAGAATAGTCATTTCTTAAATTTTTGTTAATGAATAAGGGTATATATATGATATTTCAATTCTTTTAAAAGGGCATATATGATATTTTAGTTACTTTGTAAGGACATATATGATATTTCAAAATTTGCTTGGGTGCATATGATATTTATAATGTTTGTAAGGGTATATATGAAAGTAATCAAATAAAAAAATGGTAATGTTGGCGATGGTGATGGCAACGGTGATAGTGCCAATGGTGGTGGTGGCGGCCAGATTATGAGACAAAGCTATCCATTGACTCCTTTTTTTTTCTTTATTATTGCTTAAGGAGAGATTGACTATGTGTTCATGCAAGCAGCTATGGTTAACAACATTTACAACAGTGTCACTTTTAACAGCCATTCGTTTTTTAATTACATGTTGTGTATGTCGGTAATCTAATGTTTAGGTCAGTTTAGTGATGAGTGATCATCCTTCTATATGATCAATCTCACAAGGTTTATTAGATGCTCTTCTTCTTTCGTTGGGTTTAAAATTTAATTTTAACAAAAACAAGGTTGAAGGTTTATGGCTTTGAGGATGTTGGGACAAGAAGCATGTAGGATGACGAAACATCTTAACTATGGAGCAGCCTCTTTCCCTTTTACTTAGGGCTGCCAACAAGGTATCATCTAGGGGGGTGTTAAAAAAATATCCGAATCTGAATTATCCGAAAATCCGAATTCGAATCTGAAAATTCGGATATTTGAATTTTTGAATCCAGATTCGAATATCAATTTTGAAAATATTCGGATATTTCGGATATTCGAAATATCCGAAAATTTAAATTTATTGTTATTTTTAAATTATTTATAATACTTTAACTTTAAATATATATGTACTTATTGACTTTGTAAGGCTGCTTCTCTTTTCAACTATGTAATTTACCCTAGATCCATATTCTAAGTGAATGTTTGGGTGAGCTTTTAAAAACTTGATTATTTGTTTGTTTCTTTGTTGAAAAGCAAAATATGTAACACTCATTCAAAAGCTTCAAATTGGACCTTTTTAAAAGCTGCTTTTATTTTATATAAAACAAATAAGCAAAGAAACAATTTTAAAAACTCATCCAAACACCCCTAAACCCCAAATCCCACATCTGGATACTTTTACACCGCATGTCTGCCTCCCAAGGCCACCACCACTCCGTCTCCGTTTACAAGCCCCACACTTCAGGTACCATCACCTCGCTGCACTAGTCGCCACAAACTTAGTTATTCTGGTAATATATTTGAACTGACATCACCGCAATAGATCCAATAAACAAGGTTTCTGATACGGTCTTCATTTCAGTGAAGACCGAGAAAGAGATGAAGGACCAATAGTCCAGCGGTGGTTAACCAAGGTGGTTGGTGGGATTTTTATTTGTGGCTGGGAGATGTGTGCAAGTTTGCAATCTGTGTGTGTTAAAGTTTGAAATGAAATGACTGGTTCAATCTACTTTGAGTTAAGTATCATTTTAGTACATTTGGTTTGGCTAACTACTCAACTTTAGTACCTATTCTTTATTTTGTGCAAATGGCTACCTCAGTTTTAAAAAACTTGCATTTTTAGTACTTTTTTTCTAACCCTGTCTATTTTTTTCGTTAAGTTAGGGATAATTTGGTAACTTCGTTATTTTTTATTGTTTTTTTCTTTTCTTCTAAATGCTTATATCTTGTAAGCACGAAATCCACAAGTCATAACATCAAAATCCAAATCCTAAATCCCCAAACTCTTTCTCCATATCATCATAGGGTTTGAATTTTTACGATATTTGGGCATTTAGGATTTGGATTTTGATGTTATGTTTTGGGGATTTAGGGTTTACAGGATATAAGCGTTAAAAATAAAAGAAAAAAACAAAGAAAATAACGAAGTTATCAAATTATCCCTAACTTAACGGAAAAAATAGACGGGGTTAGAAAAAATTACTAAACATGCAAGTTTTTTAAAACTAAGGTAGCCATTTGCACAAAATAAAGAATATGTACTAAAGTTGCGTAGTTGGCCAAACCATTGGTACTAAAATGACACTTAACTCATCTACTTTACTATTTCTTATAATGCTAAGTAACACATTATTTTTTATTTTAGATTTCAGATATCTGTTTTACTATCAGAACGGATATACGAAATTTTGGATACGGATTCGGATAGTAAAAATCACTATCCGAATTTTTCGGATATCAAAACTCCAGACTTGAACACCCTTAGTATCAGCCTAACATGGCTTATAGAATTGGATGACCCACACCGTTTATATTGGGTATATGAGAATCCATGAGTTTTAAAATTTTTCATAAAAGCGGTATATAAAAATAATGTACCCAAATAATTATAGATGCAAACTCATAAAAAAGGATAGAATTATAAAGATTGTCCTTTATGTATGTATAAATTTTAGTGATTGTCCTTTATCTTTAAAATTGACATGATTTGTACTTTACGTTTCCAAATTCTACACAGTTTGTCCTTTATCCCTAACCAAGTTAGTTTTTCTCGTTAAGTTAGGCCATGTGTATTGCACATGAGGGAACATTGGTCAATTTAACTTTTTAATTAAAAATATAATTTAAATAAATAAAAAACAAATAAAACCAAATGGGAGATTCCAAAAACGCCAACCGAAGTTAGAAGTTTCTTAGGTTTGGCAGGTTATTATAGAAGATTCATAGAGAATTTCTCCCGGATAGCTATCCCATTAACCTCATTAACTCGAAAGAATGTCAAATACGAGTGGGGACCCAAGCAACATGAGGCACTCGATATTCTAAGGAAAAATCTTACAAATGCACATGTACTGGCTTTGCCAAAGGGTATAGAAAACTTTGTGGTATATAGTGATGCATCTCACATAGGATTGGGTTGTGCCCTTATGCAAGGAAACAAAGTTATAGCCTATGCTTCAAGACAACTAAAAGTACATGAAAATAATTATACAATTCACGATCTAGAATTAGGTGCCATAATATTCACGCTGAAATTATGGAGACACTATCTCTATAGAGTGAAATTTATCGTGTACACTGATCATAAAAGCTTAAAACATATCTTTGACCAGAAAGAATTTAATATGCGTCAAAGAAGATGGATGGAAACCCTAAACGATTATGACTCTGAAATAGTCTATCATGAGGGTAAAGCTAATGTAGTAGCCAACGCATTAAGTCAAAAAGAACATGAAAAAAACCAAGAGGGTTAGAGGTACAAATAGATCTAATTCAGCAAATAAAGAATGCTCAAAAGAAAGCAATGGAAGAAAATCATATTGCTGAAGAAAAAAGAAATGGTACCGCTGACTCATTAGTCAAGGGCAAAGATAATATTCTCATATTAGGGAATAGAGTCTGGGTATCAATCATAGGAAACTTACGAGAAAAGATTCTCGAAGAAGCTCATAAATCCAAATACATGATGCATCCTGGAAGTGACAAGATGTATCATAACCTTAAAAATGATTATTGGTGTATAGGCATGAAGAAATATATTGTCATCTATGTTGCTAAATGTTTAACCTGCTCTAAAGTTAAAGCAGAACATCAAAAGCCGAAAGGTTTACTACGACAACCATAAATACCAATTTGGAAATGGTATATGATAACCATGGATTTTATCATAAAGTTACCTAAAACTTCACGACAAAATGATGCAATATGGGTTATCGTAGATAGACTTATGAAGTCTGCCCATTTCATACCAATTCAGGAATCATATAACATGAATAGATTAGCACAATTATATGTGGATAACATAGTATCTTTACATGGAGTGCCACTATCCATTATTTTCTGACAGAGATAGTTGTTTCACGTCCCATTTTTGGAAAAGTATCCAGAAGGCGATGAGTACGCGCTTAAACTTAAGCACGACTTATCATCCACAAACTGATGGACAAAGTGAACGAACAATTCAGACATTGGAAGACATACTCCGAGCTTGCGTGATAGATTTTGGAGGTAGTTGGGATATCCATTTACCCATAATGGAATTTCCCTACAACAATAGTTATCAAACAAGTATTCAAGCCGCACCATTCGAGATATTATGCGGGCGTAAATGTAGAACACCTGTTTGTTGGTAAGAAATTGGTATAAAATCAAATGTCAGGTCCTAAAATAGTTCAAAATAGGATTGACAGGGTGATACAGATCCGAGAACGTTTAAAAGCAGCCAGAGATAGACAGAAAAGTTATGCTGATGTTCGTCGGAGACCATTAGAATTTCAGGAAGGTGACAAGGTCATATTAAAGGTATCACCTTGGAATTGCGTAGTTTGATTTGGCAAGAAAGGAAAGCCGAATCCTCGTTTTGTTGGACCATTCAAGGTTCTCGGAAAGATCGGACCAGTCGCCTATCGAGTGGAACTACCAGAAGAGATAAAAGGAGTACGCAATGTATTTCACGTGTCAAACCTACGCTAGTGTTTGGCCGACAAATCTCTTAAAATGCCTTTAAAAGATGTTCAAATAAACGAAAAGCTTAAATTTGTAATACAACCAATCCAAATTGAGGATAGGCAAATCAAATTCCTCAAACAGAAAAGATTGAAACTCGGTAAAGTTCGATGGAATTCTAGGCGTGGTCCAGAGTATACATGGGAACTTGAGTCAGAAATGCGAAAGAAGTACCCACACTTATTCGATCAATTTTGAGGACGAGATTAATTCAAAGGCGGGGAGGATGTAACATCCCTAAAGTTTTCATGCCAATTTTGTCAATTTAGGAAGTTTAGGGACCAATTAGTCATTTAGCTATAGATATATGGAATCGAAACATGTCATCTGACTCATCACCATGAAAAAGACACATGTCATGTGTCACACCCCGGCTTAGGGCCTAGGCGTATGACCAATAGTTGGTACATGCTTTGTAAATATATCAGAGTTGCGGTTAATTTTAGCGGAAGACTTTGGTTATAATAGAATATTAATATATTTGAAATTTTTTCGGAAAATAAATACCTAAGTGTTTGATTTATAAACCATGTTTAAATTTTGTCGATAATATTTAATAATTTAAAATTGAGCCATCTCTACCTTGCGAGCATCTAACTCCATGAATGGCTATAATTCCTTGCTACCTGTGCTAATATGTTTCCCTGAAATGTGGGAAAAATATGTCAGCTATTTGCTGGTGAATGCGTATAACTCTAAAAATATTTAAAGTACGGTTACAATAAAAATATAGTTTTCTTGACAAGCTCAGAGGAAATATTTCTACTTTCGGTATTTGTACCACTGCCCTACACACACAAAAGTTCTCCGAGTCACGTAGCCCCTAATAGAGAACTGGTTATGACTGTTAGCCCTTGGCTAGGCAGCCTTTGACTATTTAGGCTGAACAGTTATGTTTGGATTCAGACACATGTGTAATCGTTCTGAGTTGATTTTATTTTCTATCTTATATTATAACGTTTTAGTGATCACGTAATCCCATGTAAACATTTGACTAACTCTATTAGATAAACAACCCGTTCATCTTATAGAGTACAAATATGTTTTGACTGATTGTAAAGGTTAATGTATTCACATTGTAAATTATAAAAAAGTTTGAACGTATTCACCTGTGATTGTCTGTTCTGAATGATGTGGTGATCTTGTTTGAAAACCTTTGTGAATGATTGATTGATTTAATAATGATTAACCTATAAAAATAGGTTTATATAAATACCCGGATCCTTGATCCGGCTATAGACCTTTAGTCTGGTTTTTTTAATAGCTTTAAACCTTGATTGATCATTTGTTTAAATAAAATATCAAGACCTGTAGTCTTTCTGTTTATTTATAAAATTTTATATTGAGTTTCTTCTTCATGAAGAAACATCTATAAAACATTCATTGACTGCTACCTTTGTATGTAAAATCTTATGTTTCTTAATCATGAAGAAACAATATATTAACTATATTCCTTGTATATAGAATGTTATGTTTCTTAATCGCGAAGAAACTATATTTTGACTATATCTTCATGAATGAAAAATCATGTGTTTCTTAATTGTAAAGAAACATTACTATAATCCTTTGTATGTTCAAATCTTATGTAAACATAATTATGATCAAGGTTTGGGCTATACCCCTGACTATGGTATAAGCCATATAATATAATAATAAAATAATGACTTAGGCAGAACCCCTACTTTACAGGGGTATTCGAAGTTATATACCTAAGCTTGTACGAGCAGCACTTCTACTCTTTGTCGCGTACTAGTGCTTAAATCGTCAGAACTTCAGGGCTTAGCACGAACTTCGAGGCTGGCACGCAAAACGAGATGCTCTAGTCTGTAACATCCCGAAATTTTCAAGAATAATAATTTATATATTATTTATTTATGAAGGAAAAGTTTACCTGAATCAATTGGGTATTGATAAAATAGTAAAGATGAAAGGTTAAGTAAGCTAATTAAATGATAATAAGTATGGACCAAAAATGGAAGATGAGCCTTAGGTCCATGGGATTAAGGGAGTATAAATACCTCTTGTCACACCCCCACTTAAGGCCTAGGCGTGTGACACAATAGTTGGTACCACAAGTGTATATAATTCAGAGTTACGTTATATTAGCGGAAGTCTTACAAAAACTTGTGGATTTAAGTTGTAAATAATACAAAAGACGTGATTACAAAATACCCGTTTAAGTTATAAAGGTATTACTTGTTTTATCATTACAAAACCACCATTATATATTTAAATTTATACAAAAGAAAATCCGAACCATCGGATATATAAATAGCACTTCGATATTCCAAGCGCTAATCTTGTTCACCTGCAAAATGTAAATAAAATACGTCAGCAACGAAGTTAAATAAAAGAAATAATTATTTACTTTTACTTTATTACCCCTCGAGACTACGCCTGCCTCGGCCCATCGTGGCTTAGGAATAACAAAGTTAAATAACACATTTATAAATTCAAATCTCTACTCTAGGTCACCTCAGCAAACACCGCTGCGTTCGACTTAGTTAAGTACCCGTAAATATACACAATGATCGTACTTCCCGCGGGAAAGCGTCCTATGATCAGGGTGGTGCGATGTGCCCATCGCGTAGTACCACCTATGTAAGGATCCAGACATACGTATACCACTGCCTGAGGGCTAGGTTTATACTTTCATTAATAATGGTTTTAGGAACACGTAGTTCCTTGTAAACAATTTTCATATAACATGTTTGACTCGTTTGAAAACAAGTTTATAAAAGTTTGGGGGCGTATTCACCTTATCGCTTTGGGATCGGCTTCAAACACCGTCCGAGGGTCTTTCCCTTGCTATCTCGCACCTATAGTACGAGTATAACCACTTGTTAGTCGGATATACAATCCCGCTTAAGACCTTTAGTCTTATATTCTTTACCTCGATGAACCTTTAGTTCATATATCTCTTTTACTTGAAAACCTTTAGTTTAAAAGTAATTATAAACCTTTAGTTTATATAAAAACCCGACGTTTCTTCTTCTCTAAGAAACGTATTCTTTTTCTTTTATTATTTAAGAATACTCATTATTACTTAAATAATAACTTCATAACAAAGAATATACATATATACTTACACACATATATACATATTTGCAATTCATTCTTTTATTCATTTCTTTGTTATGTTTATTTCTTTTATCGAGGTATCGAGTATAACCTCGACTTAAGGCTTAAGCCTTTAATATAATATTATATTATATTCATTTGTCGTTACGCCTAACCTTGTTGGCGTTTAGAAACCCTAGGAACTCGAGCAGCACTCCAACGCCGCTTCTCTTTCTTGATTAACTTTGGTATACCTTCCTTTGCACGCCAACGATCACCAATCTTCGACTATTGCCGATATGCCTTTCGAGACCAAACACCTTCTTGGTTGTATGTGGGTGGAGGGTGGCACACACTTCGAGGAAAACGTAGCCACAAAAATCGAGGAAATCGGGCACGCTTAACGAGGTGGATAGAGGGTCAGAATTTCGGAGTTTAGAGAGAGAGTAGAGAGAAGATTGTATGTGTATTTTTGGTGTGAAATTATGAAGACCCGAGGCTGCTATTTATAGGCAAAATTTGGAATCCCATCGCGGTACGCGATGGGATCCTTGGCAAGCCCGTCGCGTAGCGGGACGTAGGTTTGCCGAGTCACTGTGTAGGCCTGCCACGTGGCAGGCGTTGTGCCGCGTGGCGACACGTGGCAGACGTGTTGCCACGTGGTGACACGTGGCGGCAGACGGTGCCACCGTGTGCCACGTGGCACACGTGTCACAACGTGTCAGGCCACGTCATCGCGGTACGCGATGACTTAAGCTCAACAGCGACCGCGTATCGCTGTTGACTTCATCTAGAAACTTTGACCAAGCCCCATCGCGATACGTGATGGGCTTGTCCTTTGTCCTGTCGCGTATCGCGATCGACAAGAAAACATAATTTTCACTTTAAACCCTAAGGTTTGAAATTTGGCATATTTGGTCCCTTGACTTTGGAAAGTTGACATTTTGAACTCGAAATTTTCACGATGTTACATCCTCCCCACCTTGAAACAAATTTCGTCCTTGAGATTGCTTTACAAGAAAAAATGGGGGTTTTTTTCTCTCATTTCCGATTCGAGTTCCCATGTGTATTCGGATTTTCAACGTTCTTCTTTTTAATTTCTTTGTTTTCGAATCTTCAATTTGAATTGGACGTTCTACGAATTTTAAGTTTTCATTTATTTCAACATCTTTTAATGGCATAGCTAAGGATTCGAAATGTGGAATACATCGTGTATCCCTTGCATTTCCTCGGGCAGTCGCAAACGGTATGCAACAGCGCCGATTCGTTCGAGCACCTCAAAAGGTCCGACGAATCGAGGACTTAATTTCCTTTCTTAACGAAGCGAACAACGCCTCTCCAAGGCGAGACTTTCAATAACACTTTTTCACCAACATTAAATTCTAACGGCTTACGACGGACATCGGGGTAACTCTTTTGGCGATCACGTGCCGTCTAAAGTCGTTCTCGGATTTGAAGGACTTTGTCGGTGGTTTCTTGGACTATCTCGGGTCCAGATAATTAATTGTCTCCAGTTTCAGACCAACACACGGGCGTTCTACATTTCGACCATATAACGCCTCAAATGGTGCGGCTTGAATACTTGTGTGATAGCTATTATTATACGAGAATTTCATTAGGGGTAAGTGGTCATCCCAACTTCCACCTAAGTCGATCACACAAGCTCGGAGCATGTCTTCCAACGTTTGTATCGTCCTTTCGCTTTGCCCATCGGTTTGTGGATGATAGGCGGTGCTAAGGTTAAGCTTTGTGTCGAGTGCTTGTTGGAAGCTTTTCCAGAAATGAGACGTAAAATGACTGTCTCGATCAAATATTATAGACAGTGGTACTCCATGTAAAGCAACAATGTTGTTCACATAAATACGCGCTAGTCTATCCATTGAATATGACTCATTGATAGGTATGAAATGTGCGGACTTTGTTAATCGGTCCACAATCACCCAAATAGCATTGTGTTGTCGAGTCGTCTTTGGGTGTTTAGTGATGAAATCCATAGTGATTAACTCCCACTTCCATACGGGAAGTTCAGGTTGCTGAAGCAACCCTGAAGGCTTTTGGTGTTCAGCCTTGACTTTCAAACATGTCAAACATTTCGCAACATGCGAAGCGACATCCCTTTTCATCCCATTCCACCAATGGTTTGCTTTGAGGTTATGGTGCATTTTGTCGCTTCTGGGATGCATCATATACTTGGATTTGTGAGCCTCGTTCAAAATTTTCTCACGCAAACCTCCAACGATTGGTACCCAAATCCTATTACTAAGTCTAAGGATACCATCGTCACCCTTGACTAGCGAGTCAATGGTGCCGTTACGTTTTTCGTCGGAGATTTGGTTTTCATTGATCACTTGGATTTGAGTAGATTTGATTTGTTCGAAGAGATCAACTTGGAGTTCTAGCCTCAATGCTCGAACTCTTTTTGGCTTCTCGTGCTCTTTACGACTTAAGGCATCAGCCACGACGTTGGCTTTGCCTTCATGATATACAATCTCACAATCATAGTCGTTGAGAGTCTCCATCCAGCGTCGTTGGCGCATGTTGAGCTCTTTTTGGTAAAAAATGTGTTTTAAGCTCTTATGATCAATGTACACGGTAAATCTTACTCCATAAAGATAGTGCCTCCATATCTTAAGTGCAAAGATTATGGCGCCTAACTCTAGATCTTGAGTCGTATAATTCTTCTCGTGTACTTTGAGTTGACGAGAGGCGTAAGCGATTACTTTCTTGCGTTGCATTAGTACAAATCCCAAACCAGAGTGAGATGCGTCACTAAATACTACAAAATCTTCAGTACCTTCTGGCAAGGCCAATATCGGTGCTTGAGTAAGTTTTTGTTTAAGTATATCGAACGCCTCTTGTTGCTTTGTTCCCCATTCATACTTGATGTTCTTACGAGTTAAAGAGGTTAGAGGAACAACGTTTCGGGAAAAGTTTTCATTGAATCTTTGATAATAACCAGCCAAACCTAAGAAACTTCGGATCTCGGTTGGCGATTTTGGAATCTCCCACTTAGAGATAGCTTCAATCTTAGCGGGATCGACTTGAATTCTGTTGACGTTGATGATGTGTCCAAGAAATTGTACCTTGTGCAACCAGAACTCGCATTTCGAGAACTTGGCGTACAACTTCTCAGTTCTAAGAATTTCAAGCAACGTTCGGAGATATACTTCATGATCGGCCTTAGACTTAGAATAAATTAATATGTCGTCGATGAACACGATCACAAATTTATCCAAGTAAGGCTTGCAAATACGATTCACCATGTCCATGAATGCGGCTAGAGCATTAGTAAGTCCAAACGGCATGACCGTGAACTCATAATGTCCATACCTTGTTCGAAACGCAGTTTTCGGGATATCTTCGGATTATACTTTAAGTTGGTGATAGCCGGAACGAAGATCGATTTTAGAAAAGAAGCTAGCACCTTGAAGTTGGTCAAAAAGATCATCGATCCGAGGGAGTGGATATCGGTTCTTGATTGTGACTTTGTTTAATGCACGATAATCGATACACATACGCATGGATCCATCCTTCTTCTTGACAAATAGGATTGGCGCTCCCCAAGGTGACGAACTTGGTCGAATAAAACCTTTCTCCAGTAGCTCATCGAGTTGTTTCTTTAACTCCTTCATCTCAGTTGGCGCTAAGCGATACGGATCTTTGGCGTTTGGAGCGGTACCGGGAATGAGATCGATCCTAAACTCAACTTCGCGATCGGGAGGGATTCCGGGAAGTTCATCAGGAAAAACATCAGAAAATTCGGAGACTATAGGTACGTCCTTTATCTCCTTTGGCTTTGACTCTTCGGTGACGTAGGCCATGAATGCCAAGCATTCTTGATTTAAACATTTGTTAGCCCTAATCATGGAAATTATGCTAACTTGGCCTGCGTCTTTGTCCCCTTCAATTCGAATCATTCGTTTATCGGGGGCTTGAAGTTCAACGGTTTTGCTATTGCAGATGATACGAGCATGGTTATCGGATAACCAATCCATACCAAGTACAATATCAAAACCAGCCAGACTCATACGCAACAAACAAATAGGCAAAATATACCCAGATAAAAGAATTTTTCCGTTTTCAAGGGCTTCAGAGATCTTAACGATTTCGCCACTAGCAGTCTCGACGCTTAGAGTTTTTTCTAATTTTGTTAATGGTTAGTTTAATAGACTACAAAAACTATAATCTATAAAACTCAAATTGGCACCCGAATCAAATAAAACTCTAGCATAGGTGTCGTTGACTAGAAACGTACCGGTAATGGTTTCCGTCATGTCAGCGGCTTTCTTTGTGTCGAGTACAAAGACTCGTGCGTTTCCTTTCCTATCCTTGCCACTTCCACCCGCACCACCAGTTGCGGGTTTGTTCTTTGGGCATTCGAAACTAAGATGACCCATTTCCTTGCAATTGTAGCAAGTCATCTTCTTTTTCCAGCAGTCAGCAGCATCATGACCCGTACGATTGCATGATTCACAGACTTTAGGAGGCGAAGCGAAATTACATCGCCCCTTGTGATACCTCCTACAGGTCTTGCACGGCGTGTTGTTGGAATTGAATCGGTTTTGGTTTACGCCTTTGCTTTTGAATCGATTGTTTCCTCCAGTCCTTCTCTGGTCGTTAGTTGACACGAGCTTCTTATCTTCTTCCTTGTTGCGGACCATGCCGCCCATAAAATAACCAGCTAACTCCATCGCGGAGTCAACGGTTTGTGGTAAGTGTGACCTTACCATATCTCAGATTTCCCGCGGTAGTCCCCAAATATATCGGGTAACTTTGCTGGACTCAGGATTCACCAGCTGGGGAACCAGCCGATAATATTCGTGAAACTTGGTGTTGTATTCACGAAGGTTCGTCCCCACGACCTTTAGATTTAGAAATTTAGTTTGGATTTGGTCGGTTTCATGCATGGGACAAAAATTTCCCATCAACATAGCCTTGAACTCTTCCCAGCTCAAGTTGTACATCACTTCTCTCCCTTTGCTCATGAGCATTGTGTTCCACCACTCGAGCGCCTCTCCTTTGAACATGAGGGCGGAGTATTGAATCTTTTCTTAGTTGGTACACTTGCTCGTTATCACAATCGTCTCCATCTCCTCAAGCCATCTCACGATTTTGATGGCTCCTTTATCACCATGAAATTCCTTCGGTCCATAGTACTTAAAATCCTTAAACGAACACCCACTAATCTTGAGTTTCTTGTACTCTTGTCTAACTCCACCATCAGCGTTAGACTCATGAACACTTTCTTCCCTATGCGAAAGTCTAGATCGAGGTTTAGAAACAGATTTTTGGGAAGGATTAACAGAACGAGAATGTTTTGAATTTCGTGATTGAGACCTAGCCATGGACTCTTCTCTCACCGCATCCTTAATCATCTTTTGTATTTGACTTTTATATTTATCGGGGATGGGTTCTTCTTGTTCTTTCTCGGGGCCTTTCCCCTTTTCTTTTATTTCTTTTTCTTTTTGAATTATCTCAATGTTGTTACTTTGTTAAGACATTTTATCGTTTTCTTTTCGATTTATATTTGAAATTCAAACAACGTTTCCTTCTATTAAACATATAATTTTATTATACATTCTTATATATATATATCACAAAGGATATATATATATATATTTATTTCACACATTACACACATATATATATATATATATATATATCAATCAATTGATATATATATATATATATATATATATATATATTATCCTATCTTTATTCTAAGAACGTTTCAACGTTCTTGTTACATATATTTCACATAACATACACGATTATATTACACACACAACTTCACATTGTACTTTTCTCCACCATCTTCAATCTTTCAAGAACTTTTTCACCACCTTTGTTAGCTTGTTACACTTATGAAGAAGCTTCTATCCCATCTTATTCTTTTTCTTTCCTTCCTCAGCTACCTTTTTTATCCAATCATTTGTTTCGTGCAAAGCGCGGTCCAAGTGTTCTTCATACGACTAAGGGACCTTGTCGGGGTATCCATATTGTGGAGGTGGGTCACGGTAACCCAATGTCACCATCTCGTAGTGATTCCGTGGTTTTGGATACGAAACGCCAGTCATGTCGGAAGAAAGGTAGAGGAAAGCTTTAGCAGCTCGGTTTTGTTCACGGATCTCATCAGCTTGCTCTTGAATCGAGGGAATTTCTCCTTGGAATGGTGGGAAGCTTGATGAAGCTTGGTTCTTAAGAGCTTCGAGATATTGAACATATGGGTTAACAGAACCGTAGCTTGGGTTTTAGGAAGTGAGTGATCCTTCCATTGAGCTTGATATCTCATTGGGATTTCTAGGATGCTCTTCTTTCTGTTCTTCCTCAAATTCTTCTTCAGGGTCCTCCTCATCTTCAGGATCCTCCTCCTCTTCGGGTTCTTCTTCTTCCGGTTCATCTTCCTCCATGGGTTGTGTAGTTTCATTCACCATTGAGGGCATTCGTAAAGTTTCATAGGACATCATGACCCTCATTCTTGGTTTGCGAGATGTCCCTTCTCCATTGTTTGGTTGGGAGTTGACTTCAAGGGCTGTGGAGCTTCCAGTATGCCACCTTCGTTGATCGGAGTGGCATTGCATCCAGTCGGAGGATAGGGATCTTGGTTCTTCCTTTATTGGTTGGTTTGAAAGGAAGGCATAAGACGGGTGTGGATTTGGTAGGTATCCAGTTAGAAAGTACTGTGGTATGTCCGATGGTTGATAAGTGGGAATCTCCGATGGTTGATAAGTGGGAGTCTCCGAGGGATGGTATGTTGGTATTTCAGAGGGTTGATATATGGGTATGGTGGGTGGATGGTAACTTGAGTGCCTTGGTGGTTCGACTCTTTGTTTTGGTGGACTTACGGGAACGTCTATTGGGTAGTGTCTACTTCCGGGGTAGTACACAGGTTTGGTTAAGTCATGTTCCACATCTTGGTCAAAATTTGCTTCATAATAACCATCACTCATGTTATCCTCGGGGTAAGGTTCGGCGATTACATCCTCTTATTCTTTTCGTACATAATTCTCCATCCAACTTTTGAATGACATCTACATTATGGGTGGTTTAGAATGTGCAAGGAAAGAAAAGGTTACCAGCCTGTCTTATCCTAAGACAAATAATCAATTATTTCCTATACTTGGATCGAAGCTTGGTATTGTTTTATGATACCCAATTCGCTAAGATCAATGGCTCTGATACCAACCTGTCACACCCCCACTTAAGGCCTAGGCGTGTGACCCAATAGTTGGTACCACAAGTGTATATAATTCAGAGTTACGTTATATTAGCAGAAGTCTTACAAAAACTTGTGGATTTAAGTTGTAAATATTACAAAAGACGGGATTATAAAATACCCGTTTAAGTTATAAAGGTATTACTTGTTTTATCATTACAAAACCACCATTATATATTTAAGTTTATACAAAAGAAAATCCGAGCCATCGGATATATAATTAGCACTTCGATATTCCAAGCGCTAATCTTGTTCACCTGCAAAATGTAAATAAAATACGTCAGCAACGAATGCTGGTGAAGACGCTGACGCAAAAATATTTTCTTTTACTTTATTACCCCTCGAGACTACGCCTGCCTCGGCCCATCGTGACTTAGGAATAACAAAGTTAAATAACACATTTATAAATCCAAGTCTCTACTCTAGGTCACCTCAGCAAACACCGCAATGTTTGACTTAGTTAAGTACCCGTAAATATACACAATGATCGTACTTCCCGCGGGAAAACGTCCTACGATCAGGGTGGTGCGATGTGCCCATCGCGTAGTACCACCTATGTAAGGATCCATACATACGTATACCGCAGCCTGAGGGCTAGGTTTATACTTTCATTTATAATGGTTTTAGGAACAAGTAGTTCCTTGTAAACAATTTTCATATAACATGTTTGACTCGTTTGAAAACAAGTTTATAAAAGTTTGGGTGCGTATTCACCTTATCGCTTTGGGATCGGCTTCAAACACCGTCCGAGGGTCTTTCCCTTGCTATCTCGCACCTATAGTACGAGTATAACCACTTGTTAGTCGGATATACTATCCGGCTTAAGACCTTTAGTCTTATATTCTTTACCTCGATGAACCTTTAGTTCATATATCTCTTTTACTTGAAAACCTTTAGTTTAAAAGTAATTATAAACCTTTAGTTTATATAAAAACCCGATGTTTCTTATTCTCTAAGAAACGTATTCTTTTTCTTTTATAATTTAAGAATACTCATTATTACATAAATAATAACTTCATAACAAAGAATATACATATATACTTACACACATATATACATATTTGCAATTCATTCTTTTATTCATTTCTTTGTTATGTTTATTTCTTTTATCGAGGTATCGAGTATAACCTCGACTTAAGGCTTAAGCCTTTAATATAATATTATATTATATTCATTTGTCGTTACGCCTAACCTTGTTGGCGTTTAGAAACCCTAGGAACTCGAGCAACACTCCAACGCCGCTTCTCTTTGTTGATTAACTTTGGTATACCTTCCTTGGCACGCCAACGATCACCAATCTTCGACTATTGCCGATATGCCTTTCGAGAACAAACACCTTCTTGGTTGTATGTAGGTGGAGGGTGGCACGCACTTCAAGGATAACGTTGTCACGGAAATCGGGCACGCTTAACGAGGTTGATCGAGGGTCGGAATTTCGGAGTTTAAAGAGAGAGAGTAGAGAGAAGATTGTATGTGTATTTTTGGTGTGAAATTGTGAAGACCCGAGGCTGCTATTTATAGGCAAAATTTGGAATCTCATCGCGGTACGCGATGGGCTCCTTGGCAAGTCCGTCGCGTAGCGGGACGTAGGCTTGCCGAGTCACTGTGTAGGCCTGCCACGTGGTGACCCTGCTAGGGGCTGCCGCCCCTATAACCCAGCTGCCAGGAGCGCTGCCCCCAGAACCCGTTTGTTGAGGGTTATAATTAGACTAGAAATGCGATATGGATAGTAATAGTTAATTGATATGTGTAATTGTTATATACAGTTAGTCGCGCACAGCTAAAGAAAGGAGTAATTGTTAAAGGTGAACGTAACCGAGTTCAGGTGAGTTTCTAACCCCATTCCTTGTTATGGTTTCGGAGTTGTGTGCATACTCGATGTGATTAGTTAATACACTTACCTTAAGTGGTAAGTGTATGCTATATATGATATAATGGATAGATATGAATGATTGTTTGTCGGTACGCGAACGATCTTCGGATATTTCGCGTACTGTCAGGATATAAATAAATATATTAATGTTATATGTAATGTATGGATGATGTATGAATGTTATTAATGAATGCTTGTCGGGATGTGAACGATCTTCGGATATTACACATAACGACATAGAGTATAGTTGTTAAATGAATGATGTGAAGAACGCCTAGAGTGTTCTTATGCTATGATGTAATTGTTGTATATGCAAAGTAACTGTATGCAGGTACAGGAATGGTAAATGAGTTCTACGACTGAGTAGTAAGTTAGGATATAGATTTGGCATGTGATGGCGTAGTTAAGGACTGCGGGCCTTATACGTGTTATAGATGATGGATGAGAATGTAGTTAAGGACTGTGGGCCTTATACGTACTTCGGATAGGATCCAACATAGGAAAGGACTGCGGACCTTATACATGTTGTAATTTTATTGTGGTAGCATAGGGGAGGATTGCGGACCTCGTGCGTGCTATGAACTAGGTTGCAACATAGGGAAGGACTGCGAACCTTGCACGTACCATAAATGGTGAACATAGGTAAGGACTGCGGACCTTTTTCGTGTTCACGACCTTGAGTATAGGTATAGACGGCGGATTATAAACATAATCTCGGTAGGCTGAGGTAGGTAATAGTATGTATGCATGAATGTAAGTTGGAGAGGTAACTGGTTAAGTATGGATATGTATCTTCTGATATGTATGTATGTATGATATGTGTATGTATTGTATGTCGCCTGATTAACTAGAACTCACTCAGCGTAGCTGACTTTTAGTATGCACGCAGGTGAGTAGATTGGGACAGCTAAGTTGAGCGGGCATATGGTGGGCGAATAAGAGACAGCCACCTGAAGACTCAAGATTTTTAATGTTAATTGACGTTTAGTTTGAAGGACAAGAATGCTTAATTAAGACAAGTTATGAATTATTATGTAATGTTTTATGAAAGTTTTAATATTCCGTGAAAGTTTTATTTAACTCTGATGATTAGAACTGTGTTTATGAGTAAATCCAACGTCCAAAGTAGGGCACCGGTAACGGGGCCTTACACAGTCGTCGAGACTCGTCGGCACGTACTTCGAGGCGAGTTGGTTTACGATGATATAATTATCGATTCGAGGACACAGATGCCGAGGTAGAGAGAGGGTATTTTAGTGAAAGAAGTGATTTGGTGTTCGGGATGCCAAAAATGAAGAACCATACTCACTATTTATAGCCATCCCCCGTCGGACCCTCACTCACCACCATGCGACATGTTTCATTTTTTATGATGAGTCATGCCATAAGGTGTTGACATGTGGCGTTCATATTGATTAGTCACTAGCCACATGTCACTTTGTGAGGGTATGAGTTGTTATGTGATGACATATGTCCTTTTGTGTTGCCACCATGTGACACATGTCTTCTTATAGTGATGAGTCATAGGACATGTGTTACTTCCATATATCTTTAGCTAAATGACTAACTAGTCCCTTAATTTCCTAAATTGACAAAATTGATATGGATATTTTCTGGATGTTACATCCTTCCCACCTTGGAATGAATCTCGTCCTCGAGATTCGTTATCTTGGTTGTGAATATTTCACGTGTATAAATTTAAAGTTCAATTTGTTAATCCTACATCTTTAAATAATGTAGTTAGTCAATAGTGTATAATATTATAAGTAACTGTAAATTGCTAAGCACAGTGGCCAGTTGTGTTTAACTATTTACGTTATCTTTTGTATTCTAAACATTTACTGATGTTAACTAGGTTGTGTCTTGACTTCAGCCTATCGAATCCTTTCAATTTATTGACCCTGATAAATTTTTAAGATAATCATACTGGAGTTATGTTTATTCCTTCGCCATGATCTTGGTAGAATTTGGCGGACTCTTCTGTCCCTTTTGATCAGATACTTCTTTTTTGAACTTTCTAAGTTCATATAACTGATTTTCTTTAAAAAAGACATTTTGTTATGCTTAGTTTAACTCATCCTTTTCTTTATCTTCATTTTTATAGAAGATTCTGGACTGTAATTGTGATTTTTTTTTTCATTGATAAGATGTTTCGATGGTAACTTTATGCACATGAGATTTCATTTTGTGTCTTGATTATTCATGACCAAATTCAAGCTATCCAATAACAATTTGTGTAATACTTTCGTTTATCCTTTAAACGATATTTTCATAACTATGTTATACATATTTGAGCATCTATGTAAACACGATTCTATGCATTATTCTACCTCGTTTCATTTGAGTTATTAAGCGGCCTATGTGTTTTGACCGCAAGTTTTGCCGTTATTAGAAACCGTTATTATAATGACGATTATACAAATGGTTTCACAATAGTGGTCGTATTCACATTTTATCACATTTTATCAATTGTTTTGGTTGTTAATCAAATACTATATTATTTATGTTAATTTACGTATGTGTCACCCCAAGAAACTCACATCATTCTCATGTTATTACATTCTACGCAATCGTATTCTCAATTACTCATAACCTCAAGTTTGTTCACATATGAAACTCATCGTACGCTATTATTAACTATAACGCCGTTTACCCCGACCTCATGTACTCACTTATTGGGTTTCTCATTTACACCTATCGGATTTTTTTTCCTTTTCACTCTTTGGATTCTCGTTTTCATTTATTGGATTTCTCACTTCCTTTTATCGGGGTTCTCAATATTAAAAAAAAATCACCTATCGGATTTTATACTAATTTAGTCCCGACTTTCAACCATGGATTTTAATGATTTGTATATTCTTTCACAATTGACGACATTTGACTTCAAATCTCGTTTCGTAACTGCTTGTTATTTTATTGTTGTTTCTTCGATCGTCTTTAATTATTTAAACCATTAAACCGAATTGTTATTTTCGCATTGGTTTATATTCTAAGATTTTATTTGTTTCATTTATATATCCCATTTTCTACTTATTTAAAAGTAAAATCCCAAACTATTCAACCGCTGGTATTGGTTATCAATATTTTTAAAATTTAATAGATTTTATTTACGTATTCCTTTATTTAAAGAATTAAAAAATAAATATGTCTATTAAACCACACAATGGAATGAACCATGTGAACCATACGACGATCTAAATAATTATGGGTGCACACTTAATTATCGAAATCCCCGTATAAAAGCCATAGTAAGTGCGGTTGTGTGCGATGACTCAGACCCGAAGATGATGGCAGAAAAACGATAGAAATGTGAATCATGATAAGGGCATGGTGGATATGCCGTCGGTACATCCTATATAAGTGTCTTTGTTATGTTTCTCATTTGTAGCATTTTTCGAATCATGCAAGGATTTGACGTTATTCTTTGCTTAAACTTTTTTTCATGCAATTGTTTTATGTGACATTCGTGACAAACCGGGGTATACTTTATTCATTACGTAGCAAGTAAACGATAAATCGGTTAATTCATAGTTCTTAAACGAGTAACCGACCGATACTAATTATGACCCGTATATATACTGAGGGGTCATATAAGAGTTATATATATATTATAGTGGCTAACATATTGATATTTAGGCCCAGTACGTTTAAAAACCATTTAAACGAAAAATGTTTTGTTTATTGATACACTATGAGTTTAAACGCAATCGTTAACATCAAAACGAGCATTGTAGCATCCGTTAAGCCGAAAAAGATTTATAAAACAATTATATGACATGTTCTAAGCAATCCATGAAAATATTTTGGATTTTTACGACGAGTCAGTACGTTTTTCTTATTTTACAAAAATAGACTGAAAAACACTCGTTTTAGCGTTATTTTTCGCACTCGAACTAGTTTTCTTGCAAAACACCGAGCCCGAATTAAATTTGGACCAACATTTACGCGTGGCACGAATACCGAGGCATCATTGGGCCAAAAAGGAGGCCCAATGGGCCTTTATATGTTACGGCCACAAAAGGGGGTTACCCCACCTTTTCTTGTACCAAGTATATATTAAACAAAAGGAGATATTTTTGCCAAGTAAAATCCAGAAAATACAATTTTCAGCTGATCATCTTCATCATCTCTTCCAAAAACCCTAAAGGTAAACCTTAAATTCTTGAGATTTCAAGCTTGTTTAGTAAGATTTAAACATGGAAAATTAGGCTTTGATTAGTTTTAAACATGTTTAACCATTCAAAAATCATAAAAATCAAGTAAAATCATGTTTTGATGTTAAACATGTCAACAAATCAGAATCATATAGATTTTTGGTCAAAAACGCGGATTAGAACATGAATACGACGTTTTTACGGTTTGAAAGTTCGGTTTAAAACCAAAACCGAAACCCTAGTTATAAAGACTGTTCAATGGATGATTTATGCTTGGTCTGATGTTATATGATATGTATATAAACTTTGTTTGTGACCCAAGACCTGGAGAGTTGTTAAAACCATCAAAATCTACCGAAAACCGACAAGGTATTACTTGTTAACTCGTTTAGGGGCTATTTGTGCTTAGATTGTGACGTGATTGTTTTTAGGTTATGAAACTTTTCAGGGACATCAGGGATCACATAATTGAGTCCCTTTTAAAATTTGGTAATTGTTCGATAAACGGAGAATATTTGGCGAATTTATTACCGTTTATTAGTGTTTATTCGGGTAAAATAGGCAAACTTCATGAAAAATTATGAAATTTGGTTTGGAATCCAGAAATGTGTTTTTAAGATCACTGGAAAAAGTTGGGAACATTTGGAGATGTCTAAGTATTTTTTGTGCAATTGTGTTTTAATCGAGTTTTAACAGCCGAAAAACGCACAAAAAAGCATTTTCGCCAAAGAGCTAGATTATGTAAGTTTTTCAGGAGATATTTCATCGTACTATGACCAATTGTAAAAATTATCGGATTTTTCGGATGTCATTTGATATAAACGGACTATTTATTACTTAATTATAACACATTTAATGAATTTTTATAAATAGACAATTAATCATAAAATTTCTGAAAATATTTTTAAAAAATTAGCCATAATTTAATTTAATTTCAAAAAAATTTCCATAATTTATATATAAGTACATAATTAGTTATGATTAATCAAAATTTAAACTATAATTGTTTTAACGAAACCAGCAGTTTTGTGTTTAACGGACTGACTGCTATGTCAAAATATCAAAAGTGGTCAAATATTGTATTTTTGGATGAATTTGATAAAAACGAACTTTTTACGAGAATTCCGGATAATTCGGGTGGACTGTACACGTTTTGTATAATCAAACCCGTGTGAAAATGGAAACGAACCCTGCGATCAATCCAGATACCGAAACTTCAAAATTCTTTATAAATCAGATCATTTTATCAATTAGTATGTTTACTTAAGTTTATGTGATCTTACCTATTTCCGAAACGCGTAAACGATCAACTTGGCTAGGCTCGGAAAACGGTGAAACTGAGCCAAATCTGATTTTGAACATTTCATAGTATACAACGTCACAATCTAAGACTATGGTCATGTTCTGGGCCTAACAACTATACCCAGACTAGTTATACAGCCCGATTTAACTTAAACACTGTATTAGTGTTAACAGTACGATACCGGTTATAGGATTCAAGTTATAAATGAGACGCGCTACTTACTAACACGTATTACCAGCTTGAACTACGATAAGGTGAGTTTCACGACCCCATTTTCTAAACTGTTTTACGAACTTTTGGGGTGAAAAGCATGTACTTATATACTTGAAAACTTGTGATGATGTGGATTATCTAAGTACTAACACTTGAAAGTCCCCACAAACACAAGTGATTAACTTCGTGCTAGTGACGTGTGGATAGTACTATCGGTTTGAAAAACCCAACTGAAGGCGCCGGAGGGGTATGCCGGATATACTTGTTAACACAGTTGCACATTGTCATATAAATTTATTACATTCTGCTATGTGGTGTTAGACATAGTACATACTTGGGGCAAAGTGGCTATTAAATGCCAACGGGAGTACATGGGCAAGGGTGGCCATGCGTGCGAGCTGTCTTGGTTTCACTTGTGGCTTAGTATAAAAACATCATGCACATATATACATAAATACATACGTACTGTGAACTTTACGAACTCGTATACTGATTTTGTTCGTACATTTAAAACATATAAAATATTGGTTTTTATGGTACTAAATCATTCCCACATGTTGAATTTGAAAAACCTCTTTTACGGATTCGAAAACGGCTTTAAAACGATTAAAATACATCAAAAAACGAACTTCCGGACGAGAAACGAACCACGCTAGACGAGCTGACCACCCCCACCCCTAGGGAGCGCCGCGCCACGCGGCCACCAAGGAGCAGGGGGTCGCGGGTGGCTGCCTCAGGTCTGCATATATTCGTTTTTCTTGTTGTTTTGTGTTTTGCTTGTTTGTTTAACCAACCTATTTGCATGTAAACACGAAAGAGAACCTTGCAAAGAAGCTTGACCCTTACCCTATATATACATACCCATCTCCTTCATTATTACACTTGCTACATCTCCAAGTTCTCTCTAAATTCTCCATAGATCCAAGGTTGTTCATTTATGTGTTCTTGAAGGTTTGACTTCCAAAGGTCAAACCGAGTTTAATCTTTCATCTAATTAGCTTATATAATCTTATTAATACTTGAATATGGTGGTACAACATATATATATAATACACACCCCTTGTTACCTATGGTAGTTACTTCTCCGACTCCAGTTGGTTAAGTTTTGGACCTCGTAAGGCAAGGCTTCATGGAGGACTTCGTGTTCTTGATATATATACACTTACACAACTTGTTTGCACATATTAATATTGCTTAACTTCTGCTCATTTTAGTTTGTTTGTCACATTTACAAGTCTTGGGTATGTGGAGACCATCTATGAACTCGTTGTGAGATGGAAATCGAACAAAACCGAACTTTTGTATAAAAGACTTGTTGTTGACTTTTTAGTTGTAAATCTTAAGTATTTTCATTTCTACAGTATTATACAAGATCTATGATATTTGGGCATGTGGAAACCATCTATGAACTTGTTGTGAGATGGAAACCGAACCGATCCGATTTTTACTCGCTTAAGACACACAAGTGTGTTTTTAGCTATCAAGGCTTGTATATTTCTTTAAAAATAGTTTACAAACTGATTTTAATTATTTTCTTAAGTACTTGGAAATGTTGGATCCAACTTGATCTCATAACAAATTTTGGACCGACAAAACCGAACACTCGCTTAACGTACGTTGTTAGTTATAAAACAATAGAACTACATACTTGGTTAAGTATTATTAAGTTTTATTGAGTTATCTCATAACATTTATTATTTTGGAAAGTTGACTTTGGGTTTGACCAATTATCAAGACCCAAACCAACAACCCGAAACACTCGTTGAAACCCGTTTTAGTATCTTTGCCCAAAGTAACTTGCATTCTTGCATTTTACCCACTTTATTACTTAACATAGGTTAAGTAAATAATAAGGTTAGATACTTTAACCCGGTTTCGAGCAAACTTACACTTTAAAAGGTTATTATTATAAATTCTTTAATAGTTACATTTTAAACCCTTTAATTATTTACACTTCTTGTCTTTTATTTTAAAGAATTTCCAAAACAACATTTCTAATTCAAGGTTTTTATTTTTATTTAGGTCTTGCTCATTAAACTCCATCCACCCGATTATTCATCTTTTGCCGATCAAGTTTTATATTTGAACGTGAGTACTTTTCATACCCCATTTTCCATCTTTCGTTTTGGGGTGATATTGCATACTTATTTCAAACTAAATGCTTTATACTTGAGTTTTAAAACCACAAACTTTGTTGTATACTTTACTTAAATAAATGCTCGATTTGGTGTTCTATGCGTACATGCTTATGTGTTTACCGCTTTTGGTTGGTTGATTCATAAGTCCGTGAGCTATATGGTATTCTCTTATAGCATGGTGTCGTTAATGTATTCTTATTAACGACCTCATGAAATCCGAATCTATTTGGTATTCTCTTATAAACGGTGCCGTTAATGTATTATTATTAACGACCACATATAAAAATCCTGAACCATCTGGTATTCTCTTATGGCATGTGTCGCTAATGTGTTAGCGATCTCATTATTATCCAAATTGTTACTTTTATTTATTGTTATGTATACAAGATTGTGACATTTCTTATTATATACATATTGTTCAAAAACCATGAAATTTCTCACCAACCTTTGTGTTGACAAACTTTATTTTATGCAATGTTACAGGTTTGACTTTTGTTGACTTGAGGACTTGACGAAAAACGTTACCAAGACTATTAGGATATTAGTAAAACGAACAATATTATTGTTTATTTGTATTCAATTTTTTTTATGAACGAGATGTGTTGTTTATTGATTTATGAAATAAAATGAGTTGATTAAATATTGTCACTTTAAATAGTGTCTTGTGTTTTTGGGAAATCGGTTGCACCCCGGCATGTTCCGCCGCCTTTGGTCGGGGTGTGACATAAACTAACTTTTTCTTGAGGTTATTTGTCTTGTGTTGGGCACAATCCATATGTTTTGCCTTTTGACTGAAAAATGATATTAAGGAAATTGTATAAGATGATATATCCATATATCCCATAATTACCATAGCATTTTCTGAATATCTTGATGATGTTTGATAAGGTTCTATCAAGATATAACTACTTTTTTCCTTTATTGTATGCTCTTGAAATGACTAGTACATACCTTGTGTACATACAATCCATGAGAATTTCTCTACCTCTCTTTCTAGGTTTATTTATGTCTCTTTTGCTAATTATCTCTCTGATATTGACTTGGAGTTATTAATATTTTGGAGTTTGTCCACCTGGACTTTTCCTTAAGCTAATATCCTCTTTCTTCCAGACTTGCTGGCAGAATTACTCTAAAAGTTTATGCTTTCTATTCCTTGACATAATTTTCAAGATAAGTTTAGTATTTCGAAGAAAGTAAAATATATCTTTTATTTATGTTATAGCAATAATGTACAAAACTACTACTGCTATACTTATTACAACTATTAAGATCTTATTGTCTACTTCTTCCAGCGAATGATCAATTTCTTGATCTTGTTTTCATTCTTAGTGTTTTTTCTTCTTTTCTCCTCTTCTTTTTGTCTTTCCTCATTTTCTATTTATTTCTTAAGCAATGCTTCTACTAATTTGGTGACATTGATTTCATAATTATCTTTAATGTCATACATATCTTCTAAGGAATTTTGATCTATATTCAAGCGTTCACCTTGAGTGTGAGCAAAGTAAGGATTTTTTTAATGCTGGATAACTGAAATATTGTGGTTCCTGATAACTGTCTTCTGGATTAGTCATTACTCCTTTTCCCATTGACAACATTGGTTTCTTTGATCTACTTGATCATGTTCCTTGCATATTTTGATTTGCACTTATCAGAACTGGTGGAGTCTTAGTGTCGAATGAATCTAAATTTTCTTCCATTATCGTTTGATATGAGTCCTCATTACTGGACACATGAATTGGGAGTAGAGATGTTCCAATACATCCCTTTCCTTTACCGGATCGAGGTCGACTGGTGAAGTTTGATTAAAAGTAGGAATGCGTTCCTCTTATCCATACAGTTTACCTTATCCATAATATTTGAATATTCTGTGATTAAAGTTTAGATATTTTTCGGTCAAATATCTAATTTATTGTAACTGATGGTTTATGTAATAAGATTGCTCTTTCTATCAGTATTTGTGGATTGCCAGGAAGATACTTTGGTTGACCTCCATATGGAAAATTAGGATTTGTCGATTGTTCTTGACTGATAAAGCTGTTATTACTGGCCATGTCTGATGGAGTGATTGAATGTCTAACTACTTTGCATATATGCCCAAAGTAGTTTGTATAAGACATTTGTATATATCATGTTTAAAGGTATGTAAACTATTAATCTTTGCTTATCCCTACTTATTCAACAAGTAGTTAAAGCTTAGGTACTAATACATTAATACCTAATTCGTTGTAACGGATGGCTTTTAATTATAAGATTGATATCTATCTCTGATAAAAGCCTAGGCATAATTAAATACCTAATTCGCTAAGATCGATGGCTCTGATACCATCCTGTCACACCCCGGCTTAGGGCCTAGGCGTATGACCTATAATTGGTACTTGTTTTGTAAACATATCAGAGTTGCGGTTTATTTTAGCGGAAGACTTTGGTTATAATAGAATATTAATTTATTTGAAATTTTCTCGGATAATAAATACCCGAGTGTTTGATTTATAAACCATGTTTAAATCTTGTCGATAATATTTTAATAATTTAAAATTGAGCCAACTCAACCTTGCGAGCATCTAACTCCATGAATGACTATAATTCCTTGCTACATGTGGTAATCTGTTTCCCTGAAATGTGGGAAAAATACGTCAACTATGTGCTGGTGAACGCGCATGATTCTAAAAATATTTAAAGTACAGTTACAATACAAATATAGTTTTCTTGACAAGTTCAGCGGAAATATTTCTACTTCCGGTATTTGAACCACTGCCCTACACACACAAAAGTTCTCTGAGCCACGTAGTCTCTAATGGAGAACTGGTTATGACTGTTAGCCCGCGGCCACGTAGTCTTTGACTGTTTAGGCTGAACAGTTATGTTTGCATCCAGACACATGTGTAATCGGTCTTAGTTGATTTTATTTTCTATCTTATATTATAACGTTTTAGAGATTACGTAATCCCATGTAAACGTTTGACTGACTCTTTAAGATAAACAACGTGTTCATCTTATAGAGTATAAATATGTTTCGACTGATTGTAAAGGTTAACATATTCACGATATAATTTATAAAAAAGTTTGAACGTATTCACCTGTAATTGTCTGTTCTGAATGTTGTGGTGATATTGTTTGAAAACCTTTGTGAATGATTGATTGATTGAATGATGATTAACCTATAACAAAATAGGTTTATATAAATATCCGAATCATTTCTTGATCCGACTGCAGAACTTTAGTCTGGTTTTTTAATAGCTTCAAACCTTGATTGATCATTTGTTTGAATAAAATATCAAGACCTGTAGTCTTTCTGTTTATTTACCAAATTTTATACTGAGTTTCTTCTTCATGAAGAAATATCTATAATCTGTTTCTTCTTTAAGAAGAAACATTCATTGACTACTACCTTTGTATGTAAAATCTTATGTTTCTTAATCATGAAGAAACAATATATTAACTATATTCCTTGTATATAAAATGTTATGTTTCTTAATTGCGAAGAAACTATATTTTGACTATATATCTTCATGAATGAAAAATTATGTGTTTCTTAATTGTAAATAAACATTACTATAATCGTTTGTATCTTCAAATCTTATGTAAACATAATTATGATCAAGGTTTGGGCTATACCCCTGACTATGGTCTAAGTCATATAATATTATAATAAAATAATGACTTAGGCAGAACCTCTACCTTACAGGGGTATTCGAAGTTATATACCTAAGCTTGTACGGGCAACACTTCTACTCTATGTCGCGTACTAGTGCTTAAATCGTCAGAACTTCAGGGCTTAGCACGAACTTCGAGGTTTGCACGCAAAAGATGTTCGGCACACAAAACGAGATGCCTCGGTCGTCAAGACTCGTTGGCACGTACTTTGAGGCGAGTTGGTTTACGATGATATAATTATCGAGTCGAGGACACAGATGATGAGGTAAAGAGAGGGTATTTTAGTGAAAGAAGTGATTTTGGTGTTCGGGGTGCATAAAATGAAGAACCATACTCACTATTAATAGCCATCCCCGATCGGACCGTCACTCACCACCATGCGACATATGTCATTTTTTATGATGAGTCATGTCATAAGGTGTTGACATGTGGCATTCATATTAATTAGTCAATAACCACATGTCACTTTGTGAGGGTATGAGTTGTTATGTGATGACATGTGTCATTTTGTGTTGCCACCATGTGACATGTGTCTTCTTATAGTGATGAGTTATAGGACATGTGTTACTTCCATATATCTTTAGCTAAATGACTAACTAGTCCCTCAATTTCCTAAATTGACAAATTGGTATGGATATTTTCGGGATGTTACATCACGTGGTGGCAACATGGAAGGACACATGTCAACATGTAACCACATGTATCCTCACGAAGTGACATGTGGCTAGTGACTAATCGATTATAATGCCACATATCAACACCAAATAGCACGACTCATCATCAAGAACGACACATGTCGCACGGAGGTGAGTGACGGTTCGACCGTGGATGGCTATAAATAGGTGACATGGGCTCCTCATTGTGGCATCCAAAAACACAAAACCACTTTCACTTTCTCGTAGTTCGTGCCATCAAGTTGGAGTCCCGACGCCACTATAGATTGTCGGCGTTTCATACCCCATCACCCTACGTATAGTCGAAGTACTCCTCGTTCGTACTTAAGCGTTATACCCATTTTAAGGTAAGAGTTATGTTTAAGATATTCTACTTCATAACTTATATCCTAGTCGATGGTATAACATAAACCTTGAAAAGTTTATAGATATATTTAAGCTTTATATATATATATATATATATATGATTAGGATCATGTGAAAACTATTTTAAAATTGAGAAATTTGATAACCATTTTAGACCACAAAAAACACTATTTTTTAACAAAAAAAAATAAAAAAAAAATTATAAAACAAAAAAACTCGAAAATAAAAAAAGTAAAAAAATTAAAATTTTTTATTTTTCATACCGGTTTTATAAAAAATAAAAAAAATTGAAAAAAATTATCGGTTTACCAAAATTATACACATATGTATAATAATTATTTTTAAAATTTTAAACATGTTATTTTATAAACATATGTACAATTTAAGGTATATGATAATGTACATATGTGTACATTACGTAACTAGAGATTGAATGAAATTATACACATGTGTATAATACGAAGTTTTTTTTTATTTTTTTTATTAAATTTTTTTATTTTTTTTATGAAACCGGAATGAAATATAAGAATTTTGGTTATTTTTTGTTTTATGATTTTTTTAAATATTTTTAGAGGTTTTTTTAATGGTCCAATATGGTTCTCAAAGTTCTCAATTTTCAAATGGTTCTCTTAGGATCCTTACCCTATATATATATATAAAGGCGTACAAAAATAAACGTTTCTTTATTATTAAAAAATATAAAGTTTTACATGCAAAGATTATTATTAATTGATTTTCTTCTAGACAAAGAAACATTATTTTTTATATAAAAGATATTTATAAATAATTAAACAGAAAAGCGTGATGGGCATGTAGTAACTGGAAGGGTGACAATATCGTTAGTCGTGTTTCTTGTCTAAGGAAAGTAATTCGTTTAAATCCCAATCTACCTCTGGACCCGTTTACTTTCATGGAGAGCTTAATGAGAGTGTTTGAACCTATTAGGCCAAAGCATGCCATACGAAACGTTATGCGAACTAAAATAAGCATTTTGAATAAAAATGAATTTTATATCAAAATAAATGTTTTATCAAAGTTTAAAGCTACAAATTAGACTAAAGGTCTAAAGCTAGATCAGTTGATCTAGATATTCTCGTAACTACAGGTTCGAGATAACATGCACAACATAAATCAGTAAAGACATTTTGATCATAACTAAGGTGAGTACATTGACTCTAAAACTAACGCGAAGGCGTTAAGCATTTTACATATGATTTACAAATCAAAACACATGGCTTGAATGGTTTTCAAAATGTATGATGCGTAAAGGTAATCTAACGACATAACATTCAGGCCATAAGTGAACGTATAGTTGGATCCAAGTTTATACATGTGCTATGGATAAACAGCCGTAACATGGCTAGTAAAGAGACTTAGTTGTAGGCATACGTAAAACTACGGTCAATATGAGCAAAAAGACTAGTGTGCTCCTCGGGTGAAACAATCCCGCTTGAGTGTGTGGACATACTAATACAAATTATGATTGAACTAGTTTTTAAATTCATGCCAACATATAAAACTTTGTGTCTGTTAATGTTATTCACCAACTTTTAGCTGACGTATTATTTTAAACATTTTCAGGCAATTAGTAGTAAGTAATAAGGACAGTAGAGTAACAGGGAGACAACTCGTTGGAGATATAGAAGGATCTGTTGGCTCATTTTGTTAAATTCCTTATAAACATAATTATATAAAAATAAATGTTTTATATTATCAAGAGTATTTAAATCCTTTTTTATATAAAGAAATATTTTGTCAAAAGAAAATTCTGCTGCAACAAAATAAACTTTGATATATTTTCAAAACCGATATCAACTATTGGTCATACGTCTAGGCCCCTATGGCCGGGTGTGATATTTTGTGTATTGACCAATAATAATCCCAACTTTAAAAATCACTATCAGCGATCCCAACTGTAAGGCCACAAGCCCGAGTGTCATACTTTGGTGTTGGATTTACACATAAACTTAGGTTTTTACAACGGAAGCACACACAACTTGCAGCGGAACTAAAATTTTTATACATTAACTTCTTTCACTAGCTAGATCTTCAATATGGATAGCCTCGTATACACCTCAAGCTTGCCACGTCATCAATAACACCTACATGCATACTAAAAGTCAACTACACGCTGAGTGTGTTCTAGCTTTATTCTTTGCACTTAAACAACTTTCATAAATATTCATAGGAGGAACATTAAATAATATCTATTAAAAGAACATTCACTATATCCATATAAGGAACACTATATATTATCCGAGAATGAACAATGTGTATTATCCATAGAAGGAACACTATATAATATGCATAGAAGGAACAATGCGTATTATCCATAGAAGGAACAATATTTATTATCCGTACAAGGAACCCTATATATTATCCATATAAGTAACAATGTTTATTATCCATAAAAGGAACATCTACTTAATTATATAATATCCATTTAAAGAACATTAAATGTTATCCAAGGAACCTATACTAACAAGCATGTACCCACTAACATACATTTAACTTACATACTTTCTTTCTCAAAACGTGTAAAATACGAAATTTTGTTCACGCACCCACAAACTTGTTCTTCCATACATTCAATATAAATACATAATATTTAATTTATATAACATAACATACAATATGTCTCCAAATTAAAGCTAGGTATATCAATCTTTCTTCCTACGAGTATGCATACAACCCCAAAACGTTTAAAATGAAAAGGGGGCTAGAACTCACCTGGATTCTGTTCCTCTCGGAGCTTATGGTCACGCCTCTTCTCAGCTAGGCAGGCCTAACTACTTTAACAAGTATATGTGCTAATTAATTGTCTTTCAAACTAAATTCTATCAAAATTAGTAACTAATCTGACTTCGTCACTTGAGTTACTGTTCTTTTGAATCACATTCGCATGGATTGATTACTAAATGACCGAATCACATTTACTAAACGAATCGAATCACATTAACTAAACGAATCGAATCGCATTCTTATGAATATCATTTCAACGAATCTCATCTGATAACTCTTTTATCACCAAGTTTATGCTTTTCTTACTTGTTTCAACCCGATTTACTTTCCTTTCACGTTTCGTACGTGCAAAACCGACTTCGTTTACCCGTCCTTTTTACGAACCGAACACTACTTGTTTAACCCGAACCTAACCAACCAACTCATGCTTTATCAATAACCGTGACCTGATCTATCATTCTACCCAGTTTCAGACAATTCTGTACACGAAAAGTAAGTCTTTTTAATAAAAACGTATATTTGAGGTTTATGTTCGAAATCACTCGAATACCACAAAACTATATCAAACAAACTCGAAATTGAGTGATTCAAGCGGCCACGCGACCGGGTTGCCGAGCTCTACCTGTGCCGCCTACTGCCGCTACAATCGTCGGAAAACCCAAACAGTTGTCGGAAAACACACTTTTCCACTGTTACAATTTCCTTGATAAAAGTTGGACTTCCCGATCTCTTATCGAAGATCCGACTTGAGGAAATCTTTATTTATATGCTATGAACACTTTGTTAAAATTTGAGACCGATCTGACAATTAGATCTCCAGTAATTGGGTCTTTGTGGCTTGCTCACTCAATAACGGGATTTGGGGTTGGTATGGTGTTAGAGGCCAAGATGGTTATAATACGAGATGATGGCTACTCTTATAAGTAGGGGTATGGTTTTATGTTTATTTTTTCATCTAATGACACCTAGCCCCTCGTACTTTAGATAATTACATTTATCTTTTATAATTCAATTAAATCCCATTTATTTTAAATATCAAACGAAATTTGGGATGTTTCACCAACTTTCAACTATTTTTGTCTCAATGGACCATTGTTAAAAACATTTAACGTCGTTACGTTTTTTTTCGAGTTTCAATATACGAGTTGACCAATGTAAAACTTATCTCGCAACGGTGATCCAAACGATGAAACAATGTTTCAATTCAGGTGTTTGAATTTCTAGTTAACAAAACTCAAGTCATTTGAATTACCGTTTCGAAATAAGTTTTACATCAGTCGAATCGTATCGTTCTTCTTATCAAAAGCCCTAAAACATCGGTTTAAAACTCGAGAAAAAACTTAACGGCGTTAAGTGTTTTTAACGGAGGTCCATTGAGGTAAAAATAGTTGAAAGTTGGGATCACTAATAGTGAGTTTTAAAGTTGGAATTATTATCGGCAAATATACAAAAGTTGGAATTATCTATTTCCAATTTGCAAAGTATATATATTTTTTATTATCAAACGTATCGTGGTGACATTAAATATCTCACGTGAATGATTTAATATGTTAGGTTGGTTGTAGTTATAAAAACAGCCCATTAAGTAAAAATTCAATCATCACATGGGTACAATAATAAATACAATTACGTTAACAACCAACTAAGAAAAGTAGGTTTATACTCGCATTTAGTCGCATTTTACCACGGTTAAAGTTACTAACAAAGTGAAGAGTCTTACTCAAATCAAATAAAAATCGAGCATTACGATATTTTGGTTTGGAAATAATTATAATTATAATATTTAGAAGTTTAAATCATAAATCAAGTTGTTACGTGAATGTTTACTAATTTTTTAAGGAAGCAATGATGAAAAAACGGTTGATATGAGCATAGGATGGTACACAAAATCATAATTTAGCTTTGAGATGAAGCCAACAAAGAATTCGTTTTCCAATTGAATGACAATATGGCCATGGGTACTCAATTACCTGCACTGGTTCCCAACCATGAGTCTTGGTCGTTCTAGCCATCAAGTCATGTAAATGAATGGTTTAATGATCAAATTACTCTTTTATCGGATCACACAAACATTAAACTCCAGTATAGACGGTAGAAGACAACTTTAACTGTAACAAAAGGAGTAAAGTGATGACCAAGTTCACTAGTATCTCATTGTTTACAGTATTATATATCTTCATGTTATAGACTAGTTGTTTTGCTTTGTCACAAAATTTATAACACACTCCTTTTAGTAATAAGGTATGGTTAGTGTTTTTTTATATGTGTACAAAGCCAAAAACACTCTTTATAAGTTAGGTATATTCTTTAGATTGCTTACCAAGTAACTAAGCAAGCATCCCAAGTTTGAATTCAACAATGAGATGAGTTGATTTAGTTAGCACCATCATGATTTCATGTCATCGATTACAAAAGACTAAAATGAAACCCCTCATCATGATTACTCATGGTAACTAAAGAACAAAAAGGGAAGGTTCTAGAATCCAAATCATGAATAAAGGTTAAAGAAAAGAAAGTATATTATTGGGTCATTTGGAGAGAGTCTTACTTTTACTTTGCTAAAATTGACAATTTTGTAACAATGAACTTCTTTTATTGCATGAAGTACATGTTACAACAACACTGTTGTTCTAGATTCAGAAATCAACTAGGAAAGTTTATATCTTTATTTGGGCCCCACTACATGCTTTTTAGTCTTTGGATTGAAAACTTGGATCAAGAGATTGTAAAAGTACAAATGGGAAGTCTACATTGTGTGTGACTGAGTTTTGCAATGGAGGGAGGGATATTGATTCTCTTTCATTTGGTCCTTGTAATTATGAGTTCTCTTTTCATCATTATGTTTTAGGTTGGTCCAAGAGAAGTGGTGGTCAAACATGTAAATTTGTGATGAGAGATTTAGAAATTTGTCTTTGTTATAAAATTCCCTTTATACCCCTTGTACACACAATGAAATAAGTAATGACCATTGCCCAATTGGCCTATATATATGAAACCACTTGTTCTCTAGCTTTCACTATTTGATCAAATATATTTCATTCCCTTATAACACATTAGAATTAAGACTTGCATAGAAGATGTGTCGTGACACTTCCAAAGAAAACCTATCTCATCCTTCATACCTCACTCCTCACCAAGAAATCCAAAAATCAAGCTTTGACTTTAATCATTTACAAAGGTTAGTATCCTCACTCTCTTGTTATTTAAAGCTATTATACTAGAATTATGCTCGAATGCGTTATTTATTATGCATACGGATCATGATCCTAGTTCCATTTTCAACACACATGAAGTACATGTATTGTCACGACTCGTAAACCATGTTCTCAAACCTAATAGTTTGTTGATTGAATGTAACAGGAAAAGAGTTATGGGTAGGAGAATTCCAAGAAACAAAACAAGGGTCTCATTTGTGATGTTGAAAAGAAAGATGGCAATGAAGAACTTGAAGTTGTACATGCAAAACCAATGCATGACTGAAGAGAATGAAAAACTTAGAAGAAAAGCATTTGTTCTTCATCAAGAAAACCAAGTCTTGTTTTCTCAACTTCAAAATGTCAACAAATAAAAACAACATAGCTTGTTATGTATTCTCAGGATTCAAGTTTCAATCATTCCACTGATTAAGTATTAAAATGATTATAATAGTTATCCAAATTATTACTTAGCATATGATTAAATGTTTAATGATAACATTGTGTATAAGTAAAAGTAAAAATAGTTTACCGTTTATCCTTTCCATGGTAACAATATTTGGAACCACTTGTGGGTTTCACAAAATCGATATAGTCATGATCAAAGAGGTGATGTATTTGTTTAAACACATTTAACAAGGTACAAGCTAGGATTATTGGAACCGGCTTTCTCAAATTGGAATATCTTGAAAGTGAAACCAAACCGATTAGAGTTTAGAGTTAGAAAACCAATTCGAATTCGGGTTGATTCGAACAAACCGGAATAGGAAAAAAAAAAGTAACTTTATAACGTAACTTGAGTTGATTTATATCGTGCCTGAAAAGTTATAAGAGAATAATAAAATATGTTTAAAATAAAATAATAAAAAATAATGCTTAAATAAATATAATAATAATAATAATAGGAATAACTAAATATTGGAATCAAAGTGTATCTAGTGGGCATTTAAGTTGTTGCATAAGTATCTCTTGACTATTAATTCCATGAAGCCTAATTGAATCCGTTTGTTTATATTTTAGTTTTAGAGAAATCTTATAATTATAAAGATGCTATAGCCTATATGTGTGGGTTGTAACTTGTCACGTCCTTGGTCCCACGGGATTGGGCTCGGATTTGGGCTCGGGCCTACAGTGTGATGAAAGCTACGGCAAGGCTAATGGATTGTCACATCGAGATGATCAAATAAACCGGTTCCTGGAACCGAACCGGTGGAACCGAACCGGACCCGAACCGGTTCCTACCCGTTTTTTGTAGGAACCGGACCCTATCTGATTCAACCCGATGATCCGTGACCGGTTCTTGCATTTCTGAGTGGGGCGGGTAGGAACCGGAACCGAACCGGAACCGGTTCTGGAACCGAACCATCCGGAACCGGTTAGGAACCGGTTCTAGCCGTTGGATCGAGTATAGCCGTTGGAAATCGTTTTTTTGGCCGTTTTTTGACCGTTGGGGTCAAAAATAGCCGTTTTTTGGCTCCCCCAAGCACCCCACTACTAGTATAAATAGGTATTTGGTGTCATGGGTTCATCACAACACTCAAAACGCAAACCCGAACGCAAAAAAATACAAAAAAACGCTATTACAACGTTTTGAGTTCTCTAATCTCTTGTTTTCTCTTCTTCTATATTCATATTTGTTGTTATGGCTGCCTCACAATCATCGGTTGGTCAAGGTTCCAACGCCGAACCAAGTTTCGTTCGTATTGTACCTCATAATCGTAATCAAGAGATTTGGTGCAATTGGGATTTGGTTGAATTGAGTGACCATTCATTGAAGGCTCGGTGCAAGTTTTGTGGGGTTTATTTAAACCCACTTTCGAATTCAAATTTGAAGAAACACATCGAAAAACCGTATTGCAAGGCGTTGAAAAAGAACGTCGATTCGCAACAAACGCAAATGGATAGTGAAGGCGGAATATTTACATACCAAATTGATCGAGTTCAAGATCGTATGGCGAAGTTTGTGATTCAAGAAGCTTTGCCGTTTAGCCACTTCGACAACCCTCGCTTAACCGCCATGATTCGAGATACGCTTCAACCACAATACACTCACGTAAGTCGTCATACTCTTAAACGTTATTGTTTAAAATTGTGGAAGAAGGCCAAAGAGGTACTAATTGCATATTTTGAAAATACAAATACGGGAATAAACTTAACTAGTGATGTTTGGTCGGCTCCACATGGTCTACCCGAATCTTATCTTTGTGTCACCGCTCATTGGGTAGACCCGTCATCGTGGGAAATGATGAAACGCACCATTGCTTTCGAACTCTTTGAGTATCCACATACGGGAGATAATTTGTTTGAAATTTTAGATTATGTTATAAAAACTTATAAACTAGAAAATAAAATATTTTCAATGGCATTTGATAACGCGTCGAATACTACATCGGCGGTTGATAAATTAAAATTAAAATATACGCCGATTTGCAATGGTGTATTTTTTCACTCAAGGTGTGTTGCACATATCATTAATTTAATCGTGCAAGACGAACTTTCTTCGGATGAGGTTACATCGGTTATACACGATTTTAGACTAATGATACATGAAGTTTTTAAGAAAAGTAAAAAAAGACAAATGGAATATAGAAAATTTTGTAAAGATACGGGAAGAAAAGCTTTGGGAGCTAATTGGGATGGATGGAATTCCACTTGCATAATGTTTCAAAGTGCTTTGGAACAAAGAGAAACTTTACAAATGTTTCATTATAGTCTTGCCGAGAATGATTTGGCAATCCCCTTTTCAAATGAGAATGGGAAATTATCAATGACTTATCGACTTTTCTTGAAGTTTTTAAAACATCAACTACGAAACTATCGGGAACATATTATCCGACAAGTCCCTTGGTTCTTTCGGAGTTATTTTTAATGGTTAACAATCTTAAAGAATTTGAAAATAAAAGTCCAATGTTTTCAAACATCATATTACCAATGAAGTTTAAATGAAAAAAATACTTTCTTGAATTGCCACCGGTTTTTACTTGCGCCGCCGCTTTAAACCCAATGTTAAATGTTACGGGGGTTGAATGTGTGATAGACGAAATTTGTTCAGCCTTAGATATGCATGAAGTTGACCCAAACTTTTCAACAGAGGCAAATAATTATTTTAACTTGAATTTTAAATTTATGTATGACTTTTATTTAAATAAATATGGGTCAAACATACACATGCCTATGCCGGGGGGGTCTTCATCAAGTTCAAGTGCTACTAGAGTACGAGATCCCATGATTAGCCTTATGAACACCGTTCGCAACGTAACGGCTAAAAAACAAAGGGGTAACACCCCTTCAAGCGAACTAGGAAGGTATAGTGCAAATGATTACTCTACCGGTTTATCCGAAGAGGAATATGGCACTTTTGATGTTTTGGCTTGGTGGAAGGTAAAGGAAACCGAGTTTCCGATTCTTGCCACCATGGCCCGTGATTTACTAACCGTCCAAGCTTCTACGGTAGCTTCGGAATCCGCTTTTTCTCTTAGTGGCAGGGTAATATCGGTGAGAAGAACAAGACTAAATTCGGAGTCGGTGGAGATGTGCATTTGCTTAAAGGATCACTTGGACTCAATCGATCGTATTCAACACGTAACCACTCTCGAAGATGAAACACCACTTGATGTTCGAGTGCACGACGAACAAGAAGGCATTTCTACAAGTAATTCCGAGGAAGAAGTCGCCGCTCAATAATTACGACGAACAAGAAGGCTTTTCTAGAAATAATATGTCACAACTTTATATTTATAAGTTTAATGTTTTGTTAGTTTGTTTTTGAAGATTTTAAAACCTGTAACCTTTTTTTTTTGAACTTCTTAAAGTAAATAAAATGAATTTTATGTTAATTGTTTTTTTTATTTTTCATGTTATACAAATACGAATCGTAGTTTAGAATCCAAATCGCAAACGAAAAACGAAAAAAAAAAAAATTTTACACCGTAACCGGTTGGAACCGGTTACGGTACAGGAACCGGTTTAGGAACCGGTAAGAACCGGTTCCATAGGTTAGGGGTCCGAGGGTGGGAGAACCGGTTCGGTTCCCTAACCGGTTCGAGCCTGGAACCGGTTTATAAGTGAGTTTTGAATATAGGAACCGGTTAGGAACCGGTTCCGGTTCCTAGTCCCAAACCGTTTTGATCTAATTGTTGTGCCATTGACCACAATCTTTATATTGCTAGTTCTTATGTTGGTTGGCTACTTACGTATGCCAATGTTCTTTGGGTTCGTCTCATCAATACTCGTCAGTATACGTATGGATCTCTTGTATATCAGTATATGTTAATAAGTGCGTTCGACCCAATTGTATAATGTAGTAAACATTATTACTCAACCAGTAATACAAAATGCTTCAATGGGCTCAACATATCAGGATATACATATAAATGTCTTAAATATAAAAGAAACTGCTAATTGCTACACTTATAAGTTATCCAAATGTTATGTATAAGCTATCCAATAAATTATAGTGTGTTAGTGTTGGTAGACATTGGATAAGTGTGGGAAATATTTTGTATTGCAATTGGATGAAGCATTATTTATTACAATGAGAATACAAGTTTTGGCTGGAAAAAGACATGTTCCTAATATAGCACATAATGACAAATTGTCTTGGGGGTTGAAAATGAATGGCATTATTAAAAGGTTGGCCATGGAAAATGACTTCATGACATATTCTTTACCCCACCATCACCATCTAAGAGTATCATAGTGCATTCACAGAACTGTCACGTAGTTAGCGAGCGTTTATCCGTTTTAAGTGTGTAATGTAATGGTTTCATTTATTACTTTAATTATTTAGTCATTAACTAATTATCATAAGTTAATATCAATATATCATTAGATACTAATACTAATATGTAATAAGACAAAAAAGAGAAAAACAAATGTTATTTTAAAAAATACTATAAAGATAAAAAAGAAAGATATAAAATTCTGTTTTTTATGTGACCGATGCCTTCATATATGCAAAACAATCTAGTTTTTTATATAAAAATGAAAGGGATTTATCTTATATTTGTAGAATGTTTAAAATTAAAATTATTTTATTAAGATTGAGCCAATGACTCTTTTAATTGTCAAATTTCACCAACACCCGCCCACATTGTTTCTAAAATCAGATGTCATGAAAAGAGATTGAAAACGACCCAACTGTTTCAGTGTGCTAGATATTTTAACCTTATTTGTACGATGTGTTAGTCCAATACACATACCCTAGGTTTTTAAGTGTAGTAATCTTATTGATTTATTTTTGAAAGCATAAATATATTAAGAAACAAATGTCGCAAAGATGCTACGACAAGAACATAATTGCATCATTGCATGTACAATAATGGGTTCTAGAATTTTTGTATTTCCGATTCTACTACTAAACCAAAGAAAAGAAAAATGTAAATATCATTGAAGATCGTTTGTTTATTGTGACGGTTTTTCTTGAATATAAAATCGTCCAGAATCTCCATAAAACCCACCAAGAAACAAAAATTATCAACCCGATCAAATCATTCTTATGATTTTGAACTTTTAAAGCTTTCAACCACACCATCATCTCGCCCGGAGTAGCAGACTAACCAACGGAAGGCTAAGCCAACGAGATCCTAAATCCGGTTAGCAAGTAAACATGTACCAATCACATGATCATTAGACTCTTTATATTAAGCATTACACACCGAACATATATTTGCTCGTGTAGGAAGCCTATTTAACAAACATGCCAAACGCTTATGCTAAATTTCTGGGAAGAAATTTAAACAAAATGGTTATTTGAATGTATTATCTTTCTTTCTTTATAGGGTAAAGTGTTGTTTCTAAACAACCCTAAGTATCTGATGTGTTTAACCAATGAATGAGTTAACATCATTTTTACCCAATTTTTTTTTACCTAAAAGTACCCAAAACTACATAAAGTGCGCACAACACAAAGCAATCATTATTCATTTGTAAATCTTGAACCCAAATTTCCTTTCCAATTTTAGTACCCGGTTTACTTACGTCATTGTTTCCAAAGTACCCAAATTATTTCCCACGACACCAATGGCACCCAGTCAACCACCATACCACGATTGAAGAGACCCAAACATTCTTCACGTAAAAGTTAATTAGTGATGGTGGTGTGAAAAATGTGTAAGCTGATTTGACTAGGTATGTTTAATTACCACAAATACTCAAGACACGGTTATAAAGTAATAATTCCATAAATTATATCAAGCAAAATAAAACACTGCAGAAGAGCATATAAAAAAACATTGACCAGTTTTTCCTACACAGATTGTGAAAACTGAGGGTTGAAAATAAGGTTTAAAACAAAATTTAATTGTGATGATAAAGGCTAAAGGGGCATGTGGGTGTTCCGTTGGAAATTGAACCGGACCCATAACCCAATCAATGAGGTCTGGAACGGTCAGACCGTGTCTTAAGGGCGAGCTCAACCCCCCACCCACCACACTCCCACTTTATCCAGGTTGTTCCATTTTTGTCATCACCCTGCACCTGCTCATTCTGTCTCTCTATGTGACATGCATCAAACATTACATTACCTTGTTTTGTTTTTAACAGGTGGTGTTAAAGCTCTATAATTTTTTAGTTGTGAATAATCAGGGTTTTCCTAGAGATAATAACCAGTTAACCACTAAGCGTCTGGGAATCGGAGCATTGTTCAATGTTAAGAACAGGAACAAACAAAGAAAAAGAACGTGATATTTTTGGCTAACTCCCAATGTTTATTAATCAAGAAAATCAGACTCAAAAGATATTTATAGCTAACCTAACACGTTATACTATAACCGAGATTCTAATTAATCAATTTTAAAGTAATTATCTTCCTAACATGTATCAAAATAGGAGACTATATAATCATCCACAAATTGATTAATATAATTTAATCATTAACTTGCACACCAAGTTAATATTTTAGACCTCCTCACGCACCAAGCCATGGGCCGACTCGGGAATTCCCAACAATCATCCCTTGAATTTTTGAGGCTTACAGGGGACATCTTCAAACTTTAGCAAAGCTTGCATCTCCTTAAATTTAATCCGCGCAAGAGCAACTAAAAACCCTATCTTCTCAATTAGTGCTTCCGGGACGAACACTTCGTCATAGTCAATCACGGGTTGCGGAACGTATCCTTTCACCACAAGCCTCGCATTATGTCTGTTTATTGACCTGATGGGATTCCGTTTTACTTTGAATATCCGTTTTAAACCGACTGGTTTAACTCTTTTTAGTAACCCCGTTAAACTCCATGTCTTGTTTTTCTCGATTGAATCGATCTCGGTCCGCATCGCTCTCATCCACTCGGGTTTCGACTTCTCTTCATCAAAACTACTCAGTTCCTTCAATAACAGTAGTAGTAGTTCTCCGAGTTCTTCATTGGAATTTAAATCGTAATCACCAATATTATCGGGTAAGATCAAAGGGCACGCAGAACATTTAACCGACGTTTGTCTAGCATCATTCACTGTTGTATGATTGCTGTTACAGACAGAGTCACTATTGTTAGCAACAATTTTGTCGTTGCTGCAGCTGTTTGCGACTAAACTTCTACCGCTTGCCACATGGTTGTTGCAGTTTGCAACGGAATTGCCCATGTTGCTACTTTTAGCGACAGTTTCGGCATCGCTAACAACAATAATACAACAGTGAATGACGCTAGACAAACCCCGGTCAAACGTTCTACTTGCCCTTACATATCATAGTTTCTGAAATGTTATATAAATAACATTGCATCTAACCATAGGAAACATTAAGGAAATGACTAAAATATGTTGGTAACTCCGGACCATATTCACAAGTCGTTGAATATAGAAGGATCTACATTGACAAGTCAATCAGGTTGGCCTAGTTTCATAATTGTAATTGGATTAGTATCGTAATGTATGGGTCACATAGTCAAGGTTAGATTATAATTTTTATACGGCGTACGGAACTACGCCCAATACCGGAGAAAGAACATTTTTGAGACGGGATGTCAACCATTCATACTGGCTTTGACGTTCCATACCTGACTCACCCATGAACACCATCAACGACGAAACTAGGGATGAGTAAATGCAACCAGGTATCGGTACCGAACCGGGTACTTTCCGTACCGATTCGGTACTCGTGACTTCTAGCTACAAAGAACTAGAGTTTTGTCGCCGCTAATAACCCCAATTATCGCCACTAAAAGTAATAGCGACAACATGTCGTCTATAAAGCCGCATCGCTATTGGTCTAAAATCGCCGTTAAATAAGGTTGTCGCCGCTAATGTTTTCAGAGTTGTCGCTAAATGTGTTGGAATCTGGTTAACCAGCGGCTACGTTGAACTCAGGTAAACTTTTAGCAGCGACATGTCACCACTAATGCGCCCAAAGTCACCGCAATTACTCTTTGACCATTATCATGTATTTTCTTGTATTTTCGGCATCTCCAGCTTTTCTTAGCTAAAACTAATATATGCAGATCTTTTCCAAGTTTAAACCACAACCATTGGATGAATACAAACATACAAAAGTACATAAACGTTAACTAGTTCAAATATTTTGTTTAAGTCAAACATAAAACAAACCATTAAAACATCAGACTAAATAGTTCATATCATCATCATTTGTTTAAGTAAAATATGTTTTTTGGTTTGGTCCGGTTATGTTTAACAGTTATACGGTTTGGTTTCGGTTTACAATATTAAAAAACATTATTAATGGATTGATTCATGGTTTGACCTAAATCCGTAAAATTTGGATATTGAACAGCCCTACATACATACATACATACATACATACATAAACACACACATACATACATACATACATACATACATACATACACAATGTTGCAAAAGCCGTTAGGCGGTCCTTAGGCGGCTGACCCCCTTGGAGGGAGTACTCGGAGAGTACTCGGACATGATAAATATAAAGAAAATAAATTATTGGGTAATATATATATTTCAAATATCATAAGTTTACTAATACTTATAACAAAATAAGTGAATATCAATATACATAAGAGAAATACATTTTTAAACACTAAATTATTCTAAAAAATGTTAAATTATTAATTAAAAAATGATATTCGTTCCTTAATATTATAAAAATACGAATTATGTTGTATTTTTTAAGTCAAAATAGACCTAAGTTAACCGATTAGGTCTGATTCTGGCTAATGTTGACCACATTTGAACAATTTTTTGTAACTAGGCAGAGGTAAAGAAACTCTCATCGACACCATACCTTGTAGCGAGTACTCGGAGAGTACTCGGCCTTGTAGACCTACTTTTACAACATTGTACATACATACATACATACATACATACATACATACATACATACATACTGTAGGGCCTCGTTTTGTTATTTAGTCTTTGTATCTGTTTAAGCTATTCACGATGTATTTAGTTAACTTATCGGTTTGTTTAATGTATGTTTGGGCCGAAGACCATGTAATTTTGAGCCCATTGGGCCTGATAATACAAAGAGGCATGGCATGCCTCTCCTTTAAATAGGAAAGCATGCCCATGCACTCACCAACCTTTGAAAATCTTATCCACAATATCTCATCAACTCTCTCGTCTCTCCATCTTTCTTACAATTTCCGGTGATAAAAGCACAAACAAGATCCGAGATATTGGATGCTTACTAGTGATTTCCGCTAGCTAGTAAGTGAGACCAATTCAAGAACTCGTGTTGTTTGATCCGTTATAAGGACCGACAATTGGTATAAGAGCTTTCGGCTTTACTAGTCGTAGTTCTTGGGCCAAAACCTTGGATTTTGATCTTGTTTGTGTGTTTAAGACTTGTTGTGTTCAAGTGTTAAAGTGGGTCTTCGGGTTCACTTGTTATAGTTGTGTTTAGAGGCTTGACATAAGGGTGTTGAAGTGTTACAAAGATATTTGGTATTGAAAGAGTGTGTTCTTGTGTTCTTGAAAGTGTTTGGATTTAAGAAGATTGTGAGGTTAAGATTCAAAGCTTGTGTTTAAAGATATACAAAGTGTTCATCGGGTTTCTTAGTAGATCAATCGACTTTCCATATTTATCAAAAAATGCACTTGTGTGAAAATACTTGCAGTAAGTACCTTACGTACTTTATGGAATTTGGATCGAATTGATTTTCACAAACCATTCAAATGGAATCCACAAAACCATTCGAATCGAATCTGCAAATCATTCGAATCGAATTACAAATTTCAATCAAATCGAAATATTAAACTATTAAACAGAATTGAATTCCATTCGATTCGTTTATAAACTCAATTCCATTCTTTTCTTAAACTCGATTTAAATTCTTTTCTCAAACTCGATTCGATTCATTTGATAATCGATTCAATCTAACCAACTCAATTCGATCCGTTTTTACTTGAACTTTTTGGCATAGACTGTTGTTAGACTGTTTTACTTGATTACTGATTTGTAAGATGACGACTGATCCTAAGGCATTGAAAACCTACCGTATCTTTGAAAATGAGGTCGAGACTACTAACAAACCTCCAAAACTGCTCAAGTGGGATAACAACTTTGAGCCACGTGGCATTTCAAGAACTATAAAAGAATTACTGACTATGCTCTTCTCAGATCAATTGAAAATGGTCCTTACATTCCCACCACTGATACCGCTGATGGACCAGTTCCCAAACTTGTAGCGCCTATACGGACATGGATGAATGATGATTAAAAGGCCTATGGTGTCTTGAATGTGTGCCTTTCACTTGAAATCGCTCAAACTCTAAGAGATCACGCCACTGCAAAAGGTCTATGGGATGCATTGATTAACAAATTTGAAGGAAATTTAGAGATGAGAAATAGTAAAAAGGCTATGCTAAAGGGTGAATTCAACATGTTCATTCATATACAAGGAAAACTGTTGGATCTCTCATCTACAGGTTTGAAACATTAATCACCAAGATGAAGAGTGCTGGGATTGACTATGATTAGATAAAAATCAATGACAAGCTGTTAAACTCCTTACCATATACGTGGAACAATAGTATTATCACCATCAAAAGAACAACGAATTTGCAAATAACATCTCTGTCTGACTTGACTTCCACCATAAGTTCTATGAATCATGTGAGAATCTCTACTGGATCAGGGGTCAGCACAACTTTCCTTAGTTAAGCTCATCCCAGCGTTCATCCGGTTGATGGGGTGAATATGTTTTCTGCTCAACCAACACAACATTCTGCACTCAAAATTTTTTCTAGTCAGCAAGCACCATCCAGTTCAAGATCCTTTCAAGAAGCAGTAGACAAGGTTGTTGAACAAGTACCGAAAGCTCATGGGATTAAGAAGCCTACAACTAGCTCAATCTACCATACTCCTTAAGTTGATGAATCACATGTCGCGTTGTTTCATGCCTTTATGGCAAGCCATGAGGAGTTGTTGCAGGGAAAACTTCTACCTCCTTCATTTCAACAAGGAGACATTCCCAAATTCAACAAAAAGGATCTCAAGAAAATGGACGTCAAGTACCAGATGGCCGTGGCTGTTCATCGCGCTTAAAATTTCATGAAAAGTATGGAAGAAACAACTCAAGGATTCTTATGGGAATGAGATTGGTGTTGACAAGGACAAACTTCGGTGTTACAAATGCAATGAAATAGGGCATTTCACGAGGGAATGTACAAGTCCATCCAAGCCTGCCAACGACATCATGATTACTGAAGTCTCTGACAACGAAGGTGGTATAAGGAGTGAAAAGCGGCAAATTAATCAGTGCACATCCTCAAAACAAAGAGTTCCCTAAATAGGTCAAAGAAATTCAACAAAAGGGAAATCTAGATCAAGCTCAAACTCATATGGCATGGTTTTTCTATCAGTTGCTACAATTGAACCAGATTAGGAGGATGAATAATTCTGTGAGCTGATAAATCGACTAACCTTCGCTGGAATGGCGTTTGTGAATGAAAATCAACCCTCACCAAGCTCTGCTGCAGAAGAATACCAAACTGTCTCTAACGTTCCCGAGGTACACAAACTATGTTCTCAAGATTCTATTAATATATTAGAGGATTATAGAACTCACAATGTTGCATTGATAGATGATAACGTAAGTATTAAAAGTAAGAACGATGAGTACAAAAAGGCTGAGAAGATTTTTGCCACTCGAATTAAAACCCATACTAATGAAATGGCTAAATTAAATGAGAAATTGCTTCAGTCTAATAAACTAGCTGAGTTTCATGAAATACAAATCGTTGAATTGAATGCTAAAATTGAAAAGCTAGAATTAGACCTTGCCCAAAGAAAGATAACTATGGATAAGTTGGAAATGGCGTCTGATAAACTGAATGGGATTATTGGGGAAAAGATTGGGGTGAAACAAAGAATAGGTTTAGGCTATGATCATACAATAGTTCCTCCATCGTTCAATGAGAACTACACTAGCCTAACCTATTTTAGTTTCAATACCCCACCAGAGGATGGAATGGTCTATGGCGTTGGTCATGTACCAAAACCAAAAACACCTATTTCTCCTGCCTCCAAAATTGTTGACCCATTCCTATATCAGTTAGTTCTAATGGTGATTTATCTTCTTTGACAGGTCATGTAGAAGAAAATGGGTGTGTGGAAAAGGACATGAGTTGTGAAAAGAAAAGCAAGTTAAAGTCACCTTTTGATTCCAATGTGAATCTAACACAACAACTCGGTCTATTATAATAATACATTTGGATCTATGAAAAACATATTGACCTCATCTGTGAATGATCATGTAATTTGTGAGAGTGTTGATGTTGACACTTCTCAAAATGCTTTAAATGAAAATGATGGTTTTGTTTCAGATAGTGATTGTGAAACTATTTATGATGAAACTTTTGTTAAATGTGATGTGAATACAAATGTGGTTGATGAGATGAACATAACAAGTTGTTCATCCAACTATTGTAAAGTTGTGGATAACTTAAACAAAAGGAAAGTTTTTAAAAATGCAAGGGAAAGTACTTCAAGTAAATATATTCCACCTCACAAAAACTCAATTTCTCAAACAACTAATCATTGGAAAAATCCTCAACCGTACACTCATTTTGATAACAACTACTATGGTCACCATTAACAAAATTATGTTGATTCATTTTACACAAATTCTTTTGATGATAGAGGTTACGATCAGATGGTTTTTCATGTTCCTTTCCAAGCATCACCTTTCCAACCGCATCAAGTGTATCATAGTTCTGAAGAGTTCTACAGAGCCTCTAGAAGAAAATGTTGTTATGTCTGTGGAAATCCATCTCACCATGAAATACATTGCAAGAAATGGCACCGACAACAGACGGAAATGATCAATTAGTTTAGTCAGTCCGGTTCTAATGCTGTACCAAGTACAAGAACAAGGACTGACCAATCTGAAAGTTTGGACAGTGAAATGGACGTGAGATACAAAAACCATGAGAAAACCAGATAACCTTTTTAAAAACCAAGAAGGAAAGATCAAAAAGGGGTTCTAAGATTGAGAAATCCAAGAACCCACCAAAAACAAGTGAGAAAAGAAATTCAAAGATTTGTAAGATCGGAGGATTTTGAAGACATTCCAAAAGATCTTTCAAAAACAGGAAACATGACTCCGTATGGATTCCTAAGGATTACTCTTCTAATTCTGATTCACCTCAAAGCTTCATCTTTCAAGAAAATAAAATAAAATTTGGTGATTTCATGGTTGATCTTCCCGAGACAAATAAGTCTCGGGAACCCATGTCTAATTAACTGTTAATGTGTGTAGGGTCAGTCAAGAAGGTCTATCAATAGTATTTGGTACTTGGACAGTGGCTGCACCCAACACACAGCAGGAGACAGGTCCTTGTTGTTTGACGTTCTACAGTTCGATGATGGGCACGTTTCCTTTGTTGGAGACATGGGATGGAAAATAACTAAGAGAGGAAAGGTCTCAAATGACATTCTGAACTTTAAATATGTCTTGTGGAACAACTCAACCACAATATGCTCAGTCTCTCATAAGAAATACTCAACCCTCTTCAAAGAACATGAGTGTTTAATTCTGAAACCTGGTTTTAAAATCCATGAGGAATAGATTCTGATGCATACTCCAAGGCATAATGATGCTTATATATTGGACATGCGTAGTTCGTACTCACGTCAAGCAGCTTCTTGTATATTATCTAAGGCCTCGAAGAACGACTCATCACTTTGACATTGGCGTCTGGGTCATGTCAATTTTAAGAATTTGAACATATTGGTCAAAGGTGAGCATGTGACGGGTTTTCCTTTTAAAACTTTTTCATGCATTGAGAAATGTTTTTCATGTATAAAATGCAAACAAAACAAACTTCCTCATAGGCCAACACAATCAATTCAGTTGACTCCATTTCAGTTGTGCATATGGACTTATTTGGTCACAAGGATGATACTGCACAGTTTTTAATCAAATTCAAAACTCTTGTGGAGAGACAAACCAACAAGAAGGTCAAATGCATCAAAAGTGATAATGGAATCAAGTTTTGCAACAGAACTATTGATGACTTTTGTCATACAAAGGGGATAGACTGACAATTCAGTGCACCGTACACTCCTCAACAAAATGGGGTTGCTGAACGTCGAAACCTAAGAAACCTAACACTGATTGAGGCAACTAGAACCATGCTTTCAGATACCAAGCTTCCACTATTCTTCTGGGGTGAAGCAGTTAATCCTGCATGCTTCATACAAAACCGTGTGCTAATCAACAAACGCTTAAAGAAGACTCCTTATGAAGTCTATTACAAGACCAAGCCGCAAGTCAACTACTTTAAAACATTTGTATGTCCATGAACGTTGCTCCATACAAGTGCCAACCCTGATCCTAAGTTTGTTGAGAAAGTCGATGAGTGTTATTTTGTTGGTTATGTTACCCACAAGACAACTTATCGTGATTACAATAAGAAAACAAAGGTTATAGTTGAATCCTACATTGTTGACTGGCAAGAGCTTAATACCACTGATACGCACATGGGACCAAATTGGTTATTTTATTATGAAGGATTATTCAATCAGTTCAGCTGTATGTCTACTCCCCTACCAACATCAACTCGTGTTCCAGCTCCCGTATCTGACCTAGTACTGATTCAGGCTATTTCCAACATCCTGAATGATACCAACCTGATAGATGGTCCCTCATATAGGAATGCTTTTCCCATAACCCCTCAACCAGTTGTGGCAAATCACACTTCTTAAACAGCTAACACAACTGACCTAGTGACTGTTGATGATGCTTCTGATCCTGATTCAGACACATCATTTCGATCAGCTGACAACGTTGATGTAGATCAAACTGGCACAACAGTAGATGCTCAAGCAGAATCGACACCACCCTCACCCAATAAAAAGATTCAAGTTTCTGCTGGACAAGCTAATGCAGTTAATTTTGACAACGCTTACACCCCACCGGTTCCAACAATTTTAGTACCATTCAATGAAGAACTCTGGGATGGTCCTATCGCTCTTGTACATGTGGTTGATAAACCAGACATTTTCAACCATGTTCTGATGAACTCTTCATGCGTTTTTTGTCGTGTTAAGAACTTGTCTATTCAGATTCAAGCAAACTGGTTGATCAAGTTGATGACGTCCCACAACTGCTTAGTCACCGTTCACACCTAACCGAGAACATCATTGGCTCCCCTTCCATCGGCATTCAAACAAGGAGCAGATCTGGTTACATAAACAAATGTCTTTTTGCTTGTTTTATTTCATAGGTTGAACCTAGGTATTACAAGGTAGCCCTAAAGAAGAATTCCCAGGTTGATTCAATGCAAGAAAAGCTGTTACAATTCAAGAAGCTCAATGTATGGAGGCTAGTAAAGAAGCCTGAAAACAAGAAACCGATAGAAACAATATGGTTGTTCCGGAACATGAAGGATGATAAAGGGGTCATTATAAACAATAAAGCACGGCTGGTAGTTCAAGGTTCCTCTTAGTGTGAAGGTCCGGATAGTGATAAGGGTTACGCTCATGTTTCTAGGCTTGAAGCAATTCGTCTCTTCTTGGCCTATTCATCATACATGTACTTCAAAGTATACTAGATGGATGTAAAGACTGTTTTGTAACATCCTAAAAATTTTAATGATGAATAAAGGAAGTTATGTTTAGTGATTTCGCGTAATTAATTAGTATCGGGTAGGGAGCGGGTCTTGGACGTGGATTAATTGAGATGGGTTAAATAAGGATGGGATTTCAGGGATATAAATACCCCCAAAATCCCAAAAATATCTTCATTTACATCTATTTCTTCACACACTCAAAACACACACATTCTAACCGATCAAGATTCGAAGCCGAGACCCGAGATTTTGTTGATAGATCTGAGTTGGTAAGGTAAGAACAAATCCAACAAAGCTAATATTACTGAAAATGGTTAGGATTGGATGGGTTAACCGGACCCGAAACCCAAACTGCCCAAATCGGACCCCTAAAACGTCGATTTTAGGCCGATTTGATGGTTGGGATTTGTAGGCGCCGATCATACGATTCCGTGGGTACCAAAATCGAGTTATTTGGCTAAGAAACGAAGGATTTATGGGCAAACAGATCTGCAGCGCGATAACTTCGCCTGCAAGATTAAGTTCGCCTGATGAACTTCGCCTTCAAGCGTAACTTCGCCTAAGGATAACTTCGCCTACGGCCAAGTTCGCCTAAGGATAACTTCTCCTGAAGCCAAGTTCGCCTAAGGATAACTTCGCCTGAAGCCAAGCTCGCCTAAGGTTTAACTTCGCCTGAAGCCAAGCTCACCTAAGGTTTAACTTCGCCTGAAAACTTCGCCTGAAGCCAAGTTCGCCCGAGGTTTAACTTCGCCTAAAGTGAAGTTCGTTTAGAAAATAAATTAAAAACCTAATGGAAAATGTGTTAAGACAGTTAATGGAAATAAAATTTTTCCAAGCTGACCTGGCAGCTCGACCCCAGCCAGGGGCTCTGCCCCTTGGACCCTGCTAGGGGCTGCCGCCCCTAGACCCCGCTGCCAGGGGCGCTGCCCCCGGACCCCCGTTCGTTGTGGGTAGTAATTAAGACTAGAAAGATGTTATAAGTAGTGATAGTTAAATTGATATGTATACTTGTTATACAGTCAGCCGTGCACAACTGAAGAAAGGGATTACGATCAACGGAGAACGTAACCGTGTTCAGGTGAGTTTCTAGCCCCATTTATGTGTTACGTTTTCGGGGCTGTGTGCATACTCAATATGTTTGTTAATACACTTATCCTAAGAGATAAGTGTATGCCTTATGTGGATAATGTGAAATGTATGAATGATTGCTTGATGGTACGTGAACGATCTTCGGATATTGCACGTACTGTCAGGTTGTAACGCTATGTATAAGGTAAGTATGTTATGTATGTTTATGTGTATGAACATGATAGAGATAATAGAAGAAAGAAATGATAATGTATGGTTGTATGGTTACGAAAAGGGTACCGAGCCCTAATAATACTCGAGGTATGATGTATGGTTGTATGGTAACGAAGAGGGAATCGAACCCTACTAATATTCGAGAACTAGGGAACCGAACCCTACTAATATTCGAGGAAGAAGGGTACCGAGCCCTAATAATACTCGAGGAAAGAGGGTACCGAGCCCTAATAATACTCGAGGAAAGAGGGTACCGAGCCCTAATAATACTCGAGGAATGTAGGGCGTAATGCTCTTTATAACATAAGATATGAAAGTAAGTTAATACAAAAGAAAGTATGAAAGTAAGAAAGTATGAATGTAAGAAGGTATGAAAGTATGAAAGTATAAAAGTATGAATGAAAGAATATAATGTTATGTGAATGGTATGATTATGTGATTATCTAGAACTCACTCAGCGTAGCTGACTTTTAGTATGCACGCAGGTGAGTAGGATGAGGCAGCTCGCTTGAGGAGACACATGGCACTGAACAAGAATCTGGCATCTGAAGACTTATGATGTTTTAATTTAATGCTTTAATGTTGAAAGACAAAGGATGTTTTGAGACAAGTTATGAATTATGTAAAGTTTTATGAAAGTTTTATTTTCCGCGTAAATGTTTTAATTAACTCTGATATTTAGAACTGTGTTTATGAGTAAATCCAACACGAAAGTAGGGCTACCGGTAACGGGGCCTTACATGTTTTCTTCTATTGGAAAGTAAAAGTAGAAATTTACGTCAAGCAACCGCCATGTTTTAAAGATCCTGAACGTCCCAGTCATGTTTATTGTCTTGATAAAGCTCTTTATGGCCTTCATCAAGCACCTCGTGCTTGGTATGCTATCTCAGCAAAACATCTTGTGAAGAATGGCTAAAGAAAAGGTGTTATTGATCAAACACTCTTTATCAAAAAGGTAAAGGACGATCAGATTCTTGTCCAAGTGTATGTTGATAAGATTACCTTTGGGTCAACATGTGATAAGTTGTGTAGAGAGTTCGTGACGGTCATACAGAGTCGATTTGAAATGAGTTGGTTGGGGGAAATTACTTTTGTTTTGAGCCTTCAAGTTGAACAGAATACGGACGAGATTTTGATTCATCATGAGAAATACGTTCGAGAGATTGTTCAGAAATTTAGAGTCAAGGATGCCAATCCCTATCTTACTCCAATTTCTACAAGACCAGTGTTAGCTCCGAATCTATAGAGAAAGTCAGTCGATCAACATCTTTATAGGTCCATGACTGGCTCCCTTATGTATCTCACTGAAAGCAGGCCGGGCATTATTTTCCCTATCTATCAGTGTGCAAGATATCAATGTAATCCAAAAGAGTTCCACATAACCGTTGTCAAGCGTATCTTTCGGTATCTAAAAGGAAAGTCTTGCTTAGGTCTTTGGTATCCCAAAGATTCTCATTTAGTACCGCACACATTCACCGAAAGTGTTATAGGGGATGCAACCTTGATCCAAAATCAACTTTCAAAGGATATCAGTTCCTGGGAAACCGGTTAGTCTCTTGGCAATGCAAGAAGCAAGTCACCTTATCCACCTCAACTGCTTAAGCATAATACATTGATGCCTCCACTTGTTGCTCACAAGTGGTTTGGATCCAATATCAGCTGCTGGATTACGGTTTGAATTTATTTTGTACCCATATCATGTTTGATAATGAAGCATCGGTTTGTATTGTCAAAAACCCGGTCCAACACTAAAAGACAAAACACATTGACATCCGAGTGCACTTCATTCGTGATTGTTATGACCAGAAACTTGTCAGTATTGAAAGGGTTCACTCTGACAACAACTTTGTAGACTTTTTTCATGAAAGCCTAATCGTGCCTGGTTTCTATATCTCGTAGAGTCACTGGGCATGATCTGTTTTGACTAAACTTTATTTATATTTTTGTTTTTAAAGTTGTAAATAATTTTCAAATATGTCACAATTTAAGAGGAAGAAAATGAGTTAAGTTTAATTTTCTAAAGAATTTTAATTTGTTTTAAGAAAAAAAAAATGTGTCACTTGACTTGTCAAAAAGATTTTATACTTTCTTTAGAAAATTACAGAAAAAGTTTCAAAAAGATACTCTCTCGTTTAGAGGGAGCTCCTGCTTAGAGGGAGTCAGCAAATTAAACAGCATCTAAATTTTTGTGAACCTAATCAGACTTTTAGAAAATGATAAAAAAAACTATCTTTAATGATCCTAGCACATGAAAATAATAGATCAAAAGCCAACAAGATCATCGCATGATATATAGATAGGCTTGACAAATGAGTAAATGTTAGAATGATACAAGCTTAAACTCTTGCCTATACTAGTGGTTACACGTTCATGAAGCGATTGCCGACTCCAAAAAAAGTCATATGAAGGCAGAAACATCAATAACATGTCATACCCAAGCCTCTTACCTGATCGCAGTTGTCTTATGTAGTCCAGTGTTAATTTTTCTTTTATTACATCAAGAAAAGAGTCTAGAAAAGAAAAAGAAAAGAGTCAACGAAGAAAAGAAAATTTAAAAGACGTGTCTCTTAGGATTTTAATCTTCTAAATTATTTTTTCATTTATTTTGATTCAATCCTTGGACTTTCTACGTTTGTAGTCATACAAGATCTAATGGTTAAGGTCCTGAGTCTTATGATTTGTTTTATTTTCTTTCTTTTGTTCAAGCCTTGGACTTTCTCTGTTTGTAGTCATAAAAGACCTGATTGTTAAGGCCCTGAACTTCTGCTTTATTTTCACCTTTCTAGATCGAGTCATGTGTACAAAATAAATGGTAAAAGTGTCAATAACCGTATTGTGATCAAATAAGAAAGGTTTAAGTCAAGTTGAGGTGATATGTGAACACGAACTATGCTCGAGGTATGATGGAGCATGTAACTTGTCAGATTAAATGGGGTCCACATAAGTACGGTGCTTAATAAATACCTTAACATATCACTTCGACATCAAAATACTTGTTAAGCTTAAAGTGGACAAATTATAGTTACAATCAACTTTGGGTTCTTGGCATAAAAAATTGTAAATAGAAGTGTGATATGGGACGTTATCGATCAATGTGATTCCATGTTGCGGTCTTTTTCGCCAAAAGTATGTAAACTATTTATAATTGTAATTAATATGCAATGTATAATATTAGTTTCATCTTTACTCCTAAGTGTTCTAATTTATTTTGTTAATTTTGTTTTATTTTTCTTAACTTAAGATTTGTCTTAAGTAGGTTTTGTTTTATTTAATTTTAATTTTATTTTATCTTATTTTAAAATTTTTTATTATTTATTTTTATTTCTTTATTTTAATAGTTAAAATATGTTATTCATGGGTTTATGTTAAGGTCTTTCGTGCAAAAGTTGTTAATGAGTGAACCAACAAAATATGCCTTACATATACTTAAAGTGTTCGGATTTGGTGTACAAATACTTTTTGGATTTAAATCTGTAAATATTTTTAGAGTTTGGGGGTTGAGAGCGTAAAACCATTTATAGCTTGAGAGGTTTTGACCATATCACGAGATAGGCTGACACTATATAAAGGGGAAACCAAAATATCTCTCATTTATCCACTCACACTCTTCTTTAAACTCTCCCAACTCTTTCTCTTTCTACTTTATCCACCGTCCTACTCTTTCAAATCCTAACATCAAATTAGACCTGCTTAAATCTTTATGTCTAACAATTGATAATCATCACAGATGGATCCATCTTTGTTGGTTTAATTTTTGTTTAATTCGATCATGTTCTTCTCGGTTATCAACGGACCATCAATGAATCAAAGGGGCTTTATGAGTTGTTGTTTGGTCAAGTAGATGATATAATCTTATCATTGCCATCATAAGGGACTTTGGTGTTGATTTAATTGAGTTTTCATGTCAATTTGCATAGTTTCTTTTTAGGTCATTTTCGGACCTTTTTGGGTCTAATTGACCCGTGAATGGTGTTTGTTTATGTAAAATGGTTGCTCGGGAACTCATATCAAGGTTAATCGAACCCAGATGAAAGGAAAGTTATTGTTTGGACAAAGTGTTGTATTTGATTAGAGTTGAATTTCAATCGAATCGAGTTCATAAACAAATCGAAGAATCAAAATACAATCACCGAAACTGTTCAAAGGCAAAAGGAATCGAATCGAAAGCATAATAATTCCATTGAATTTGATTCTAATTGAATCAAATCGAGTTCCAGACTTGACTCGATTTGATTCATTTCAAACTCGATTCGATCCGTTCACAGTTTGAGAATTTTCATGTTTTACATATCAAAAGGAATTCGAAGTGACTATAATATCAATCCAATCAAGTTTTTGAAAATCTAATCCAATTGAACTCAATTTCAATCACATCGAATATCAAAACTCGATTTGATTCATTTTATACTCGATTCGATCCGTTTAAACTTTAAATATTTTCTTCAACAATTTCCAACTCAAATATTTTATAGCAAAACTCGATTCAATCCATTTTTCCTTATCAGTTTCAGTTTTCTTTTTTTTTTTGGTTTACTTTCTCTTTTTTTTTCTTTCTTATTCTACTTTATTGTTTTCTTTGTTTATTGTTTGTATATATCTTTGATCTTCCAACTCAATGATCAATCCTAATGACTTGTTTTATAATTTCTTTTATTAACCTAATATGTATCACCCACTTGACATTCCCCGTAAGAAGAAGTATAAAGTGTTCATCTCAATGATAAAGGGGATACGGGAATGTCCACTGATGCACGCTATCTCTGCCAACCCAGATATTCTTACTTACCCGGTTGAAGAATTCTGGCCAAATGCCAAAACGGTTAAAGGTGGTGACACTATCACTACAAAGGTTGCTGAGAAGAAATTAAAAATCACTGAGGCTGATATTTGTCAAGCCTTAAACATAAAGGATGCCCCAAATGTTCCTTATTCATCAGCAAAGAAACCAGAGTTGAAGGAGTTTGTGATGAGTATTGAATATGATGTCAACTGGTCCACATGCGAAAAGAGACATCTCTCACCTTACTGGAAATTCTTGTTCCATATCACTGCAAACTGTCTCTCGTCACAAAAGGGAGGGTTTGAAAAACTAAAGGTGGACTGGGGGTGGAGTAATGAGCTGCTTGACCCACCAAACCAGGTTCAACTACTCTAAATGTTTTTTCAAGTGCATGCAAGCAAATGTGTTGTCAAAGCACACTTGGATGATGTATCCAAGGTTTTTGCAATTGATTGTAGATAATTTTATGCCCGAGGTTCCACGTCATGTATACTCACCCATGTTTGATAAAGGAGGGAATGAGCTACCTCCTATTGAACTTCATCATGCAAAGGTGGTCAAACATGTTGTATTTATGGCTATGTTGGAGCCTTCGGGTCGCAGTGGGTATACGTATCAAGGTGTTCTACCTAGTCCTAAATTCAGTTTATTTGCTGAAACTGAACCTGATAGTGAAGACACTACTGAGGAATAAGGTGATGGTGATAATAGAGACGATGGTGATAATGATGGTCAAAGTGGTGATGATGAGCATGATAGTGAGGCTACTGATATTGAGACTAACGTCGAGGGAGAACACGAGCGACCATTCATCCCAAGAAAAGGAAGGCTATAAGTAAGCCTTCTGCTGGTCATTCGTCCCAACACGAGGAGGAAGAAAGAGAAAAGGAACACGAGCGGCCTCTGAAACGTTTGAAGAAAGACAAGGACTCTACGAAGTCCGAGCCTTCAAAGATGCCGACATCAGTTAAGATAATCTTTCCCTCTGCTTCCACTATGACACAACCACCACTAACCTCCCAGGTTTACCCACACCAAGCCTCACCAACAACACTATCCCGCACTCTAGAAGCCCTTAAAAAAACAAGTCTATGTTCCAAAACATAAGGCTAAGACTCCAAAGTTGAAGTCTAAACATGTTCTTGTTTCATCTTCATCCAAGACTAAAACTAAGACTAAAACCAAGACCAAACACACACCTAGGAGACTTTTAGATGAACCAATTACACCCCGGAACCCATTCACCAAGACCAACCCATACAAGGTCTTCCATTACCTCAAATAGCCGAACTTGAGACTGAACCCATCCATACTTCACCTACCCACCAAACACTTTCACTACTTAGGAGTTCATCAACCTTTTGCTCACCAACCTACCAATTCACCTCCCCAATCAAAGCCACATCTTTCTGGACCTCCACCTTCACATCGTTAACCAAAACCAAACCACCAAACAATCATTTTTTACACTACCTACCCACACACAAACTGTCCAATCCTTAACACAAACCCCAACTCAACCTATTAGCCTACCTCTAACCATATCTACATCCTTAATTTACCCAAACCATCACCATGCCAACCCAAACAACCATTCAACCAACCTTTTCAATCACACCTACTTCAACCACCAAAAGTCTTGTCATATCCGCCATACCCTTATCCAGTGGAATGTCAAGGAGATCATCAGTGTTCAGAGATCATGTCCTAGATAGGATTCAAGCAGTGGAGGAGTCAAACGAGAAAAGGGTCAAGCGGAAACACCTCTTTATAAACTTTGTGAGAGAATAACAAGCAACGAATGAAAAGGTCGTGAAGGAAAGGGATGAGTTGGCTGCTCAAGATAGGGAGGTTGATAGAGCCCTGATCGAGAGCCAAAGGCTGTAGTTACAAACTCTTCAAAACCGTGTCGATAATCAACTAATCCAGATAAATGAACAATCTTTACTGAATGCCAAACGACATGATGAAGTCGTTCGCCTTGGATCAAATGTTTCCCCTCTTGAGACTAATCTTCCCTCCTCCTCAAACTTTGCTCAGAATCTAAGGATGGAGCTAGAGTCAAGAGTGGATAAAAACCTTGATAGAATATGAGGATCTCGACTCTCATGTCCGTATGTTGGAGGGTGATTCCACTTCATTACGAAATGTATGAACCTTAATCGGTGAAAATGTGGAGTTGAGAGCCAAGATCGATAGGTTGAGAACTCTGATTGATGAATAAGAAAATTTTACTAATGCTCAAGTTCAGGTTAATGAAGGTCTAGGGAATCGTTATCTTGGACTTCTCGAGATCTTGAAGATGACAGATGAAGATGTTGAAGAACTCAAGAACCAGCTGAAGGCATTCTTCAAAAACTGGCATGACTCCGATAATAATGATGAGACAACAAAAAGGAGACAGTCAAGCTTGGCTGAACTGATTGCAGATGCATGTACCGTTACTCATAAAAACGGTATTGGTGCTAGTGGTAGCAGTGTTGGTGATAATGAACAAGCAATTGTCGTACCGTTGTGAGCACCGCAATCGTTGGTACAACTGTAGCAAGTGCCATTCCCAGTGCTGTTGTTACCATTGCACTTGTTGTGTCTACTGAAGTCGCTCAAGTGGTTACTCCGGCTGTTGGAGCGACTATGGTTAAAGGCATAGATGATGATGATTCTGATGATGATGATGATGATGACGATGTCGAGGCTGATGACGCGGATGACGAGAATGATAATGAGGATGATGATCCTCATGATAGTTATGACGAGCCGCGTGATGACGTTGATGGTGTAGGTAATGGGAATGGTCTTGACGACGATAATGGCATTGTTGGTGGTGGTAATGGAACGAGTCGGCAACATGAGGAATCGTCAAAGAATGTTGTAACTGAGGATCCCGCCAAGAAAATAAGAGATGCAGACGCTGCACTAGAAGAGGAGATCTCCTATGTTTTTAACATTGCTACTTGTGCAAGTACCCGATCTCCAGTTCAAGAAGCCGTGGAAGGCGAAGAAAATAAAGACCATAATGATGACATAAACTACTCCCCAAATCCGGACACTCTGGTTTGTGTTGATCAATAATCGGTTGAGGATCCAGCAACCGTGGTAGCTCTTTTCGCTCAAGGCTCAATAAAGAAAAGAGCAAGCAATACACCATTGGGATTACGACCAGTATTCGAAGCCATACTTATCACTACCAAGATGACTCCCCAATCCTTTACTGCAAACGACACCGATGTAGCAAAACTTGGCTATCATGACAGCGGGGATTTGACCTATCCGAGTTAGAATGATCTGCTTTCATTGTCACAACATGACATGAACTATCTCAGAAGGATCTTAAGTGATGTTATTGGAGAAATGGAGTTTGAGGGGTACTTCAAGAGGATGTTGACTAAAGAACGGATGGATGACTAACACAACTTCAAACTCAACAAGGGTAGATCATATCTTCATCCCTCTGAAGTTGATCCTGCTACGGGCAAGAAGAGAAAGGCATGGAGATTCAAGATGTCCAAGGATCATGGAGAACCAATCTACCATGGTGAACCGTTAACTCCAAAGATGTTGTATGATTTGTCTCATGGGAGTTCGACAACAGCACGGGAGAAGTAGTCATACGTTGTGAAACCATGCACACGATCAGGTTCTTTGATGAACATGAATTGGCTGGTCTAAGAAAGGACGATTTGTTTAAGCTATACTATTCTCCCTTATCCATAGTGGAATATGTGCGGAAAGACAAAACAGATAAGATAGTTGAGAAGTTCAACAATGTCACACCCTCAAAATCCACTAACGGAGTTTTACCGTCAGAGGGTGTGAACTGGCAGGATCGGAATCATTAGTTATAACCAAACCAAAGAAAACGTTTAAATGAAAAATAAGTGCGGAAGCGTAAAACCTTAATTCAAAAGTTGCGTCACGCAGGACGACTTAAAACCAAATGTAAATGTTAAAATTAAGTTTGCAGAGTAAGATGTTTAACAATTAATGCATGCTCCTAAACCGCGCGTCCGCCTCGGCTACCTGAGAATAACATACTAAAAGGGGTCAACACGAGGTTGGTGAGTTCACAAGTTATATAAGATAAATCGTTTAGCGTTTGAGTTCAGCGTTTTCGTTAAGTGTTTTGCGTAACCACGTTACGGCGTTTAAAAGTTTTGCGTAACCACGTTACGGCGTTTAAATGTTTTGCGTAACCACGTTACGGCGTTTAAATGTTTTGCGTAACCACGTTACGGCGTTTAAGTGTGTAACCACGTTACGGCGTTTAAGTGTGTAACCATGTTACAGCGTTTAAGTGTTACCAGATAATGTTATGTCAAATTATATATCGATAGGTAGCTAATCTATACAACAGGTATTACTAAGTGGTTCGAGACCGAAGCTGACTGTTTATCAAGTGCCCGTCACCAGGTCAACCCAGACCATGGTAAGTGTTAGCCAAAATTACACCCACTCAACCTCCAGTTGAGCTTAGCGTCGGGTGGGGTTTGTCAAACCCAGTAGTACTACTCAACAGTGACTCGCTATTCCAAATATTAACCGGTTCGATGCGTGGGACTTCAAGGGTTACGTGCCGCTTAGCCTCTACAAGTGATATATATAATTTATAACAAAATCTTAAATATGTGTTTATCCCAAAAATGCGTTTATCGGAGTATGTTATCTCCCCCAAGTGAAAAACGTTTGAAAACAGTTCAAAGAGCGGGGTAAGTGAACTCACTGTTTGCGAAGAATATTCCAAATTAGATCACCGAGTGATGCGCGTCGTAGAAAACTCTCTAGCGTTCTAAAATAACAAAGAGATTTTCTAAGTATCGGAACGTTTAACGAGTCTCTAGACTCGGCACATAATACCTATGCACGTATCATGTTTCGTGTTTCGTTTGTGAACCGTGTGTGATTTAAACAAGTACAATTGTGATACGATACACGAGTGAGCAATTACTTTCGTGTCATGTATTAATAACGTACTTACAAGCAATTATTCCCGTAAGGGCATTTTGGTCAACAAACAAAGACTAACTAACCATTATTCCCCATAAGGGCAATTTGGTCAATTCATGGCAATCAAACTAGCAACTATTCCCCGCAAGGGTATTTTGGTCAAAATACAACAATTATATAAAAACTATCATATTTCATGCATTCCTACACAACTCAGCAGCTAGTTTCATTGTGACAGAATTTCTACTTGAAAGATTGTACTATTTCACCGATCATATCATCTCAATTAATTCACCAAAAATCACCACTGAAACATACATGTCTTAGGTTTCCAGAACATATTTTATATTATTTTTATTCCATATAGATTTCTCATAATGATCAAAACACTACAGTAAACTCATATCAGTCAGATTCATGCACAACAGAATGTTATTTGCAATTCCCGGTAAACGAAAAATCCAATAAATGCAAGACCACTTGGGTTTGGTTCCTAACTCAGTGAGTCAACTTCCAGAAGTGGAACCAACCCAATTGGCCTCGTAGTTCATGAGATATAGAATTTACAATATAACCTAACAGCAGGTCTAACAGCTCAGCTTTGCATCACGTTTTTGTAAAATCATAAAAGTATACTTCCACTTATCCAAAAATTACGAATTTATACTTTATAGAAACTAGACTCAACCTAGTTTACTGCAGTACCCACAATCTCAATCAATTTTCACGTTTACACTTCGTTACAGTCAGTTAAACATCGTATATATATTCTGTCCAGAATCTGTTCACATCAAAACTCAACATCATAACAATCTATGAACTATCATGCATCCATATAACCCTCTAGACACCATAACTACTATCCATGCATATAAATCACACCATACATACAAGATTAGGGTTTGTGTTTTAATTCAAATCAAGAACAACAATCAATCATGTATCAATATCAATCTAGTTATCACTTTATCATCAAATCGATTCAAGAATCACATGAACAATATAACACCTAGAATCGGCCAGCTAGGGTTTGTTATTAATCCAACAAACATCAAATTCAATCAACAAGGATGTGAAGGATACCTTCCTAGCACTTAGTTCTTGGATCAAAGACTTGAATTGATGGTGTATGTGGGTGTTCTTGTGGACGGCAGCCGTGGAGAAGGGAGGTGAGAGAGAGCCGATCGGAACTTGTAGGTTAGGGTTAGGATAATAATAATAGTTAGGGTTAAGTTAATAATATATTTATAGATATACAAGTTACATTCTAATCCCTCTACTTTCCAAGTGTTGTTTTTCTAGAACATTCTATCATACTTGCACAATAAGTTAACATGACCATAATATTATCACATAGCACATAATCCTAACACATAGTAATCACATAGTTCGTGTTTTGACGTTTGTCGTTTATTTATCAACTCGTTTGCGTTTCGGTGCAAATCCCGAAAGACTACTACACATGTAGTAAATGTTAAGCGTCATTTAAACCCTAGTTTAAATGTAATGAAGTATGCGTTATAGATTCAACGATCTTTAAAGTTTGAATTAACGGAGTTGAGTTAACGAGGTTAACCTGGAATTGACGATTGTCACATCATTCCCATGTTAAAGAATTTTCGTCCCGAAAATTTGAGTCAAGTCGTGATGAGAGCCTGAAAAAGTAAGAAGAAAAATTTTCAGTTTGTCATATCATCCCCTAGTAAAAAGAAATTTCGTCCCGAAATTTAATTCATACCTTCGGTGATGTTTGACGGTTTGCCGGGTTTCGCGGTTTTCGGTGTTTGGTTAGCCCTTCAAAAAGGTGAGGATACTTTTTCATCATTTGATCCTCGCGTTCCCACGTGAACTCCGGTCCACGTCTCGAGTTCCAACGAACCTTAACGATTGGAATTTTGCTGTGTTTGAGTGTTTTGGTTTCCCAATCCAAAACTTCGACTGGTTCCTCAATGAACCGTAACTGTTCATCAACTTGCAGTTCCTCCAAAGGGACTACTTGGGTTTCATCAGATAGGCATTTCTTCAAATTTGATACGTGGAATACATCGTGTACGCCACTGAGTTCTGTTGGTAGGTCCAGTCGGTACGCCACCGGACCAATGCGCTCAGTTATCCGGTACGGACCAACATACCGTGGGTTGAGTTTGTTTCGCTTACCAAAGCGAACTACACCTTTCCAAGGTGAGACTTTGAGTAACACCCGATCGTTCACTTTAAATTCGAGAGGTTTTCGGCGCTTGTCGGCGTAACTCTTTTGGCGATCCCGTGCTGCTGCCATGCGATTTCGGATTTGAACAATCTTTTCCGAGGTTTCGAGTACCAGTTCTGGACCAGTGAATTGGCTGTCACCCACCTCTGCCCAGCAGAGTGGTGATCGACACTTCCGTCCGTACAGCGCTTCAAACGGCGCTGCCTTAATACTTGCGTGGTAGCTGTTATTATACGAAAACTCTACCAAGGGTAAGTGGGGTTCCCAACTTTTTTCGAAATCTAAAACGCATGCACGCAACATATCCTCCAGGGTCTGAATAGTCCGTTCACTTTGCCCATCCGTCTGAGGATGGTATGCTGTACTCATATCGAGACGTGTGCCCAGTGCGCTTTGCAGCGACTTCCAAAAGTGTGAGGTAAAACGAGAATCTCGATCGGAAATGATCGAGACAGGCACTCCGTGTCTAGACACCACTTCTTTCATGTATACTCGAGTCAGTCTTTCCATTTTGTCCGTTTCCTTAATCGCTAGGAAATGTGCCGATTTAGTCAACCGGTCAACGATCACCCAGATGGTATCACATCCCGTCGGTGTCTTAGGCAAACCCGTAATAAAATCCATTGAGATGTGCTCCCATTTCCACATTGGGAGTTCCGGTTGTTGCAGTAGACCAGATGGTTTCTGGTATTCAATCTTGACTCTGGCACAAGTCAAGCATTTGCTCACGTAGGTGGCAATGTCGGCTTTCATGTTCGGCCACCAGTAAAGTGCCTTTAAATCATGATACATTTTATCTGAGCCAGGGTGGATAGAATATCGGGACTTGTGAGCTTCGTCCATCACTAGAGTTCTCAACTCTCCGTATCGTGGAACCCAAATCCGGTTCTCAAAATATCGGACCCCGTCCGATCTGGTTTCAAGTTGCTTGTTCATGCCCCGCATGAGTTCCGATGGAAGATTTTCATCTTTCAAAGCTTCCAGTTGCGCATCGCGAATCTGATCGGGTAAGCTGGCATGAATCGTAAGTTGCAATGCTCTTACTCGTCTGGGTTTATCTGTTTCTTTTCTGCTGAGGGCGTCGGCCACCACATTGGCCTTGCCCGGGTGGTACTTGATGGCACAATCATAATCTTTGAGCAGCTCGACCCAACGACGCTGTCGCATGTTCAGCTCCTTCTGATCGTAGATATGTTGGAGACTCTTGTGGTCGGTGTAAATGGTAAACTTGGTACCGTACAAGTAATGCCTCCATATCTTAAGAGCAAACACCACAGCTCCGAGTTCCAAATCATGGGTCGTGTAGTTCTTCTCGTGAACCCGTAGTTGTCTAGAGGCGTAGGCTATAACCTTCTCGAGTTGCATCAGCACACAACCGAGACCTTGTATAGATGCGTCACAGTGTACCTCAAAATTTTCTGTTCCCTCGGGGAGGGCTAAAATAGGGGCGCTACAAAGCTTGGTTTTCAACAGTTGGAAAGCGGATTCTTGCGCGTCACCCCAGTTGTACTTAGTGCCCTTGTGAGTCAAAGCGGTGAGGGGTTGAGCAATCTTTGAAAATCCCTCGATGAAACGCCGATAGTAGCCGGCCAGTCCTAGGAATTGTCGCACTTCAGTCGGAGTCTTAGGTGCTTCCCAGTTTTTGATGGCCTCCACCTTACCGGGATCGACATGGATACCATTCTCGTTGATCACATGTCCTAAAAAGTGAACCTCGCGAAGCCAAAATTCACATTTCGAGACTTTAGCATACAGTTGTTCCTTCTTCAGTAGTTCCAGAATTATCCTTAAGTGCTCTTCGTGGTCAGTCTCGTTCTTGGAGTAGACAAGAATATCATCGATGAAAACAATCACGAACTTGTCGAGGTACGCCTTGCATACTCGATTCATGAGATCCATAAATACGGCTGGCGCGTTGGTTAGGCCAAAAGGCATAACCGAGAACTCGTAGTGACCATACCGTGTTCTGAAAGCCGTCTTTGAAATATCTTCTTCGCGCACTCTCAACAGGTGGTAACCGGATCGTAGATCGATCTTCGAGTAGTAACTCGATCCCTGAAGCTGGTCAAATAAATCATCAATTCGGGGTAAAGGATAACGGTTCTTGACCGTCACCTTGTTCAATTCCCGGTAGTCGATGCACATTCGGAAAGTCCCGTCTTTCTTTCGAACAAACAAGACAGGGGCTCCCCATGGCGATGAGCTAGGTCGGATAAAACCCTTATCCAACAAATCTTGCAACTGGGTGGACAACTCCTGAAGTTCCGCCGGTGCGAGCCGATACGGGGCTCGTGCTATGGGTGCTGCACCGGGTGTCAACTCGATTTGGAATTCGACTTGACGAATAGGAGGGAGTCCGGGCAAATCCTCCAGGAAAACTTCCGGAAAGTCTCGCACAACCGGTATGTCTTCAATTCGTTTCTCCTCCGCGGGTTTCTCAACAATCTGCGCCAAAATTGCCGGATGACCCTTTCGTAGATACTTCTGTGCTTTCATAAGGGTGATGATGCTGTTGGTCATGCCGCTTCTCTCGCCTCGGACCGAAATGATCTCGCCGGAAGGGGTGGTAATATGGACTATTTTATCATGGCATATAATCTCCGCTCGGTTCTCGGATAACCAGTCCATGCCGACAACGACATCGAAACTACTAAGCGTAAAAGGAATAAGGTCGATGTCAAAAACATGACCTGACAGTTTCAACTTACATCCCGCAAGTATATGAGTTGTTACTACAGTTTTACCATTAGCTAATTCAACAGGAAACTTAGCGTCTAACGGGGTTGGAGTAAGGTCTAAAAGTTGGCTAAAGGCTTTCGACACAAAACTCCTATCAGCTCCAGTGTCAAACAAAATAGAAGCAAAATAATCGTTTACAGGGAACTTACCGGACACCACATGCGGATCATTGCGGGCTTGACCCGATCCAATCACAAACGCTCTTCCTTTGCCATTTCCTCCACCGTTACTGCCACTTCCATTGCCCCCATTGTTGTCATTATGTTTCAGCTTGGGGCAATCCTTCCGGAAATGACCTTCCTGTCCACATTCAAAACATCCCTTAGTCATCGGTTGCTTAGGAGCACCCTTTGCCGCAAGGTCTCCTCTACATTCTTTCGCTTGGTGACCTATCTTTCCGCATCTTTGACACTTGACACGGTCACACTGGCCAACATGATGATAGTTGCACCTGTTGCACTTTGGATACTTCCCAGCATATCCGCTCGAAACCTGCCCGCTACCGTTGTTGTTGGAGTTGTTGTTGTTGTGATTCTGAGTGTTAAAGCTCCGGGTGAACTCGGGTTTACGGTAGTGTTGTTGCGGTGGGAGGTTCGAGGATGAAGATCTGGTGTTGTCGAACTTTCTCTTCCCGCTGTTCGGGTTGCTGTTGTTGTTACTGTTGCTGACGTGGTCATTACTCGGGTTGTCACGGGCTTTAACAGTCGAACCCCTCGGTGGTAACGCACCCTGGGTCACAGCCTGATCCGTCAGTTTGTGAGCCAAACGGATCGCTTGTTGGATCGTGGCTGGTCTGGAAGACGTCACCATACCCTGAATCTGTGGTGCTAACCCATCAATGTACATCTCTATTCTCTTGCTCGGCGGATCCACCATCCGCGGACACATCACAGCCAACTCGTGCGAACGAGTAGTGTAGGCTTCAATCTCCGAACCTACCATCTTTAGTGACCAAAATTCTGATTCTAACTTCGAAATTTCTTCCCTCGGACAGTACTCCTCTCGCATCATGCTTTTGAACTCCTCCCAGTTCATCGCGTTAGCCAGTTCCAATCCAAGGATCTGGACGTTCGAATTCCACCAAGTGAGGGCGGAATCCTCAAGTGTCCCAGCAGCGAATTTGACCCTACTGGCAGGGGGACAGTTACACATCTCAAAGGCCGACTCGGCCTTCTCAGCCCAACGCAGGAAGCCTATAGCTCCCTCAGTGCCCTTAAACGTACTGGGCTTGCAGTCACGGTAGTTCTTGAAAGTACACGTTCCATTCGGACCTCCTGTTTGATTCTGAACGTGTGCGGCTAAAGCGGCCGCGACATGGTCATTCAGCAGAGTTTGGAGTTCAGCTGCAGTCATGCTGATGTTACCACGTCCTCGTCCAGCGTTTCTTCCAGCCATTTCCTAGAATCACAGTATAAAGATGTTAAACATGAATTTTTCTTTCATATACAACACACCATACATGTAATGAAAAGATAAGTAAGAAAGAAATAAGAGACAACATCACATCACAACCACACATTAGTCTAAATAAAAAAAATTCATGATTAAAACCATTGTATCCGCCACAAAGTATTTCCAATCAATCCTCAATTCATAGAAAAATAATAGTTAGGATGGAGACAACCCCTCCATCTAAGCATCATCATTACTAGATGTCGTCATCTGAGGACACCTCTGAGTGTGCCTCCTCCTCAGCCGGTTCTTCCTCCGGTTCTTCTTCGGGATCTTCCTCGGGATCTTCTTCGGGATCTTCCTCAGGCTCCTCTTCGGGATCTTCTTCAGGTTCTACTTCAGGCTCTGCCCCAGGCTCTGCCTCAGGGTCGGCTGCGTTCTGAGCAATCTGCATTTGTAGGATATCGCAACGCTCTAACGCTATTTCGGTTCGGGTCCTTGCTTCTTGGAGTTGCTCTTTCAAATCTATCATTTCGGCTTGCATCTTCATCATAACCATCATTTGTTGATCACTAGCCCCTTGCATATCCTTCATTGCCGCCGCCATGCGGGCAACCTCCTCCTTATTCTCGGTTTCGTCTTTTAACAATCTGGAAACGTTCTCTCTCGTGTAGCGCATGTAACCCACATCACGCTCCAAACATGAAACAACGGCTGCGAGAACTCTCTCTACAGGTTCGGTTATGGGTGGTAGGGTGTTGGGATAAGCAGGGTGGTTCGGGTGTGGCAACGGGGGAACTTGTTCACGGTAGACCATACGTCTGATCATGTTAGGGTACCAATCCCAGCTAACGTTGTTTTCGTAAAGGCTTCCGGATAGGCGGTACCTCTTCGGTGCGGGAGCTGCGAGTTCCGGGACTACGCGGGGTGGCGAGGCGGTAGGTAACTGAGGTTCCTTCCCGTGAGCATGCGTCATCGAATCGGATGATGATGAGGGTGGCGTCGACATTCCTACAGGTAAGCCGTGTATGCGCGCGCGTATGAGCGAAAGAGGTAAGAGATAAGATTACAAGACTACACAAACCTATGCAGTGCGTATTATTATAACTAATGGGTCGTCGCGGTTATAGTCTAGTATGCATGCAGTTTCTAGTTCGCTATAACCAATGGCTCTGATACCAATCTGTCACACCCTCAAAATCCACTAACGGAGTTTTACCGTCAGAGGGTGTGAACTGGCAGGATCGGAATCATTAGTTATAACCAAACCAAAGAAAACGTTTAAATGAAAAATAAGTGCGGAAGCGTAAAACCTTAATTCAAAAGTTGCGTCACGCAGGACGACTTAAAACCAAATGTAAATGTTAAAATTAAGTTTGCAGAGTAAGATGTTTAACAATTAATGCATGCTCCTAAACCGCGCGTCCGCCTCGGCTACCTGAGAATAACATACTAAAAGGGGTCAACACGAGGTTGGTGAGTTCACAAGTTATATAAGATAAATCGTTTAGCGTTTGAGTTCAGCGTTTTCGTTAAGTGTTTTGCGTAACCACGTTACGGCGTTTAAAAGTTTTGCGTAACCACGTTACGGCGTTTAAATGTTTTGCGTAACCACGTTACGGCGTTTAAATGTTTTGCGTAACCACGTTACGGCGTTTAAGTGTGTAACCACGTTACGGCGTTTAAGTGTGTAACCACGTTACAGCGTTTAAGTGTTACCAGATAATGTTATGTCAAATTATATATCGATAGGTAGCTAATCTATACAACAGGTATTACTAAGTGGTTCGAGACCGAAGCTGACTGTTTATCAAGTGCCCGTCACCAGGTCAACCCAGACCATGGTAAGTGTTAGCCAAAATTACACCCACTCAACCTCCAGTTGAGCTTAGCGTCGGGTGGGGTTTGTCAAACCCAGTAGTACTACTCAACAGTGACTCGCTATTCCAAATATTAACCGGTTCGATGCGTGGGACTTCAAGGGTTACGTGCCGCTTAGCCTCTACAAGTGATATATATAATTTATAACAAAATCTTAAATATGTGTTTATCCCAAAAATGCGTTTATCGGAGTATGTTATCTCCCCCAAGTGAAAAACGTTTGAAAACAGTTCAAAGAGCGGGGTAAGTGAACTCACTGTTTGCGAAGAATATTCCAAATTAGATCACCGAGTGATGCGCGTCGTAGAAAACTCTCTAGCGTTCTAAAATAACAAAGAGATTTTCTAAGTATCGGAACGTTTAACGAGTCTCTAGACTCGGCACATAATACCTATGCACGTATCATGTTTCGTGTTTCGTTTGTGAACCGTGTGTGATTTAAACAAGTACAATTGTGATACGATACACGAGTGAGCAATTACTTTCGTGTCATGTATTAATAACGTACTTACAAGCAATTATTCCCGTAAGGGCATTTTGGTCAACAAACAAAGACTAACTAACCATTATTCCCCATAAGGGCAATTTGGTCAATTCATGGCAATCAAACTAGCAACTATTCCCCGCAAGGGTATTTTGGTCAAAATACAACAATTATATAAAAACTATCATATTTCATGCATTCCTACACAACTCAGCAGCTAGTTTCATTGTGACAGAATTTCTACTTGAAAGATTGTACTATTTCACCGATCATATCATCTCAATTAATTCACCAAAAATCACCACTGAAACATACATGTCTTAGGTTTCCAGAACATATTTTATATTATTTTTATTCCATATAGATTTCTCATAATGATCAAAACACTACAGTAAACTCATATCAGTCAGATTCATGCACAACAGAATGTTATTTGCAATTCCCGGTAAACGAAAAATCCAATAAATGCAAGACCACTTGGGTTTGGTTCCTAACTCAGTGAGTCAACTTCCAGAAGTGGAACCAACCCAATTGGCCTCGTAGTTCATGAGATATAGAATTTACAATATAACCTAACAGCAGGTCTAACAGCTCAGCTTTGCATCACGTTTTTGTAAAATCATAAAAGTATACTTCCACTTATCCAAAAATTACGAATTTATACTTTATAGAAACTAGACTCAACCTAGTTTACTGCAGTACCCACAATCTCAATCAATTTTCACGTTTACACTTCGTTACAGTCAGTTAAACATCGTATATATATTCTGTCCAGAATCTGTTCACATCAAAACTCAACATCATAACAATCTATGAACTATCATGCATCCATATAACCCTCTAGACACCATAACTACTATCCATGCATATAAATCACACCATACATACAAGATTAGGGTTTGTGTTTTAATTCAAATCAAGAACAACAATCAATCATGTATCAATATCAATCTAGTTATCACTTTATCATCAAATCGATTCAAGAATCACATGAACAATATAACACCTAGAATCGGCCAGCTAGGGTTTGTTATTAATCCAACAAACATCAAATTCAATCAACAAGGATGTGAAGGATGATCAAATATACCTTCCTAGCACTTAGTTCTTGGATCAAAGACTTGAATTGATGGTGTATGTGGGTGTTCTTGTGGACGGCAGCCGTGGAGAAGGGAGGTGAGAGAGAGCCGATCGGAACTTGTAGGTTAGGGTTAGGATAATAATAATAGTTAGGGTTAAGTTAATAATATATTTATAGATATACAAGTTACATTCTAATCCCTCTACTTTCCAAGTGTTGTTTTTCTAGAACATTCTATCATACTTGCACAATAAGTTAACATGACCATAATATTATCACATAGCACATAATCCTAACACATAGTAATCACATAGTTCGTGTTTTGACGTTTGTCGTTTATTTATCAACTCGTTTGCGTTTCGGTGCAAATCCCGAAAGACTACTACACATGTAGTAAATGTTAAGCGTCATTTAAACCCTAGTTTAAATGTAATGAAGTATGCGTTATAGATTCAACGATCTTTAAAGTTTGAATTAACGGAGTTGAGTTAACGAGGTTAACCTGGAATTGACGATTGTCACAAACAAGTTTGTCTGCTACCTTGTTGATAATCAACTATTTGACTATGACTCTTCGTTCAACTACGAGACTGACTGAAGACGAAAGCTAACAAATCAAATACTAAGACTGGAGGGAGATAGTAGGGCCCCATTTTGTTATTTAGTCTTTCGTATTTGTTTAGTCTATTCACAATGTATTTAGTTAGCTTGTCGGTTTTTTTAATGTATGTTTGGGCCGGAGGCCATGTAATGTTGAGCCAATTGGTCTGGTTATAATACAAAGAGGCATGGCATGCCTCTCCTATAAATAGGAAGGCATGCCCATGCATTCACCAACCTTTTGAAATCTTTTCCACAACATCTCACCAACTCTCTCTTCTCTCCATATTTCTTACCATTTCGGGTAATAACAGACACAAACAAGATCCTAGATATCGGTTGCTTACTAGTGATTTCCGCTAGCTAGAAAATCGTGTTGTTTGATCCGTTCTAAGGACCTACACATACATACATACAGACATACATACATACATACATACGTACGTACGTATGTACGTACGTACATTACATACATACATTCATAGATACATGCACATACGTACATATACACACAGACATGCAAACACAAAATTAACATGTATTACACCAAAAATCACCAAAATTAACATGTATTATACCTAAAATTCCAAAAATTAACATGTATACCTAAAGTAACATGTATTACCTAAAAGTGCCAAAATTAACATGTATGTATTATACCTAAATTAATATGCATAAGAAGTAGTGACTGGAATTAAGTATCCGTGTTGACTTGTGGTTTTCGTGCAAGTAGCGGTGATGTTCGATAGTGGTGAGGTGTTTAGTAGTGTCACACCCTCAAAATCCACTAACGGAGTTTTACCGTCAGAGGGTGTGAACTAACAGGATCAGAATCATTAGTTATAATCAAACCGTAAAAACGTTTAATTGAAAATAAGTGCGGAAGCGTAAAAACCAAAAGATAAAAGTTGCGTCACGCAGGACGACTTAACACCCCATAACAACAGTTAAAAATCAGTTTGCATAAACAAAAGCGTTTCAAACAATGCATGATCCTACACCGCGCGCCCGCCTCGGCTACCTGAGAATAACATACTAAAAGTGTCAACACGGGGTTGGTGAGTTCACAAGTTTATATAAAATAAAGCGTTTAGCGTTTGCGTTCAGCGTTTTGCATTAAGCGTTTTGCGTTACCAGATAGTGTTATGTCAATTATATATCTATAGGTAGCTAGCCTATAAAACAAGTATTACTAAGTGTTCGACACCGAAGCTTACTGTTTATCATTTGCCTTGCCACCAGGTCTATCCCGACCATGGTATGTGTTTAGCCAAGATTACACCCACTCGACCTCCAGTCGAGTTTAGCGTTGGGTGGGGTTTGTCAAACCCAGTAGTACTACTCAACAATGACTCGCTATTATCCAATATTAAACGGTTCGATGTGAATGAAGGACTTTAGTTATTGTGTTTGCCACTTAGTCTTTACAAGTGATATATAATCTATATTAACAAAATCTTAAATGCGTTTTTGGAGTATGTTATCTCCCCCAAGTGAAAAGCGTTTGAAAACAGTTTAAAAGGGGTAAGTGAACTCACTGTTTGCGAAGTATTCCCAAAATAATTCACCAAGATGCGCGTCACAGAAAAACTCTCTCTAGCGTTCTAAAACAACAAGGAGATTTTCTAAGTGTCGGAACTATTATCGAGTCTCTAGACTCGGCACATAATACCTATGCACACAACATGTTTCGTGTTTCGTTTTTGAATCGTGTGTGACTTTAACAAGTGTATTTGTGATACGTTACATGTGTGAGCAATTATTTACGTGTCATGTATTCATAATGTACATCACTAGCAATTACTCCCCGTAAGGGCAATTTGGTCACACATAACAATTAACTAGCAATTATTCCCCGCAAGGGCAATTTGGTCAAAACGCGACAACTATTTAGCAAGTATTCCCCACAGGGGCAATTTGGTCAAATCATAACAATTAACTAGCAATTATCATGTTTCATGCATTTTCACAAAATTCAGCAGCTAGTTTCACCGAGACAGAAATTCTACTTGAAAGATTGTACTATTCCACCAATCATAGCATCTCAATTAATTTACCAAAAATCATGACAAAAGCATACATGTGTTAGGTTTCCAGAACATATTTTATTTTATGTTTATTCCACATAGATTTCTCATAATGATCAAATCATTACAGCAAGCTCATAACAGTCAAATTCATGCGCAACAGAATGTTATTTGAAATTCCCGTTAAACGAAAAATCCAATAATTGCAAGACCACTTGGGTTAGGTTCCTAACTCAACAAGTCAACTTTCAGAAGTGGAACCAACCCAATTGGTCTCGTAGTTCATGAGATATAACATTTACAAAACAACCTAACAGAAGGTCTAACAACTCAGCTTTGCACAACGTTTTTGTAAAATCATAAAGGTTAACTTTTACACGTCCAAAAATTGCAAATTTACATTCTTTAGAAACTAGACTCAACCTAGTTTACTGTAGTATCAATTATCTCAAACCAATTTTCACATTTACACCCCGTTACAGTCAATTGAACATCAACAACACAATCTGTCCAGAAACTGTTTGCATCCAAACTCAACATATTAACTATCTATGGACCACAAATCATTCATATAACATTCTAGACACTATAACCACTATCCATGCATATCAATTACACCATACACACATGGTTAGGGTTTTATTTGATCTCAAACTCAAAGACACAACAATTAACATGCAATAGCACCAATACTAGCTATCAATTCAACAATCAATACATCTTTCAATCAAAACAAGACACATGAACACCATCACATATAAAAATCAGACCTAGGGTTTATAATTAACCCATTAAAATCGAAATTAAGCAAGAAGAATGCATTGGATAGTTGTTTATACCTTCCTAGCACCTTAATCTTCGATCAAACTTGAAAGATCTTGTGTATATGTGTGTGTGTGAGGCTGCCGATCGCGAGAGAGGGGAGGGGGAGGGCTGCCGTCGGGTAGAGTGAAAGGGAGAAGAGAGAGTTAGGGTTTATTGTTATTAATAATAATAACATGTTACACTTTAGTCCCTCAACTTCCAAATGTTACTTTTCTAGCTTAATTAACTAGTTCTAGCACATTGAGTTAACGTTTATAACAATGTTATCACATAACACATAAGTCTAACACATAATTATCACATAATTATTGTTTTGACGTTTTTCGTTTATTCACCAATCGTTTGCGTCAACTCGTTTGCGTTTCGGTGCAATTCCCGAAAGACTACACATGTAGTAAGTGTTAAGCGTCATTTAAACCCTAGTTTAAATGTAATGAGGTGTGCGTTATAGATTCAGTGATCTTTAAGTTTGAATTGACGGAGTTGAGTTAACGGAGTTAACCTGAAATTGACGATTGTCACATTCTTAGTCATAAAGAAACATTATTTTAACTATAATCTTTGTATATGAAAAGCTATGTTATACTTACATTTGATCAAGATTTAGGCTATACCCACGACTAGGGTCCAAGCCATATAATAAAATTACTTAAGCAGAACTCCTACCTTATCAAGAGTGCTTGGAGTCTAATGCCTAAGGTTGATTTGGCAACACTTCTGCTCTACGTTGCGTACTGGGGATTAAACTGTTTAAACTTCGGGACTTCAGAACTCGGGCACGTTTCTTGATTTAAAGTGTGTGTTTAAAAGTGTGATTGGGATTGTGAAGTTGCAAATGCCTGGCTCCCCTTTTTATAGGCAAATTATGAGATTCCTCACGAATCACGACAGGCTGAACATCGGGCCATTGTGTAGCACGACGCCTCTGTATATTAGAGAGTTACAACGTGTTGCCACGCGGCCTGTATCATTATGCTACGTGTTGACATATGGTTCGACACGTGTCTCTGATTGCTTGTCGCGGACGTCGCTTATTGCGATGGTTCAATGGATAGGGTCACCGCGTTGTGCGACACTGCGCATTTCTCAGTTTACTTCCAAGTGTTTCCCGTAGCGTAACGCGATGGGTTCAGAAATCAAATTTTTATATGTTTATCCATCATCTTTCGTGGATTGACAAAATTGGCCCAAAAGTTTCGGGATGTTACATGAAGTAAAGTTGATCTATGACCACCATATTAAGCATATTAGAAAAACCCATTGCCAAGTCCCGGATCGTTAATCAAACACACAAACTAAACGACTAACTCTTGTTTATATTAATCAGAAAATATAACTCTAAAAACTTATTACAACTCTCAAACCCTAACTCGGTTTGACTCTTGATGAACCCTAACTCGGTTACATCTTGTTCACCCTGTCTAATGTCTAACCATAACTCGGTTTATATAGACTAACCTAACTTGTTAGCCAAGACATTACCAAATATAATAAAACCTAATTCTTGGGTTGGGCCTTACACTTGGGCCAAACAACAATTGACCCAACAATCACCCCCACAATTGTTGTACCCGAGTCACCCGACTCACCTCCTAATTTCCTACTCGAAATTTGCGGGTCTTCAACTTCACGTTTGTCAACATTCTCTTGATTCTCCCGAGGCTTTTCATGATCTCTTGCAATGTTCTTTCGGCTCCACTTGGCTAGAATACACACTTGCTTCGTTTGATCATTACACGCCTTCCTTGGGTTTGAATCTCTTTCTTGACCGCGCTTTTAACTTCCAAAACACTCTTCTTTGGACTTTGAATTTTGGAACTTGGATCTTTGATTGGAATCTGACTCGTAACCGGCTCGTCTTCTTTCAGTCCAATACTTTGAAGATCCCTACCTGCAAAATTCTTCATTCCACTGATAGCTAGTTTACAGGTACTTGTTATCTTGAGACTAATCTTGTATAATCGATTCTTGGTCCTTGTCACCTTCATCAAAAGCTTACCTATATCATCTTTAATTGTTAGCAAATCATGTTTCATGTGAATCTCGCATCCACCTTTTGTTGCTTGACCAAGACTTATGATATTGCACTGTAGGCTCGGGATGTAGTAGACATCGTTTAACAAATGTGCTCCCCCGTTTTTCCTTCAATTAAGACCGACCCTTTTCCCCGAATATCAATACAAGATTCATCTCCATACTTCACCGTTCCCGTGACTTTTTCATTCAACTCATAAAAATACTCTTTATTACCCGTCATGTGATTCGATGCTCCGTTTTCGAGATACCAAACAACTTTCTCCATCGGTTCAGTTTCAAAACGCTTTGGAATCACACCATCTTCATTCAGAAAAACCGATTTCTAATCACCTTTAATCATAAATAAACTTGGATCAAAATCATCAATTTTGTTCAAATTAGATTCTTCATTTTTCTTCATACGTTCCGGACACGTAGACGCAAAGTGACCAAACTCATCACAATGGTAACACTGAACCTGTGACATATCTTTCCTTCTCCATTGACGATCCTTCGTTCTTCTTTGACCCGTATACCTTGACCCACGATGTTGACCATCTCGGTTCTCACAACCATCTTGATCGCCATCCTCTCGGTCTTGACCTCCGGTTTCCTGGCCTCTTCCACGCCCCTGTGAACTCGGCCAACCCTTACCTCGGCTACCGGACTGATCATACGACTTCCCTTTGTGAATACTTTCCAACCGATTGAAAAGTAACTGACGTTGTGAATTTGAAGCGCGTTCTCTGCCCCGTAGACGTTCCTCAAACGCCTTAAGTCTTCCAACAGCATCTTCAAACATCAAACTATCAAGATTAACACTTTGCTCGATTGAGGCTACAAGTTGAAAGTACTTATCTGGAACCGCATCCAGTAACTTCTTCACCAAGACATCTTGCTCGAACACATGACCTAGACTTGTTGCCTTTGAAACCATACCTGTTAATTTTCCTGCAAACTCCTCAACAGTCTCGTTTTCCGCCATCTTGAGTTTCTCAAATTCACTTTTCAACGTTAGTAGTCGAGCCTTTTGAACTCGCTCGGTCCCAATATACCGTGCTTTCAAAGCCGTCCATATATCCCGGGCATTCTTGTATTGAGAAATTTGAAGAAGAATATCACCTTCTATTACTTGAAACAAAAACGCACTTGCCGTTTTATTCTTCTTCGCATTAATAACCGCACCCTCATTCGGTTGAACAACTTCCCATAACTCTTGATCATCTAAGATCGCTTCCACCACAATCGCCCATGTGATGTAATTAGTTCCATTCAGCTTTGGAACCTGCAACGATATCCCCCCACTCGCTTTGGGTTGGATTATCGGATCTTCTTTGTCACCTGCCATTGACGGTGTCGAACACCCTTGCTCCACTTTGTTGGAACAAATACAAACAACTCAGTCCTGAACAAATTTTTAGAACCAAACCGCTTGCTCGTAAAATAAATCAAACCTTGGTTAAAACCTTACTAGTTTAACCCGTGTAAAAAATAACTCCTTGAGTTGAGCCCACTTATTCAACCCGATTAAATTCTTCTCAATAATAAGCCCAAACTTGGTAACCAATGAAATAAAAAAGACTAATAAATAAACCAACATGTGTTAAGTTTTCTTTACCTCCTCGTTAGAACCAAAACAAGCTTCTGTTGACTTTGGATAGAACCAAAAAACAATTTAAAGAAACCCCTTCAATTCCGATTCAAAGCCGGCGGCTATTTTCAACGTCTTTTTTTTAATCCAACAATTGTTAATGTTAATTTTGAACACCAACTTTTCGCAAGTTGCTGAGAATTCCGATCAACCCCGTACTCGACCGGCTCTTATTTCCTTCGCTCCTTCGATCAAATAATTTTACAGTTTTGATCCAACTTGATCAAACCTCCCACGTCGATAACAACTTTAATCAATAAACTCCAAGAGCGTAACCTGGCTTTGATACCAATTCAAGTCCCGTATCGATAATCAAACACACAAACTAAACGACTAACTCTCGTTTATATTAATCAGAAAATATAAATCTAAAAACTTATTACAACTCTCAAACCCTAACTCGGTTTAACTCTTGATGAACCCTAACTCGGTTACATCTTGTTCACCCTGTCTAATGTCTAACCATAACTCGGTTTATATAGACTAACCTAACTTGTTAGTCAAGACATTACCAAATATAATAAAACCTAATTCTTGGGTTGGGCCTTACACTTAGGTCAAACAACAATTGACCCAACACATTGTACTAAATACCCTGTTGGCGCTGTGTAATATGGCCTCAGCGTAACATGACACACCAACTCCAAACCAGAAATTATTAAGGTATTTGGTTGTTTCTTTACCAAAACCTTTCATAGCAACCATGAAAACCAAATACCTCCATGTACTACCCACTTCAATAGGTTGAATCTAGTTGTCAGGCTTTAAAGCGTGGATTGAGTTTTTAATTGTTAGCATTTCTTTATCTCATGCTTAACTTAATTGCATACTTTTAAGTTCTTTTCCTTCACAGTCTACAATATATAAAAAAACAAATAAACATAGAATGTCACTTGCCACTTGACTAAGCGAGCAACCCATTTTAAGTTCACCTTGTTGATATAAACAATACTACTACAATTCGTCAACTATAAGTCAAAAATCCACCAATAAAAGTCAAAATCCACGGTAGTGACCTTTAAACTAGCAATCATACAAACCTTAAAGCCAAAATAGTCCACATTTATCAATAAAATAACCCAAGTTGTTTTCATAATGTTAGCATGTAAAAGCTATCAGTTTAATGTTCTCATGACTACATCAGCTTTGAACATGTAGCTTGTTGTTTTTTTATTTTTAGAGGTTTAAGTGTTATTAATCACCATTTGGTAAAACATATTTTTTCACCAGGGATAGCAATTGGAGCAGGCATGCAGACAGTTGTTGCAATCATTAACCTCGTTAGCTTTTACTTGATCGGCATTCCATTGGGAGTTATGCTCGGATATTTAACATCTCTTCAAGTTAAGGTACATATATGACAAGTTAACATTTGGAAACCATTTTAATTTAAGTGAAAGATTATCTATGGACCATGACACATTTGATTTACTTGATAGGGTATATGGATTGGAATGATAGTCGGTGTTCTAGCTCAAAGTCTCACGCTCATATATATGATGTGGAGAACAAATTGGGATGATGAGGTAAATTCTCAATAAATTCTATTTCTGAACTAATTTAGATTTCCTTTTATGATTTTCTGATATTTGTATACAAACTGGCATTCTGGCTTTGCCAACCACAGGTTAACAAGGCTTCAGAACGTCTCTTGCGATTTTACGTGAAGTCAAATGAAAATTCTGAGCAATATTCAATTTGTCCTAACTAGGAAAGACGATCAAGAATTTGTTTCGTAGAATGATTCTTCATGTGTTATCAATTGCACAAGTCCTAAATTAAAAGAATAAGGATTTGTTTCAGTCTGTTGTGTGTTTGACACTGAGAATAACATACTAAAAGTGTCAACACGGGGTTGGTGAGTTCACAAGTTTATATAAAATAAAGCGTTTAGCGTTTGCGTTCAGCGTTTTGCGTTAAGCGTTTTGCGTTAAGCGTTTTGCGTTCAGCGTTTTGCGTTAAGCGTTTTGCGTTACCAGATAGTGTTAAATCAATTATATATCTATAGGTAGCTAGCCTATAAAACAAGTATTACTAAGTGTTCGACACCGAAGCTGACTGTTTATCATTTGCCTTGCCACCAGGTCTATCCCGACCATGGTATGTGTTTAGCCAAGATTACACCCACTCGACCTCCAGTCGAGTTTAGCGTTGGGTGGGGTTTGTCAAACCCAGTAGTACTACTCAACAATGACTCGCTATTATCCAATATTAAACGGTTCGATGTGAATGAAGGACTTTAGTTATTGCGTTTGCCACTTAGTCTTTACAAGTGATATATAATCTATATTAACAAAATCTTAAATGCGTTTTCGGAGTATGTTATCTCCCCAAGTGAAAAGCGTTTGAAAACAGTTTAAAAGGGGTAAGTGAACTCACTGTTTGCGAAGAATTTCCCAAAATAATTCACCAAAGGATGTGCGTCACCGACAAAAACTCTCTGTAGCGTTCTAAAACAACAAAGAGATTTTCTAAGTGTCGGAACTATTATCGAGTCTCTAGACTCGGCACATAATACCTATGCACACAACATGTTTCGTGTTTCGTTTGTGAATCGTGTGTGACTTTAACAAGTGTATTTGTGATACGTTACATGTGTGAGCAATTATTTACGTGTCATGTATTCATAATGTACATCACTAGCAATTACTTCACGTAAGGGCAATTTGGTCAACACATAACAATTAACTAGCAATTATTCCCCACGAGGGCAATTTGGTCAAAATACGACAATTAGTTAGCAATTATCCCCTGCAAGGGCAATTTGGTCAAAACACGATAATAAATTAGCAATCACCATGTTTCATGCAACTTTCACAAAATTCAGCAACTAGTTTCTTAACGACAGAATTCTACTTGAAAAACTAGTCTATCCCACCGATCATAGCATCACAATTAATTTACCAAAAATCATCACAAAAGCATGTATGTGTTAGGTTTCCAGAACATATTTTGTTGTATTTTTATTCCATACATATTTCTCACAAAGATCAATTTACCACAGAAAACTCATAACAGTCAAATTTATGCGCAACAGAATGTTATTTGAAATTCCCGTTAAACGAAAAATCCAATAAATGCAAGACCACTTGGGTTAGGTTCCTAACTCAACAAGTCAACTTTCAGAAGTGGAACCAACCCAATTGGTCTCGTAGTTCATGAGATATAACATTTACAAAACAACCTAACAGCAGGTCTAACAACTCAGCTTTGCACAACATTTTTGTAAAATCACAAAGGTTAACTTTTACACGTCCAAAAATTGCAAATTTACATTCTTTAGAAACTAGACTCAACCTAGTTTACTGTAGTATCAATTATCTCAATCAATTTTCACATTTACACCCCGTTACAGTCAATTGAACATCAACAACACAATCTGTCCAGAAACTGTTTGCATCCAAACTCAACATATTAACTATCTATGGACCATAATCCGTTCATATAACACTCTAGACACCATAACCACTATCCATGCATATCAATTACACCATACATACATGGTCAGGTTTTTTTTGATCTCAAAATCAAAGACACAACAATTAACATGTAATAATATCCATTCTAGTTATCAAATCATCATCAATACATCATCAAATCAAACAAGACATATGAACACAACTTATATACAAAAATCGGCCCTAGGGTTTTTAATTAACCCATTAAAAATCGAAATTAAGTATAAAGGATGCAAGGGATAATCGTTTATACCTTCCTAGCACCTTAATCTTCAATCAAAAGCTTGAAAATTTGCTTGTATGTGTGTGTGTGATTGGCGGCAGCCGTGAGCAAGGGGGGGGGGGGGTCCGATCGGGGTAGAGGGAGAGGAGAGAAAGAGAGGCTAGGGTTTATAATATTATTAATAATAATCATGTTACATCTAGGTCCCTTCACTTCAAATTATTAGTTTACTAGCCCAAAGTAATTAGTTTGCATCTTGAGTTAACTTCTTAAACAATGTAATCACATAACACATAAGCCTAACACATAAATATTGTTTTAATGTTTCTCGTTTATTCACCAATCATTTGCGTCAACTCGTTTGCGTTTCGGTGCAATTCCCGAAAGACTACACATGTAGTAAGTGTCAAGCGTCATTTAAACCCTAGTTTAAATGTAATGAGGTGTGCGTTATAGATTCAATGATCTTTAAGTTTGAATTAACGGAGTTGAGTTAACGGAGTTAACCTAAATTGACTAATGTCACAAGTAGCAATGGTGGTTGAAGTAGCGAGGTGCGGTGATAGCCAGTTGCGAGGTGTACCATGGTGATGATTTGGGGAGGTGGAATGGTGACTCAGAGGGTTCAGTGATGATCGTTTGTAGGTTGTTGCGATGGTGTGGTGATCGTTGGTTGGAAGTGGTCGTCGGAATGTGGAGTTTTTCAGGTTGTAGGTGGATGATGATGTGTAGGGGTAGAGCTAGGGTTGAAATTGTGAGAATTTTAAGAGGAGAAATAGATAATTGGGAGGGAGAAAGAGTGACCAATGGAGGAAGATACGCCGCCCAAACTTTTTAGGTCATTAGCGGCATCATTTCAAGATCGCCGCTAATGAGGTCGCCACTAATCGTCAAGTTTCTTGTAGTGTTTCGAGGTTTCGGAATCGGTACGTACGTTACCAATATTTTACTGACTTGTTGCCTTCGGTATCGGTACCGTCGTAGTAAGAATTTACAATACGGGTACCAGTATCCATTTTTGGTATCGATTTTCGGTGGTGGTACTTTCACTGATACCCAGCTCATCCCTAGAGGAAACCCACCACTATTGGCACCATTGAGTCATGTTTCGAACCTGAGACCATAAAGATTCTAAGTCTAAGTACTATCACCCTCATGTCATCAATAGAACAGAAGGCCAATTACGGTTAGATTATAAATATAAGGTTTGGATAAAGTCCTTGGATAGATGATCAACAGAGAATTGTACACCATTTTTTTTCCTTTTTTTTGAGTAAGTTGATCTTTGAAATAATTAAGTGTCCATCGATTCTCCTCGCATGTGCCTTAAAAATACCATTGATTGAACTTGATTGGTGGTCAAAGTTTATGAAAAGGTCATATATTGAAAATGCAATGACAGTAGATCTTTGGAAGCTTTTGGTCCTGCAACATTAAAAGAAAATGACAGCAACTAAAGTTACATTTTATTCCAAAGTAATTTACCATTCAAGATTTAGATTCAAATATCACCAGAAAAAGACAATATTAAGTCGTATAAACAAATGTGTTTTAACGTATATACATATACATTTATTGAGGGATTTTGTAGGAGTTCGATGTCTCATTAACCTGTGCTCGGATCTATGAGTTAACAGTATGTTTTTAATTTCTTTTTTACTTGTTTTCGTAACGATTTAGTCGCTGCCAACTTTACCCCATAGTTTTTTTTTAATTTAAAACGTTGATATGTAATTTTATTAAAATTAAAAATCTAGCAAGAAGTTAGAGAGAACGTACAATTAAGTCACCATCACACGTGAAATTGAAGTCACACCACTTTAACCACTCATAAGGATCCTGGCATCGTGTTATCCTCGCATGTATTATTTATTAATACGGGATGATTGTTGAAAACCATCTTGTTTCGAGTTCACCAAATGCAATAGCATACCGTCACGAGGATTGCATATATAGTATGTTCACGCACCTTGGCTAGGTAGATGGTGGGGAATGGTCGAAGAGGGAGCAGTGTTGAATTGGTAATTTGCACCTCATAGAGTCATAGTTGATGAGGTGATTAACATGCATTTGGTCTACACATGACACGTTTCCACATGTGTGTAAGATGATACATCCAGGGTTGACTAAGGTGATAATTATGTAAAAAGATTGATAGGTGTCACAACTATATCAATCACAATTATTTAGCGTTGTTTTTGGTTTTAAATTTTTAAGCCATTTTTGTTTGCATTATAATTTTTTGAAGCAAGGAATGCACGGTCAAACTATTGAGTACTAGTCAGTATTTCTCGTATTATGGGTATTGTTTTACATTATTTAGTTTTATTATTTATATATTTTTTGGATTTGTAATTTTATTTATTATAATAAAGTTAATAATATACTTAGGGTTTTTTGATGAAAAAAGTTTTATAAATAAATGAGATGTTATAATCTGGTTTAAAAGCTCTGGGTTTGATGAGATCATGACCCGCTATTTTTTTACTATAAAATTGTTTTCTAATTATAAATAATATTTTTTTATTTGGATATTAATTTTTAATATATCTCTGTTTTATAGGATTTTTAAATCAAATATTATTAACTTAATGGGATTTATAACATATTTAAGGGCAATCTGGGTTTGGTGAGACTCATACCAGTGAATTCGGGTGAAATACATGAGAAGACTCTATTTACAAATAAAACAATCTGATGGCTTGAGAGAATCTAGGGAAGTTTCGTTTTTATATATTTAAGATTACTTACGAATAGGGTTGTTTATGAGAATTGAAAAAAAAAAGAATTGGGCTGAATGCGGGAACAATTTGGACCTTTAGTTAAAAGAGTTTTTTTTATTGGGCTTGAACAATTAAAATTTTAAATTGTATTATGTGTTTTAATTTGAGGTGTGAATTTTTATATATAAAAATGGAGTTAAATGAATTGAGTTTAAATATTAAAAATACATATTTTTTGAAAAAAAAAGCATATAAAAAAAAGAAAATTGGGCCTACGTACCGGGATGATCGGGCCAGGGACATTCGCCCTCTCCACCTCCTCAATTGGCCTTGCCTACGTACGCATGTATTGAGGAATCACCTAGGGAAGTTTCTAAGGGAATTCTCCGGTGATCAACAAGTTTTCTTTGGGTCAAGAGGCATAACCAATGGATTACATTCCCGTGATTATCAGTTGGTAATTTTGTTCTAGTTAAAAACCTTTTATTAAGGTGATAAAGTAATAACAAGGAAACAACTTGATTGTAGATCATAAAAGTTTTCTTAAACTTACGGACTATATTTCCTTTTTTTGGCTATCTAGTATCCCTTTGGTTATGCCAAATAAATATCTTCATCAAAATGGAGCAATATTATCTTGTTAAAGTGGATACTAAAAACTTGGTTACCGTTATGTGAATTCCCTTATTAAAATAATATGCTCGTTTAGGTTTACGAGTCGAGTTCAATATACTATGAAGCTCCAACTCGTTCATTATACTATGAACAAATTTTTAAACTTGAGTTCGCTTAAATGCAATTCAGTTTAAGTTTTTAATGAGTTGATCCGAAGTAACGTATAAACAGATTGATTCGTTCATAACATTTTTCCTTTGGTTAATAAAGGTTTCTCAACTAGCTGTTGTCTCTGAGGATTTAAATACCTCGGCCGAGCCGAAATAATGATACCTAGACTAGCGATGGTGGTCGGCTAGGCCAGTTGTTTCAGTGCTCAGCGTCTGTTCACAAAGAAGGAAGGAACGAAGGTGGAATTAAATCGGCCGCTGTTTCTTTTCTTTTATTTGGTTTTTATTTTTTTACTTTCAGCCAACATCTTGAACATGATTATACAGATTATGGATAAAAAAAAGTTTGGGACTCAATAAATGTAAGATGATCAAGATCCAATCATATATAAAAAAATTTTGGCCTCCAAAAATTATTGGTCTTGACCGATGTTTCGTTCGCACACCTCGTGATGGCCATGTTCTCAACCACTGTATTATTAACCTTGAAAACTAATTTGGCGGGGATTACCTATTTAATGCGGTTTATGAAGCACTAGAATTATTAAATTCTTGTATCCTAATTATAAATTTATAGCGGTTTAAGAACCTCTTTAAATGAAATTCTTAATTTTAACAACGCATAATATGCCATTCTCACTTTGATAGAGTGGTAAGGTGATTAAGGTGTGAAATAAAAGGTAGTGAGTTCAAACCCTATAGAGTGCAAAAATTTAGTCGTTCAAAAAAGAAAAACAACACATATATAACGTTCTCTAAACAGTGGTATTTAATTTATAACAATCGTTTTGAAAGAGTAGGTTTTTAGGCCCAAATGTATATTTTAACGCACGTGACGTCAAAGCTGAGTTGACAAGACATATCACTTCCTTCGTAGGTTAAGATGTGTTAAATGCATAGTAAGTTTAAATTAATGAACTTTAAATACTCTATATGAAGTTAATGAGCGTAAATGTATAACCCATGATCTTATACCAATACTTTAGAGAAATAAAGACACAAGACTTAGAAAAAATAGAATTAAATAATGCGTGAAAGTTGTTATTAATAAAATGTTTAGTTATTGAATGTTATAATGTCATTATTATTATTAAACTGTGATGACTTCTTTTACTAATTATATAACTTTTAGCGTAGCTAACATATTGTTTGTATTTATATTAATAATTATATGTTTTTTTCTTATAATCTTTTTAGGGTATATATCAAAATCGAAGATTCATTGGAGATCTTCACTATTACGTTTTTCTGGTAACGCAATTCAAATTTTCCGGTTGTAAATTCTATCATCAATTTTACATTTTTTCACATGATTCAAATCTTCCATAATTTGTAATTTATTAATTATGTGATATTAATATTTAATGTTATCATTTCAGGTTATTGTCCCCAACTTGATATAGCTAATTAATTTCATGGATTGAGGATTGTTTGATAAGATGCATTTTATTTTTGTTTAATATTAATGTATATTTCTGTTAGTATTCATGTATTTATTTATTTTTCACAATTTATGTAATTCAATTGATTATTATATAATCCGAAAATGAAACTTAGTTGATTATTCTATAAGACATTAAATTATCTATAGTAAGATAATCAATCTTATGTTGTTGTTGGTCAAAGTCCAATTAATTTACCAATGTCAACGCTATTTAAAACATTATTATACTTTCCAATATTATCTTACGTTACATTTTTAGATTAATACACATTTAATATGGCATTTTAGAAACCGATTTTCCCCATTTAAATGTCACACACACACACATATATATATATATCAAAATTCAATTCGCATCATTTATATGAAATTTACAAAAATATATTATAGAGTTTGAATTTCACCATTTGTTAAAAAATATCTTTGCCAAATCCAATTTAATATATTTTCATGATTTTCATTATTGGTCAAATTTTATTTAATATATTTTCATGATTTTAATTACGTAAATACAATAATAAACTTTCCAGGATTTTCATTTATTTTCACATTTCCATAATTTTTATTATAGGTCAAATTCTACTTAAAAGTTTTATTGTATTAAGTGAAGTTCCTATGATGTTTTAAAATTTTATATTATCTACATACTATTTTCTATTAATATTAAATGTATTTTATTAATATAACCGTCTATTAAGCATAACAAATTTATACCATATTAAATACGCAATTTAAAAAATTTAAAAGATGTTTATAGTTTTCAATCTTATCAAACTTTACATTTACCTTTTATTTATTTTAACTATATACTATTTAGTTAGTCAACTTAAAAAAATGGAAAGTTTATTTGAATTTTGAATTCTAAAAAATATTTAATACCAATGATTATGATAATTAATACAGATTCTTTAATAAGTTACAAAATTTGACCATCAATTTAGTCTCAAATATAACAAATTTAGATTCTATTAAATACGGAAATTGATAAATTTAAAATATTTTTTTATAGTTTCTAATCGCAACTATCAATATTAATGTCTTCAATCTCAACAAACTTTTAATCTTATACCATTTGACCAAAATGATATAATCATAATCAATGATACTATATTTTGCCAACTTTAAAACCATTTATACTTTCTATATATGTAAATCATTTGATTTTAAGCTTTTATAATATATGTTGACCACTAATTAATTTATTAGTTATGAGTTATGATGTTTCTTTAAAATCAATTTTGGAAGACATTTATGACACAATTAGACGTTTTACTTTTTCAAAAATTCTTAAAACAGACGTTTTTTTCAGATTTTTCAAACGTTTACGTACTACATATAATAATTTTTAACTTTTATTATATTTTTCATTCGTAGAGAAAGTTTAAGTCTCATATTCCTATGGCTCAACTGTCAGTCGTGTGTTTATCAATGATTATTTGTTTGAAATTGAAGATTACAAAACCGGTACCATAAAAAACTATGATACTCATTAATTATACACACACACACACATATTGTTTATATTTGTTGTCAAATTAGTTATGCAAAATATGTATAAGACAATACATTTTTATGTTGATTTCATTAGAGTATTATGTTTTAATTAACATGTGTTATTTGTACTCATGGTATAATTTATAAACATGTTTTAAATTTTCATTTATCTCTTATTGTCATTGTATGTTTTTGTATTCGAATTAAAATATAAATGCTACGTCTTGTAATTAATGTAAAATGATCTTCCTTTTAATTTAACATCCACATTTCTTTAGAATTATAATATATACATATATATTATTTTATAGTTTCTAATATCATCAAACTTTACATTTTATTTATGTGTAAATGTAATAACGTCTAAATTCAAGATTTATGCATTAAATAAAACCCACATATTTCCGATAACCAATTCTATATATATATATATATATATATATATGTTTGAATTCACATTGCAAATTATTATCACTATTATTTTTTGTTTGAATTAGAAAGTAACTAATGTAACAGAAAATATCTTTGTTTATTTTCGTTTGCTTTCTATGGTAATAATGAAGTTATTTGCCCTCCGGTAACTATTTTCTGTTTAATATTACAGTATGACCGGGTAATATTAGCCCAGTAGTTAGCCCAAACAATAATTAATGCATGTGTACAAATTCCTAAAAAATTAGCCCGGAGATATTTATGTGTATAATTAGCCCAAACAATTAAATAATTCTGTGTATAATTTTTAGGGATTTATACCATCGAAATGACTGCATATTGCCCGGAGAAGTTGACTTTTTTTTTAATACAAGTATTCAAATTTCGTCAACATTTCAACCAAAACAATCCAACTTTGGTCACCATTAAATTAAATGTATACAAGTATGTTTTGTGATGTTAAATTTCCCTTACCTGTTGTTATGAACTTAATGATTTATATCGTCACTAAATTTAAATCTAACTGTAATTGCATTTTGACATGTGTTGGAATATTGTAAGGTTAATTTATCCAACAATGTATATTGAAATAAAGTTTGTATTGTCTTCATTAGTGCTATTTTCTATGACAATTCGATTTTGGAACATAACAATTTTTTTCTATTGTCTTTATTGGTGTTATTTTATCATTCAAAAGTATATATATATATATGTTTTTTTTATCATAATTACATTTAGTTATGTTTATTTTGTGTCACCATATTATAACCATAGTCCTCAAAGTTTTATGCCATTTTAATAATTTTATAAACTTTAAAACTTTAAATTGTAACTCAAAGGTAAATTTTGTAAATCAATGGTCAAACATTTCATAATTTGTAACATTACTACGATTGAAACTTATTATTTTTAAAAGGATTTTCAGTTTTAAATTTTAAACTTTTAAATTTAACTGGTCAAACATTCCATAATGTCTAAATGTACCATGATTAAAAATTCATTATTACTAAAAAAATATCCAATTTTAAATTTTAAAATTTACAATAGCTTAAAAAACAATCCATAGTAAACCTATTAATGTAATTATGATATTAATTATTTTAATTATTATTAGAATTCAAAAACATAATAAATCATCTAATTTACATTATATAAATCTTAAGGTTGAAAACCCTAACCATTATAATCTCTCTCTCTCTCTCTCTCTCTGTTTCGGATTACTATCTCCATCGTCGTCAATTCCGGTAAAGGAGATTAATTATTTTCCGGTAAAGTTTAATTTGATACTCTAATAGTCGATTCTCAAATTATTCATTGTTTCATTGAAAATTCTTTTTCTTTTCCATTTTTGTTTGTATTGATTTTAATTATTATATTATTTTCTTATAATCTCTTTAGGTTCCATGTCAAAATAAAAAATTCAATGGAGATGTTGAACTATTACGGTTTTCCGGTTTTGTATTATGAAAAATACTATAATACCAGATGAGTTATTAGCTTCTTGAGTTGAAGTCAAGTTCAAGTCAATATTAGAGTGTATACAAGTTATGGCTCTATGAATCGTTAAACAAGTCATATAAGCCAATTGATGTTTCTTTTTATATTAATCTTTGACAACAACGAAATGCTACAAATTAAAGTTTATAAAACCTTGTATAAAAGGAAGTATTTAGGGAGTTGTAAATATTAATTCTATGATACATTTGTTAAATAAATAGTTAGATTGTATAGACTTTTGTTCGTGTTTTTTTTTAAGTTACACTTCAATAAGTTCTTCCTACATCTTGTTAAAGTGAAAAGTACTTAAACTATCAAAAAAACATCAGGCTCACAGTTGGATGTCAATCCTTACATGTTGAAGAGATAAAATAATTTGCGAATTAATTATTAGATATAGGTTAATGTAATGTTGGGGGTGGGGGTCCAAATGACGACAAATGAATGTATAAATTACCGATGATCTTCTAATTAACAATTCATTATATCCAGTATATGATTTAATAGACTTTGTGTATCCTTCGATTTTAGACAAGTTCAATGAACTTACTTTCAAGACCGGGCGATATTTTCGGTTAAAATTATTTGTGTTTATTAGACGAATAATATAATATTCAAATATATAATCAAATATATTTACGTGACAAATTTTCTATTTTCCACCCGTGTACTACACGGGTTAGTAACCTAGTAATGTCATTATTATTATTAAACCGTGATGACTTCTTTTACTAATTATATAACTTTTAGCGTAGCTAACATATTGTAAGGTTAAGAAGTGTGACTTGCGATATCAAATTACGAAACCCGTTAAATATATTTAAGGTCATGTTAATATTTAATGTGGGAGAGAAATCCGGACACGAGACGAGAGCTTCGACACGCGTTTAACTTCAACGGGGAGGTCTTTTAGTTGTGTTAGGCTTTAAATATGTCATATTTATGTATTTGTATGTGTGTGTTTGTATGGTGTTTTCACCCACCCAAGGGGAGCTCACCGTGGGTGAGGTCGGTTCTTTGTTATCAATATAAATCTTTTAACCGACAACGAGATCGTTCACTATCCTTATTATATTTACATTATTTTGTTCGGTCGTTTGAATTCACCGCACCCGTCTCGACACGTTTATCGAGAGCAAAACCGTTCGGTGGTCGTTTTGGGACCTACAATTGGTATCAGAGCGGGTCGAATCTTATGATTCAACTTTGCTCTTAGTATTCGGGTCTTATTCCCGCTATTACCCGAACCGAGACGTTAATGAACCGTTGAAGTTTTGGAAATAAAGTTTGGTGTTTGGAAATAAAGTTTGATGATTTCAGGAAATAAGATTGAAGTTCAAGTCTTCAAGATCAGAAAATAAAGAATTGTCAAGATCTAATCTCGTTCATGCTCTTGGATCAAGACAAGTACTAGATTTTAAGAAATAAAGACGAAGCAATGAACTTGATGAAGGTTTCTAGACATACTCAATCATAGAGGGAGATTGTAAGGCCAATATTTGTGACTTGCGATATCAAATTACGAAACTCGTTACATATTTTATGGTCAAATTAATAAGTTATGCCGACGAGAAAACCAAACACGAAACGAGAGCTTCGGGACACACGTTTAGCTTCAACGGGAGATCTTCTAGTTAATTTGTATTGTGTTAGGCTATAAATAGGAAACTTGTTTTCTATTTTAATGTGTGTTGTATGATGTAAATCACCACCCAAGGGGATCTCACCTTGGGTGGGTCAGTCCGTTCTTAATATTTCAAATCTTTTAACCGACAACGAGATCGTTCATTATCCATATTATCTTTATATTTTTTCGATCGTTTGATTTACCGCACCCGTCTCGACACATTTATCTAGAGCAAAACCGATCGGTGGTCGTTTTGGGACCTACACATATTGATAAGTGATTATATATTCCGCCGTTATATTTTTGATATTATCAAGCAAACTGATGCACTTCTAATACATCTATATTATGAGTTTGGATCAATACAAATACAATTAACGTGCTACTATAATTATTCAACTTGTATATATAAATACTCTACTTGATTCTCACGTTTAGCACGTTAATTTCATTTGTACGTTAACTTTTCCCCGTATGTTATAATTATAATTTGTTTAGAACGGCGACTTTCTTGTATTTAGGTTACAGCACTCTTAAATTTTGGAGAGCCCCATTGCCCCATTCTGTCAAACTATGTTGTGTTAAACGGACCCATGCTGGCTTTCGGAGTTTGACTTGAGCGTTCTCTCAGGAAACCATACTGTCGGCTGCCACTTGACAATCGTTGTACCACCACAAGAGAAAAACCCGGGTGCGCTCGGGGTTCAAACTGACAACTTTCGCATAAGGCATAACTCAAATCCTTCATTGTCAATGCCCACCTAAAGTGATACAAGTGAGATTCGAACTTGAGTCTCCATTGGAAAACCCAAGCCTCCTACCATTAGGCCACAAGTATGGGATATTATAATTCTAATTATAACTAGGTATTAACCCGTGTACGACACGGGTGGTAATATTTAAATTTTTGAACAAACACATGTTATTTGAAAGGATAAAATAAGTTGTTGTATGTTATTCGAGACGACAACATACTTTAAGTTGTAAATAATATTGGTACGAAAACAAATGATTGTGAAATACAAAGACAAACCCAAACAACATTCAAATTACAATATTTGAAAACATAATTAAAAGTTAAAAATGTAAAATTCATAAGCTATTAAAAAGACTTCCTTAGAAACCATATTTACTTTATTTGTAATTTTTTCTTCCTTGTTTAATATAAGAATTTTAACACCACTCTTCGCTCTTGATAAAGCTACATAGAGTTGTCGATGTGTAAACACCGGGTGTGTGAGATACATGTTAACTCTCGCTAGAGATTGACCTTGACTTTTGTTAATGGTCATTCCAAAATAGAATACAACTGGAAAAAACTACATTCTCTTCAATTCAAACGAAAGTTTCTTATCTGAAGGTGTTAGACCATAACGAATTATATAAGTGCGATAAGCAGTATTAGTACCTGAAATAACTTTTACTACAACAAAACGCTTACCCAAATTAATTACTCGCAATCTAGTTCCAGCACACAAACCGTTTTTCTGATCCATATTCCTTAGTAACATTATTGGCACACCGACTTTTAGAACCAATCTATGAGTCAAAATAATTTTGGTCCTTTTGATTTTATTTAGCATAATATTTTTATAAAAAATTAGTTCAAATTATAATATAAAAAAATAATTGGTATGATCTTACTTAAAAACCAAAAAAATGATTTGTTTATATGGACCACAATTAAATTTGTGAACTTTCTTGCAAAGTATGAAAACAATATAAATTGAGTTAACCAAATATAAGTAAAAAAATAATGGAAAAATATCTTTGCGCCTCTAATTAACATAAATTGATTTGTATACACATTTTTATTAAAAAATATATTTTAATTGGTTTTAAGAAAATAAAATAGTATTGGTTAACTGAAAATTATGTTTCGTATCATTTTAAAAAAGAAAAAAATGTAAAAGAAAAATGTAAGCATATATTCAATGTTATTTAAAATTTGTTTATCAAAAAGCTATAATGTAGTTAATAATAAATATATTAAAAATTGTTTATAATTTTCTGTTACAAGTGCCTAAATTTTAGTTAATAACATATTAATTTTTATTTACTATATTTTAGTTAATAAAAATATTATATTTAAATGCAACATAGTGTATTAACGCGTTTAAAATAAAATGTTACCGTTCAAAATGCTAGTAAGTAGTTTAAAATACTACAAAAGAGTTCTCAAATTCGATTGTTAAAAACAGAAATAAATAAATGTATAAATGATTGGAATGTATCATTAAAACTAAAGATGATGATTATTTAGCACAAATAATCAATTATAGTGGATATCTAAGATTATATGTGTAAATACAAAGACGATTACAAGTAAACTAATAACCCACACATTCGTCTCATTTATCCAAATAGTATAAAATTTGAAATGAATGATAAAGTTTGTATTCCGAATCTCTTGGACTTGGCTGCTGCAAATTCGAATTACTTCTAACAAATGTCAAACTTGAAAAAATATATAGTTAGTAACTTACCATCAAGAAAAAAATCAGTTTTTTAATTAAAATGTCTAACTTTTAACTTTAAAATGTCATATTTGTTTCGGTAAATTATACATATTCACTACACTTTCTTTTGAGCTGGTTTTTCGTTAAATATTGCTTATGACTGGCTCGTATTTGAATTTTGTTAGTTTCAAGAGACAATGGGCTATGATTATAAAATGGTTATCGAAAATATGTGTGGTTTATTTTAGGCATGCATCTTGACATTTAAACATAATTATAAATTGGTCAAATAAAAAAAACTGAAAAATTTTCTGTTATTGAAAATCATCAAAATCTTTTAGATGTCATTGAGAATTTGTCAAATAATGTTTGTTGATATTGGGATACTACTACAATTAGATTATATTGTTAGAATTGACAAATCATAATTATAGTATTTGTTAATAAACTTTTGAATGAAGTTAAAACATACACACATGCTTTGTATATGAACAAAAGCATATAATTATATAAAACTGTAATCAATAAATATACAACTTATTATAAAAGAATTTTTATTTTAAATTTTGTGTAAGAGACATTTAATGATTTTGTAGTTAGATCTATTAAATCCAAAGTTATGATTCATTTTTATGAATAAAAAAAATAGTAAATTTCCAAAAAAATATATTTAGTATAGTTGAATTGTAATAGATAATTTCAACATAATTATAAAAATGTTAAAATCAAATTGGTTAATTAGTCAACTTTCAAAACATATGAAAAGTTTTATTATTTTTGGAATAATAAAATGGTGTGTTTATTTTAAACATTAATTTTGACATTTAGACATAATTAAAAAAATGATCAAATATAAGAAAATGAAAATGTTTGTTGAGGTTGAAGAGTATACAAAGATTTAAAAGTTTGCTGCTAATTGGTCAAATTCTGTATTTAATCAGGTTTAAATGTGTTATAAATATTAAGAAAAAATTAAGATACAACCGTCAAAAAGTGTTAAACTAAAACTAAAAAACAAACATTTAAAATAACCTCTTAGTGAATAAAAATTAAGGTGTTTGACTTTAGGATCATTGATACCATGTGTCTTTGCCCATTCTTTAATCTACAGACAATCATCAAAATTTTAAAAGACAAAATGTTATTTGCTTCACTTATAGCTACATATCCTTTCTTAACCTCATAAACTTATAGAACATACTTCTGTTCAATAACTTTAAAAATGTTTTGTAACCTTAATTAAAATTTTAAAATATGGATTTATAGGATTGTATAAAAAAAGAAAATACATTAACTAATAATTAATTTTTGTTTACCTTAATAAAAACATGAAAATTATAGAAATTTCAATAGAAACAATAATACATTAATTAATAATTAATTTTTGGTTAACGTAATTAAAACACGTATTATAATAATCTTTATAAAAACGTAAATACATTGATTAATTAATAATAATTTATTGGTTACCTTAATTAAAACACGGTAATTAAAAAATTATAATAAAGAAATATTTGTTAACTTAAATGCGCGTTTGAACTAAAATCATTTTACTTGGAACTCACATTTTCCCTAATATGTTTTTGATATGTGACCCAAGTCTGTTTTGACAAACATATTTAAACAATACTACAATATAATCATTCAAAGTTTTCATATACTTTAAAATTGCTTACTTTGGCAATGCCAATATAAACATGTGAATTACATATGACATTGATGCATTTGAAAACTTCATGTTCTTCAAAATAGTTGGTTGCAACAAGATAAATTATATCTCACATTACATAAATACTAATATCAGATCATATTAAACATTAAAGAGATAATATTAGACATTAAACATAATTCATAATGTATGATTTAATATTTCTTTTATTATTCCATAGTTCAAATAACCTGGGTGTTACAGAAAACATTAATAGTCAATCATTTAAATTTAAAACTGTTTTGAATTCGAATTTGAAAATCATGTATATTTTAAAAACTGTTTTGAATTCGAACTCGAATTTAAAATTGCTTTTGATAATTCCTACAACAATCGATGATATAAATTTAAGTAAACATAATAAATAAATCAATATGAAAAGATGTTATTAAGCTTAGTACCAAATGTTATGAAACTGGATCTCTTAATCTCTTGAAAATTAAAAAAGTCAACACATTTTCATGTTTATATATGTACTAATTAAAGGTTTTAATTACAATTAATTCATAAACCGGTGATTTTTCATAATTATGGTAAATTGAATGATATGTAATTTGGTAATTGAATGTGATTTTAATCCGGTCATTCAAATGATTTTAAATTTTGAGATATTTGATGAAATTAGAAAAGTTAATCTCACCAATTTTATTATAGTAAGTAATTAATTTTGATAAATGACTATCATAATGTAAATTAAGAAAAGTTAAAAAACTATTAAATGATTTAATTATATTCGGAAAGAGCCTTTGAATATATTTTAAATTTGGAAAAAAGTAAACTCTAAACTGAAAAGATATTATCTAGTCATCAAAGTAACATTAATTATTAAGTTAAAATTTGAATTTGAAATGAAAATATTTTTGAAAATAGTGAATCAATTTATAATTTGCCATTAATATTTAATGTTGATAATTAATAAACATTATATTAATTTTGTTTTGATAATAATAATTAGAAATAACAAAGCATATAAAGAATAATCAACTAAATTTCATTTCCGAATTACATAATAATCAATTGAATTACATAAAATGTGAAAAATAAATAAATACATGGATACTAACAAAAATATACATTAATATTAAACAAAATAAAAGACATTTTATCAAATAATCTTCAATCCATGAAATTAGCTATATCAAGTTAGGGACAATAACATGAAATGATAAAATTAAATATTAATATTAATATCACATAATTAATAAAATACAAATTATAGAATATTTGAATCATGTGAAAAATGTAAAATTGATGTTAAATTTGCAACCAGAAAATTTGAATCATGTTACTGAAAAAACGAAATAGTGAAGATCTCCATTGAATCTTCGATTTTGATATATAACCTAAAGAGATTATAAAAAATCATATAATTATTAATATAAACACAAACAAAAACGGAAAACAAAATAATTGTAATTGATATAAAACCTTATCGGGATATTATGATAAAAGTATCAAATAGAGTATGAAATATAAGTAATTTAACCAATTGATTAAAAATAAGTCAAAGGTACACAAACTTACAGTCAAAGAAGTTATAGCGACTTAAGTGTTAAGTTTGGAGTTTTCAGCCGGTGTCATTGGCACAATAAAAAGAGCATCCGAAATAGCTTGAACACCAGTTTGAATAAACAACCAAAATATTAAAGCATGTATTTATTAGAGACATATAAATGTGGAATATGATTTAATTTATAGTGTTATACCAGATCCAAAGACAAAATTATTGGTGTTCCTTCTCGAGTCATGTGTACTTTTGAAAGATTAGCTACATAACAAAATGATATCATGTGAAATATTCATAATAATTTTAATAATATATTTTACATAAATATAAAACTAATTTTAATAATATCATCTGACAGTAAAACACCAAAATTATATATTGTTATAACCTAAATAGAGTTGAAATCTTCCATTTAAATTATCATAACTAACCTTATTGTCCGTTGCCTTGATACAATTCAACCTACATGACTTAGAAATAATCTTCGTTTTTCCTCTTTCCTAGAAAACCATATGAGAACAATAACACTTTTAACCCAAAAAACCAAATAACAATATAAACACAAGAAAAAATATAAACCTTAGAAACAAAGATAAATGTTTTTTTGCTTGGTGGTGGTGTAATAGTGTAAGAATTCTTGTGTGGAAGTGAAGTATTTATACATAAATAGTAAAGTATTTGAATTTTGGGAGACTTGAATAAATAAGGAATGTATATACGGAATTAATTAAAAACCAAAAATTAAAGAATTTTTATTACCTTAAAGTATTATCAAAAATTAAGGGATGAGGATTAATTGTTTTTCAAATTTTGAATTACTAAAATGTGATGTTGTTAAATTATATTATAAATACAAATTAATTAAATTAATATCAACCTCATATACATCAATTACATCAATTACATTTTATAATACTCCAATGACAAAATTTAAATTTAAAATCAACCTCATATATTTAAATCATTAATTGCTAAATTTAGAATAAGTCAATCGGTCAACATACGTATTTATAGTAAGCCTTATGGATGCTTAGTCAAATAGTTAATCAAATAATAATTAATAACTAATTAGAATATAGAAATTACATAATTAAATATTTCCTTTTATTAGGTTCTTAAAAGGTTTTAAATTTAAATTTTCAGAACGGTATATATGACGAAATTGACATTTGTGGATGGTTCTTATTATTTTATTCTTAAAGGTTTGGTTAATAATTATGCATAGTATAATTGTTGATATAAGTAAAATTTTATATTTGTGTGAGTCAATCGGTGAATTTCATAAATTTTCAGAATTATAATACTAGAACCAATTATACTAAACTTAAATCCGTAATATATGTATACTGAATCCTATTGATGAAATATAAATTAATTATCAAAATTATCTATTATCTAAAATACATTAAAATTGAATTGTTAATTTGACATGACTGTAATTTTTCTGGTAATACACTATTTTAAGATAAATGTTAAATAGTAATTACCTCACCAAAATGAATATGTATTTGACCTGTTATTTTTAATATGATATAATTTAGTAATGATAATTTCGTAAATATCATTAATTGCCTAGAAATTCTCCAAAATGAATATAATTAGCCGGAGTTAAAAGTATGAATTATAGTTATTGACTTGAAAGATAATTATAAGAGATTCTAGATTAAAATTAAATATGAAAGAGAATAATTAAAGAGAATTGATTGTATCTTATTTAAATATATTATTGATTTACTTTATTAAGATGAAAATTAGAGAAGTGATTGATATACATGGAAAGTTTATTCAACAACCAATAAAAAAAGAGGAAATAGACTTAAAGCCTATTGCTTTAATAGTATAGTTAGATTAAGAAATAATAGAACACACATTCAATTGAGCGATCTTAAACCAAAAACTGTTGAATATAACACGTTTTGTCGTCATATTATAATAATTAACATAAATTCGTTTCTTCCTGTAAATTATAAATTTGAAAACATTTTTAGAAGAATATATACCAATCTTTTTTATTTCAGAAAACTAAATGTGCTTATTTTAAAATGATTCTAAAGTCAGACAAATAATTTTGAAGTCTAATATTCAAGCCAACATAAAATGCTGCCCAAAAATATTAAAATAAATCTTTATATTTAGATATGATATATTTTGACCGATGCTTTTATATTTGTTTGATGGTAACCATCTTATTAATATTCTATATATATTTTTTGAATAAATGGATGGCAATCTTGTTTACTTAACAATCAAGAAATCTTCCTGTCCAATCATCAAATTAGTCGAGACTGAAATTCTCTGTCTAAAAATCATACCAAAGAGATCGACACACTTTAGCTAAGAAAAAAACAATAAAATCAAAAGATTTTAATATTTGAAATCTCAACAATAATATTGCTAGTAACTATTGTATGTTATTGTTAAGCTTTTAGTTTTAATGTTGTTAAAAAGTATTTTAAAAAAAAATTAGTGCATATCAATATTCTAGCACTAAAATCCAAAACTTTGTTTATAGTGGGACCGGTTTAGCATTTCGAAATATGATAACGACACGTCTTGTTACCTGATTACATGTCAGCTACTTTATTTTAATTGTTTGAATGGTTAAAAAAATAAAAGAAATTATATTCATCTTAAACAAAAATAAATAATCTATAGTCAAATACAACTTTTAGTTAAGTTTGAGTTTAAAAGAATTTCAATAGATAAATTGCATGTTACAGTCTTAAACTTGAGCACTTATGACAAGTGTTAGAAAACATGAAATTACTAGCATATTGCACAAAACACTAAATATGGAAACAAGAACTCAAGAATTGAGGGAGAACATGGGTAACAATGGGGGACAGATGCTGGGCCCACCTCACCGCCCATGCGCACGCAAACTTCTCTCTCTCTCTCTCTTCTTCATGACCTAACCCTAACCCAAACAACACTTAGCCAAACACAACTACTACATCTCTCTCTTTCTATCATCTCCCTAACCTTCACCAACAATCCAAA